>NC_088421.1:49935700-49988200 GCF_034236695.1 Oncorhynchus nerka | reverse complement strand
AACCTGAGATCTGGTGTCTGGAGGATGTTTGAATGGGAAACCAATGTAAGTGTTTCTGATGCACTGAAACTGTTGTAGTCCTGCAGCATTATCGCCCTCTAGTGGCCTGTTGTAGTCCTGCAGCATTATCGCCCTCTAGTGGCCTGTTGTAGTCCTGCAGCATTATCGCCCTCTAGTGGCCTGAAACGGTTGTAGCCCTGCACCATTATCGCCCTCTAGTGGCCTGAAACTGTTGTAGTCCTGCAGCATTATCGCCCTCTAGTGGCCTGTTGTAGTCCTGCAGCATTATCACCCTCTAGTGGCCTGAAACTGTTGTAGTCCTGCAGCATTATCTCCCTCTAGTGGCCCGAAACTGTTGTAGTCATGCAGCATTATCACCCTCTAGTGGCCTGAAACTGTTGTAGTCCTGCAGCATTATCACCCTCTAGTGGCCTGAAACTGTTGTAGTCATGCAGCATTATCGCCCTCTAGTGGCCTGAAACTGTTGTAGTCCTGCAGCATTATCACCCTCTAGTGGCCTGAAACTGTAGCCCTTGTATTCCTCGAGTGGCCTGAAAGCATTATCACCCTCTAGTGGCCTGAAACTGTTGTAGTCATGCAGCATTATCACCCTCTAGTGGCCTGAAACTGTTGTATTCCTCTAGCATTATCGCCCTCTAGTGGCCTGAAACTGTTGTAGTCCTGCAGCATTATCGCCCTCTAGTGGCCTGTTGTAGTCCTGCAGCATTATCACCCTCTAGTGGCCTGAAACTGTTGTAGTCCTGCAGCATTATCTCCCTCTAGTGGACTGTTGTAGTCCTGCAGCATTATCGCCCTCTAGTGGCCTGTTGTAGTCCTGTAGCATTATCACCCTCTAGTGGCCTGAAACTGTTGTAGTCCTGTAGCATTATCTCCCTCTAGTGGCCCGAAACTTTTGTAGTCCTGCAGCATTATCGCCCTCTAGTGGCCTGTTGTAGTCCTGCAGCATTATCGCAGCATTGTCACCCTCTAGTGGCCTGAAACTGTCGTAGTCATGCAGCATTATCACCCTCTAGTGGCCTGAAACTGTTGTAGTCCTGCAGCATTATCGCCCTCTAGTGGCCTGAAACTGTTGTAGCCCTGCAGCATTATCACCCTCTAGTGGCCTGAAACTGTTGTAGTCCTGCAGCATTATCTCCCTCTAGTGGACTGTTGTAGTCCTGCAGCATTATCGCCCTCTAGTGGCCTGTTGTAGTCCTGCAGCATTATCACCCTCTAGTGGCCTGAAACTGTTGTAGTCCTGTAGCATTATCTCCCTCTAGTGGCCCGAAACTGTTGTAGTCCTGCAGCATTATCACCCTCTAGTGGCCTGAAACTGTTGTAGCCCTGCAGCATTATCGCCCTCTAGTGGCCTCACAGGTGGAATGTTATTCATATATTTCATAATTACTACAAATGTTGTTTTCTTCTAACTTCCTTAAGCGGGATAATTGTCATCAGCAACCGCTAAATAGCAGAGCGCCACCTTCAAATAATATTACAAAAAAAAGATTTATATTCATGAAATCACAAGTGCAATATAGCAAAACACAGTTTAGTCTTTTGTTAATCCACCTCAGGTTTTGAAAATATGCTTTACAACGAAAGCAATCCAAGCGTTTGTGTAAGTTTATCGATCGCTCTACAAAACATTATGAACACCTAGCATTAAGTAGCATGGTCACGACAATCAGAAAAGCAATAAAAATTAATAATTTACCTTTGATGATCTTCAGATGTTTTCACTCACGAGACTCCCAGTTACACAACAAATGTTCCTTTTTGTTTAAGTAAAGATTATTTTTATATCCAAAATACCTCCGTTTGTTTGGCGCGTTTCGTTCAGAAATCCACAGGAAAGAGCGGTCACGACAACGCAGACGCAAATTCCAAATTGTTTCCGTAATGTCCACAGAAACATGTCAAACGTTTTTTTATAATAAATCCTCAGGTTGTTTTTAAAATATATAATCGATAATATATCAACCGCAGCTGTCTTTCTCAGTAGGAGAGGGGAAAGGCAATGGCTGCCCAAACTCTGTTACGCCGAGCAAAACGCTGCTGGCACCCGGCCATACAATGACGCGATGTTATCTTTCTCGCTCATTTTTCAAAATAAAAGCCTGAAACTATGTCTAAAGACTGTTGACACCTTGACGAAGCCATAGGAAAAGGAATCTGGTTGATATCCCTTTAAATGGAGCAAAGGCAGGCTACGGAACATGGAGTTTTCAAAATAGAAGCCACTTCCTGGTTTGATTTTCCTCAGGGTTTCCCCTGCAATATCAGTTATGTTATACTCACAGACAATATTTTGGAAACATTAAAGTGTTTTCTATCATAATCTGTCAATTATATACATATTCTAGCATCTGGTCCTAAGAAATAGGCCGTTTACTTTGGGAACGTTATTGTTCCAAACATAAAAATAGTGCCGCCTAGCTTCAAGAGGTTAATTAATTAAACACACCGGAAATCCAGTGTTTCTATGTCAAACGGTTTTGTTGTAAATGTAGTTCGGTCTTCTGTGATGTTTATCAAGTGTAATATTGGGATGCAAACTCTACATGGAATACATGTCAACTCTGTATCTGTACCGTTGTCTTCTTTTGTTAAAGCCCATGTGGGTGATATAGGTTAAGCCCATGTGGGTGATATAGTTAAAGCCCATGTGGGTGATATAGTTGAAGCCCATGTGGGTGATATAGTTGAAGCCCATGTGGGCCCATGTGGGTGATATAGGTTAAGCCCATGTGGGGGTGATATAGTTTAAGCCCATGTGGGTGATATAGTTGATAAGCCCATGTGGGTGATATAGTTAAAGCCCATGTGGGTGATATAGTTGAAGCCCATGTGGGTGATATAGTTGAAGCCCATGTGGGTGATATAGCCCATGTGGGTGATATAGTTAAAGCCCATGTGGGTGATATAGTTGAAGCCCATGTGTTGAAGGTGATATGTGGGTGATAGTTGAAGCCCATGTGGGTGATATAGTTGAAGCCCATGTGGGTGATAGTTAAGCCCATGTGGGTGATATAAGCCCATGTGGGTGATATAGTTAAAGCCCATGTGGGTGATATAGTTGAAGCCCATGTGGGTGATATAGTTGAAGCCCATGTGGGTGATATAGTTAAGCCCATGTGGGTGATATAGTTAAGCCCATGTGGGTGATATATATAGTTAAAGCCCATGTGGGTGATATAGTTAAAGCCCATGTGGGTATATAGTTGAAGCCCATGTGGGTGATATAGTTTAAGCCCATGTGGGTGATAGTTATGTGGGTGATATAAGCCCATGTGGGTGATATAGTTGAAGCCCATGTGGGTGATATAGTTAAAGCCCATGTGGGTGATATAGTTGAAGCCCATGTGTTAAAGCCCATGTGGGTGATATAGTTGAAGCCCATGTGGGTGATATAGTTGAAGCCCATGTGGGTGATATAGTTGAAGCCCATGTGGGTGATATAGTTAAGCCCATGTTGATATAGGTTAAGCCCATGTGGGTGATATAGTTAAAGCCCATGTGGGTGATATAGTTGAAGCCCATGTGGGTGATATAGTTAAAGCCCATGTGGGTGATATGAGTTGAAGCCCATGTGGGTGATATAGTTAAAGCCCATGTGGGTGATATAGTTTAAGCCCATGTGGGTGATATAGTTGAAGCCCATGGGTGATATAGTTAATAAGCCCATGTGGGTGATATAGTTGAAGCCCATGTGGGTGATATAGTTTAAGCCCATGTGGGTGATATGATAAGCCCATGTGGGTGATATAGTTGAAGCCCATGTGGGTGATATAGTTAATAGTTGAAGCCCATGTGGGTGATATAGTTAAAGCCCATGTGGGTGATAGTTGAAGCCCATGTGGGTGATATAGTTGAAGCCCATGTGGGTGATATAGGTTAATATGTGATTGATATAAAGCCCATGTGGGTGATATAGTTGAAGCCCATGTGGGTGATATAGTTGAATATGTGGGTGATATATAAAGCCCATGTGTTTGATATAGTTTGTGGGTGATATAGTTTAAGCCCATGTGGGTGATAGAAGCCCCATGTGGGTGATATAGTTGAAGCCCATGTGTGATATAGATTTGAAGCCCATGTGGGTGATATAAAGCCCTATAGTTAAAGTATTGATTGATGATAAAGGCCTATAGTTGATATAGATTGATGATAAGCCCATGTGGGTGATATAGTTGAATGTGGGTGATATAGTTGAAGCCCTATGGTTGATAAGTATTAAAGATGGGTGATATAGATAAAAGCCCATGTGGGTGATATAGTTAAAGATGATGTGGGTGATATTGAAGATTGATGATAAAGGGTGATATGAAGCCCATGTGGGTTGTTAAAGCCCATGTATTGATTGATGATAAGCCCAAGGGTGATATAGTTGAAGCCCATGTGGGAAGTATTGATTGATGATAATGTGGGTGATATAGTTGAAGCCCAGTGGGTGATATAGTTGAAGCCCATGTGGGTGATATAGTTTAATGTGGGTGATAAGTTAAAGCCCATGTGGGTGATATAGTTTAAGCCCATGTGGGTGATTGTTGATAAAGGCCTATAGGTGATTAATAAAGCCCATGTATTGATTGATGTTAAAAGCCCATGTGGGTGATATTTTGATTGATATAGTTGAAGCCCATGTGGGTGATATAGTTTTGTTTAAAGTAGATTAGTTTAAGACTACCAAGAAACACTCTATTGATTGATTTGATAAAGACCTATAGTTAAAAGTATTGATTGATGATAAAGGACTATAGTTGAAGTATTGATTGATGATAAAGGCCCTATAGTTGAAGTATTGATTGATGATAAAGGACTATAGTTGAAGTATTGATTGATGATAAAGGACTATAGTTGAAGTATTGATTGATGATAAAGGCCCTATAGTTTAAGTATTGATTGATGATAAAGGCCCTATAGTTTAAGTATTGATTGATGATAAAGGCCCTATAGTTTAAGTATTGATTGATGATAAAGGACTATAGTTGAAGTATTGATTGATGATAAAGGCCCTATAGTTGAAGTATTGATTGATGATAAAGGACTATAGTTGAAGTATTGATTGATGATAAAGGACTATAGTTGAAGTATTGATTGATGATAAAGGCCCTATAGTTTAAGTATTGATTGATGATAAAGGCCCTATAGTTTGAAGTATTGATTGATGATAAAGGCCCTATAGTTTAAGTATTGATTGATGATAAAGGACTATAGTTGAAGTATTGATTGATGATAAAGGACTATAGTTGAAGTATTGATTGATGATAAAGGCCTATAGTTGAAGTATTGATTGATGATAAAGGCCCTATAGTTGAAGTATTGATTGATGATAAAGGACTATAGTTGAAGTATTGATTGATGATAAAGGCCCTATAGTTTAAGTATTGATTGATGATAAAGGACTATAGTTGAAGTATTGATTGATGATAAAGGCCCTATAGTTTAAGTATTGATTGATGATAAAGGCCCTATAGTTTAAGTATTGATTGATGATAAAGGCCCTATAGTTTGAAGTATTGATTGATGATAAAGGACTATAGTTGAAGTATTAATTGATGATAAAGGACTATAGTTGAAGTATTGATTGATGATAAAGGCCTATATTTGAAGTATTGATTGATGATAAAGGACTATAGTTGAAGTATTGATTGATGATAAAGGACTATAGTTGAAGTATTGATTGATGATAAAGGCCTATAGTTGAAGTATTGATTGATGATAAAGGCCTATAGTTGAAGTATTGATTGATGATAAAGGCCTATAGTTGAAGTATTGATTGATGATAAAGGACTATAGTTGAAGTATTGATTGATGATAAAGGACTATAGTTGAAGTATTGATTGATGATAAAGGCCCTATAGTTGAAGTATTGATTGATGATAAAGGACTATAGTTGAAGTATTGATTGATGATAAAGCCCTATAGTTGAAGTATTGATTGATGATAAAGGACAATAGTTGAAGTATTGATTGATGATAAAGGCCTATAGTTGAAGTATTGATTGATGATAAAGCCCTATAGTTGAAGTATTGATTGATGTTAAAGGACTATGGGGAATATTGTTGTGGACTTTTTAAATGCTGAATTTACACAGATTAGAAACAGGAGGAGACAGAGGAGTGAAGGTGGGACAGGAGGACTGAACGGTATTGAACCTCAAACTTCTGGTGCAGTAAGATGGATGTAAAACATGTAAACTCCAGAGGGTCATTTTAAAAAATCTGTTAATTTCATTTTACCAAAACAATAAAGAATAAATCCAACTTAAAATGTTTGATTGTAAAACCAAAATAGAGAAAATCGTGTGATTGAACTCATTGGAAGTCTGGTTGTCATCTTTTTTATTTATTTCACCTTTATTTAACCAGGTAGGCAAGTTGAGAACACCTTTATTTAACCAGGTAGGCAAGTTGAGAACACCTTTATTTAACCAGGTAGGCAAGTTGAGAACACCTTTATTTAACCAGGTAGGCAAAACAAACACCTTTATTTAACCAGGTAGTAAACAAGTTGAGAACACCTTTATTTAATGAGGTAGTCAAGTTGAGAACACCTTTATTTAACCAGGTAGTCAAAGTTGAGAACACCTTTATTTAGCCAATCAAAGAACACTTTATTTAACAAGGAAGTCAAGTTGAGAACACCTTTATTTAACCAGGTAGGCTAGTTGAGAACACCTTTATTTAAAGGTACAGTTGAGAAGACTTTGTTTAACCAGGTAATTATAGTTGAGAACACCTATGTTATATAAGTAAGGTAGGCTAGTTGAGAACACAGTTGGTTTAAAGGTAGGAGGGAGAAACCTTTATTTAACCAGGTAGGCTTTTTGAGAACATTATTTAACCAGGTAGGCTAGTTGAGAACCTTTATTTAACCAGGTAGTCAAAGTTGAGAACACCTTTATTTAACCAGGTAGAGTTGAGAACACCTTTATTTAACCAGGTAGTCAAGTTGAGAACACCTTTATTTGACCAGTAGTCAAGTTGAGAACACCTTTATTTAACCAGGTAGTCTTGTTGATGAACACCTTTATTTAACCAGGTAGGGCTAGTTGAGAACACCTTTATTTAACCAGGTAGGCTAGTTGAGAACACCTTTATTTAACCAGGTAGTCAAGTTGAGAACACCTTTATTTAACCAGGTAGGCCAAAGTTGAGAACACCTTTATTTAACCAGGTAGGCTAGTTGAGAAGAACCTTTGATTTAACCTTTAGTTGAGAAGATTTATTTAACCAGGTAGGCTGGAAGTTGAGAACACCTTTGTTAAGTTTAACCACACCTAAGGCTATTTGAGAACACCTTTATTTCAGGTAGTCAGTTGAGAACACCTTTATTTAACCAGGTAGATGTAGTTGAGAACACCTTTATTTAACCAGGTAGGCTAGTTGAGAACACCTTTATTTAGACAATTGGAGGTAGGCTAGTTGAGATTGAACCTTTATTTAACCAGGTTGAACATAGTTGAGAACACCTTTATTTAACCAGGTAGGCTAGTTGAGAAGGATCTTTATTTAACCAGGTAGGCTAGTTGAGAACACCTTTATTTAACCAGGTAGGCTAGTTGAGAACACCTTTATTTAACCAGGTAGGCAAGTTGAGAACACCTTTATTTAACCAGGTAGGCAAGTTGAGAACAAGTTCTAGAGACTGCCAGATTTACAATTGACACACTGAACTGGCCAAGATAAAGCAAAGCAGTTCGACAGATACCACGACACAGAGTTATACATGGAGTAAAACAAACATACAGTCAATAATACAGTATAAACAAGTCTATATACAATGTGAGCAAATGAGGTGAGAAGGGAGGTAAAGGCAAAAAAGGCCATGGTGGCAAAGTAAATACAATATAGCACAATAAAACACTGGAATGGTAGTTTTGCAATGGAAGAATGTGCAAAGTAGAAATAAAAATAATGGGGTGCAAAGGAGCAAAATGAATAAATAAATTAAATACAGTTGGGAAAGAGGAGTTGTTTGGGCTAAATTATAGGTGGGCTATGTACAGGTGCAGTAATCTGTAAGCATGCTCTGACAGTTGGTGCTTAAAGCTAGTGAAATAAGTGTTTCCAGTTTCAGAGATTTTTGAAGTTCGTTCCAGTCATTGGCAGCAGAGAACTGGAAGGAGAGGCGGCCAAAGAAAGAATTGATCTTTTGGGGTGACTAAAACCCCAAACAGATACAACCTGCTGGAGCGTGTGCAGAAAACAGGTGGGAGATGCTATGGTGACCAGCGAGCTGAGATAAGGGGGACTTTACCTAGCAGGGTCTTGAAGATGACAATGGAGCCAGTGGGTTTCATAAATGACCAGCATGGCCAATAATAAGAGCAGAACAGGTGAAATGAGCAGGCAGTATAGGTGGACTTTGGGGACAAAGGAGTCATCATGTCAGGTAGTCCTGGGCAATTTGTTGAGGGCTCAGAGGCCTTTTGTAAATGACAAGAAAGAGAGAATTGGTAGGATGGTCAGGGTGGCCAGTATGTTTGGCAGCATGAGTGAAGGATGATTATAACAGAAGCCAATTCTAGATTTAACTTTGGATTGGAGATGTTTGATATGGGTCTGGAAGGAGAGTTTACAGTCTAACCAGACTGGGGAAGTATTTGTAGTTGTCCACGTATTCTAAGTCAGAGCCGTCCAGAGTAGTGATGAACGGGTAGGTGAAACTGGTTGAAGAGCATGCCAGTTTTACTTGTATTTAAGAGCAATGTGGAGACCTGGGAAGGTTGTATGGCATTGAAGCTTGCCTGGAGGGTTGTTAACACAGTGTCCAGGTGGACTGGGGACAGAATGGAGTCATCATGTCAGGTAGTCCTGGGGCATGGTCACCAGCAGCTCAGGTCCTCCGATTGATGAGAAAGAGAAGAGAGAAGGTCCAAGAATTAGAACCCTGTGGCACCCCCTTAGATTCACACAGGACAGCAGAATAGGACAGATTTGAGACACTGAACTCTATCAACAAAGTTGGTGAACCTAGGCGAGGCAATCATTTGCAGAAAAATGCTGGAGGCTGAGACAGGAGGGGATTCAGGAAAGCCTTGGCCCCATCAAGGAACCCCGGACAGGCTGCAAACAGGAATGATTTCCCACCCATGGCCAAAGATGTCGTTTAGGACCTTGAGCGTGGATATCTTCAACCCCAACTGACCATCCTGAAACCAGATTGCATAGCCCACAAAGATCTGGTGACAGCTCAAAAGGGGGAGCGGTAATCTGTTTGTTGACTTGGCTTTCAAAGACCTTAGAAAGGCAGTAGGATCAATATAGGTCTGTAGCAGTTTGGGTCAAGAGTGTCCCCCTTTGAAGAGGGGGATGACCGCAGCTGCTTTCCAATCTTTGGGAATCTCAGACGACACGAAAGAGAGGTTGAACAGGCTAGTAATAGGGGTGGCAACAATTTCGGCAGATAATTTTAGAAAGAAAGGGTCCAGATTGTCTAGCCCGGCTGATTTGTAGGGGTCCAGATTTTTCAGCTCTTTCAGAACATCAGCTGAATCGATTTGGGAGAAGGAGAAATGGGGAAGGCTTGGGCGAGTTGCTGTTGGGGGTGCAGTGCTGTTGACCGGGGTAGGAGTAGCCAGGTGGAAAGCATGGCCAGCCGTAGAAAAATGCTTATTGAAATTCTCAATTATGGTGGATTTATCAGTGGTGACAGTGTTTCCTATCTTCAGTGCAGTGGGCAGCTGGGAGGAGGTGTTCTTATTCTCCATGGACTTTACAGTGTCCCAGAACTTTTTTGAGTTAGTGTTGCAGGAAGCAAATTTCTGCTTGAAAAAGCTAGCCTTGGCTTTTCTAACTGCCTGTGTATAACGGTTTCTAGCTTCCCTGAACAGCTGCATATCACGGGGGCTGTTCGATGCTAATGCAGAACGCCATAGGATGTTTTTGTGTTGGTTAAGGGCAGTCAGGTCTGGGGAGAACCAAGGGCTATATCTGTTCCTGGTTCTAAATTTCTTGAATGGGGCATGTTTATTTAAGATGGTTAGGAAGGCATTTAAAAAAATATCCAGGCATCCTCTACTGACGGGATGAGATCAATATCCTTCCAGGATACCCCGGCCAGGTCGATTAGAAAGGCCTGCTCGCTGAAGTGTTTCAGGGAGCGTTTTACAGTGATGAGTGGAGGTCGTTTGACCGCTGACCCATTACGGATGCAGGCAATGAGGCAGTGATCGCTGAGATCTTGGTTAAAGACAGCAGAGGTGTATTTAGAGGGGAAGTTGGTTAGGATGATATCTATGAGGGTGCCCGTGTTTAAGGCTTTGGGGGGTACCTGGTAGGTTCATTGATAATTTGTGTGAGATTGAGGGCATCAAGTTTAGATTGTAGGATGGCTGGGGTGTTAAGCATGTTCCAGTTTAGGTCGCCTAGCAGCACGAGCTCTGAAGATAGATGGGGGCAATCAGTTCACATATGGTGTCCAGAGCACAGCTGGGGGCAGAGGGTGGTCTATAGCAGGCGGCAACGGTGAGAGACTTGTTTTTAGAGAGGTGGATTTTTAAAAGTAGAAGTTCAAATTGTTTGGGTACAGACCTGGATAGTAGGACAGAACTCTGCAGGCTATCTTTGCAGTAGATTGCAACACCGCCCCTTTGGCAGTTCTATCTTGTCTGAAAATTTTGTAGTTTGGAATTAAAATTTCTGAATTTTTGGTGGTCTTCCTAAGCCAGGATTCAGACACAGCTAGAACATCCGGGTTGGCAGAGTGTGCTAAAGCAGTGAATAGAACAAACTTAGGGAGGAGGCTTCTAATGTTAACATGCATGAAACCAAGGCTATTACGGTTACAGAAGTCATCAAAAGAGAGGGCCTGGGGAATAGGAGTGGAGCTAGGCACTGCAGGGCCTGGATTCACCTCTACATCGCCAGAGGAACATAGGAGGAGAAGAATAAGGGTGCGGCTAAAAGCAATAAGAATTGGTCGCCTAGAACGTCTGGAACAGAGAGTAAAAGGAGGTTTCTGGGGGCGATAAAATAGCATCAAGGTATAATGTACAGACAAATGTATGGTAGGATGTGAATACAGTGGAGGTAAACCTAGGTATTGAGTGATGAAGAGAGAGATATTGTCTCTAGAAACATCATTGAAACCAGGAGATGTCATTGCATGTGTGGGTGGTGGAACTAATAAGTTGGATAAGGTATAGTGAGCAGGACTAGAGGCTCTACAGTGAAATAAGCCAATAAACACTAACCAGAACAGCAATGGACAAGACATATTGACATTAAGGAGAGGCATCCTTAGTCGAGTGATCAAAAGGGTCCAGTGAGTGGAGAGGATTGGTTGGGGGTCACGGCGATATAGACAGCTAGCCAGGCCATCGGTAGCAAGCTAGCATAGGATGGAGGTCTGTTGTTAGCCACCTCTTGCGTTCCGTCAGTAGATTAGTGGGGTTCCGTGTTGTAGAGGGGATTAGTCCAAATCACACAACAACAAAAAAATAAAAACAATAGATATAGTTATAGAGGCCCAAGAAGAAACATAATAATAATAAAAATAAATAAATTGTCCGATTGTCTATTCTGAGAGCAGCCGGTAAGACAGCTAACGGTTAGCAGGCCGCAGATGGGCGTTCAGGTAACGTCGCGACGGAGGAGCCAGCCAGATCTCCTTCGGGTAGATAACGTCGGCAGTCCAGTTGTGAAGGCCCGGTGGGGCTCCGCGTAGGCAGTAAAACGGGTCCGGATAGGTGACTGCAGCCCAGGAGTGATTGATGGAACTCAGGAGTGATTGACGGAGCTGGCTAGCTCCGGAGTAATTGATGTTTGCTCCGGAATCGATGAAAGCCGAGCCACACGGATAGCAGCTAGCTAGCTGTGAGATCCGGGTATGAATGTCCAGAGAGCAGTTGAAATCCAGTTGAAATCCAGGGACATGGAGAGAAAAATTGGTCCGGTATGTTCCGTTCCGAGCCGCGCTGCGCCGTACAAAACTGGCGATAGATTTTCGAGCTAAAGGATAGCTGATGACCACAAACCGTGGTTAGCTGAATACTAACGATTTGATTTGCCAGTAAAGAAGCTAACTAGCTTCTGAACTAGCTTGTGATTAGCTTCTGGGCTAGCTTCTGGGCTAGCTTCTCCTAAACACTTCTTGTCTTGTCACATGGTTCTCACATGGTTCTCTTTTTTAGAGGATTGTGGGTAAATGTTATATGGCTGTTTTGAAGAAAGCAACGTATATGTGCATTAAAGCAGCTTTGTTGTATCATGAGCTGTAACAGATCTGTTCTGACCTGAGTTCCTTTATTATGTCTTTGCTGGCGTCTACGCTGACATCACAGTTTAGGTCTACGCTGACATCACAGTTTAGGACATCAGTTTAGGCTGACATCACAGTTTAGGTCTGACATCACAGTTTACGCTGACATCACAGTTTAGGTCTACGCTGACATCACAGTTTAGGTCTACGCTGACATCACAGTTTTTAGGTCAGTTTAGGTCGCGCTGACATCACAGTTTAGGTCTACGCTGACATCACAGTTTAGGTCTACGCTGACATCACAGTTTAGGTCTACGCTGACATCACAGTTTAGGTCTACGCTGACATCACAGTTTAGGTCTACGCTGACATCACAGTTTAGGTCTACGCTGACATCACAGTTTAGGTCTACGCTGACATCACAGTTTAGGTCTACGCTACGCGACATGACATCACAGTTTAGGTCTACGCTGACATCACAGTTTAGGTCTACGCTGACATCACAGTTTAGGTCTACGCTGACATCACAGTTTAGGTCTACGCTGACATCACAGTTTAGGTCTACGCTGACATCACAGTTTAGGTCTACGCTGACATCACAGTTTAGGTCTACGCTGACATCACAGTTTAGGTCTACGCTGACATCACAGTTAGGTCTACGCTGACATCACAGTTTAGGTCACGCTGACATCACAGTTTAGGTCACGCTGACATCACAGTTTAGGTCTACGCTGACATCACAGTTTAGGTCTACGCTGACATCACAGTTTAGGTCTACGCTGACATCACAGTTTAGGTCTACGCTGACATCACAGTTAAGACATCTACGCTGACATCACAGTTTAGGTCTACGCTGACATCACAGTTTAGGTCTCACGCTGACATCACAGTTTAGGTCTACGCTGACATCACAGTTTAGGTCTACGCTGACATCACAGTTTAGGTCTACGCTGACATCACAGTTTAGGTCTACGCTGACATCACAGTTTAGGTCTACGCTGACATCACAGTTTAGGTCTACGCTGACATCACAGTTTAGGTCTACGCTGACATCACAGTTTAGGTCTACGCTGACATCACAGTTTAGGTCTACGCTGACATCACAGTTTAGGTCTACGCTGACATCACAGTTTAGGTTCTACGCTGACATCACAGTTTAGGTCTACGCTGACATCACAGTTAAGGTCTACGCTGACATCACAGTTTAGGTCTACGCTGACATCACAGTTTAGGTCTACGCTGACATCACAGTTTAGGTCTACGCTGACTTCACAGTTTAGGTCTACGCTGACTTCACAGTTTAGGTCTACGCTGACTTCACAGTTTAGGTCTACGCTGACTTCACAGTTTAGGTCTACGCTGACTTCACAGTTTAGGTCTACGCTGACTTCACAGTTTAGGTCTACGCTGACATCACAGTTAATGTCACGTTCTGACTTCAGTTCCTTTATTATGTCTTTGTGTTAGTATGGTCAGGGCGTGAGTTGGGGTGGGTAGTCTGTGTTCTTTGTTCTATGATGTGTTTATGTGTTTGGCCTGGTGTGGTTCTCAATCAGAGGCAGCTGTCGATCGTTGTCTCTTTGATTGAGAATCAGATTTAGGCAGCCTGTTTTCCACATTTTGGTTGTTTTCTGTTTTGTAAGTATTCCTTACAGAACTGTTTTGTTTTCGTTCTCGCTCTTTATTTATTTTTGTCACTTCAATGTTTAGTTTATTTCGTTTAAAATGAACCCTTACCACGCTGCACCTTGGTCCTCTTCTCCTTCACCAGATGAAAACCTTGGTCCTCTTCTCCTTCACCAGATGAAAACCTTGGTCCTCTTCTCCTTCACCAGATGAAAACCTTGGTCCTCTTCTCCTTCACCAGATGAAAACCTTGGTCCTCTTCTCCTTCACCAGATGAAAACCTTGGTCCTCTTCTCCTTCACCGATGATGAAAACCTTGGTCCTCTTCTCCTTCACCGGAAGAAAACACCTTGGTCCTCTTCTCCTTCACCGAAGAAAACCTTGGTCCTCTTCTCCTTCACCGGAAGAAAACCTTGGTCCTCTTCTCCTTCACCGCTGAAAACCTTGGTCCTCTTCTCCTTCACCAGATGAAAACCTTGGTCCTCTTCTCCTTCACCGGAAGAAAACTCTTGGTCCTCTTCTCCTTCACCGGATGAAAACCTTGGTCCTCTTCTCCTTCACCGGATGAAAACCTTGGTCCTCTTCTGACTTCTGGTCCTCTTCTCCTCTTCTCCTTCACAGATGAAAACCTTGGTCCTCTTCTCCTTCACCAGATGAAAACCTTGGTCCTCTTCTCCTTCACCAGATGAAAACCTTGGTCCTCTTCTCCTTCACCAGATGAAAACCTTGGTCCTCTTCTCCTTCACCGATGAAGAAAACCTTGGTCCTCTTCTCCTTCACCAAGAAAACCTTGGTCCTCTTCTCCTTCACCAGATGAAAACCTTGGTCCTCTTCTCCTTCACCAGATGAAAACCTTGGTCCTCTTCTCCTTCACCAGATGAAAACCTTGGTCCTCTTCTCCTTCACCAGATGAAAACCTTGGTCCTCTTCTCCTTCACCGGAAGAAAACATTGGTCCTCTTCTCCTTCACCAGATGAAAACCTTGGTCCTCTTCTCCTTCACCAGATGAAAACCTTGGTCCTCTTCTCCTTCACCAGATGAAAACCTTGGTCCTCTTCTCCTTCACCAGATGAAAACCTTGGTCCTCTTCTCCTTCACCGGAAGAAAACCTTGGTCCTCTTCTCATCACCAGTCCTCTTCTCCTTCACCGGATGAAAACCTTGGTCCTCTTCTCCTTCACCGGTCTTCGCTGAAAACCTTGGTCCTCTTCTCCTTCACCAGATGAAAACCTTGGTCCTCTTCTCCTTCACCAGATGAAAACCTTGGTCCTCTTCTCCTTCACCGGATGAAAACCTTGGTCCTCTTCTCCTTCACCAGATCCTTGGTCCTTCTCCTTCACCAGATGAAAAACCAGATTGGTCCTCTTCTCCTTCACCAGATGAAAACCTTGGTCCTCTTCTCCTTCAGATGAAAACCTTGGACAGATGAAAACCTTGGTCCTCTTCTCCTTCACCTCCTCTTCTCCTTCACCAAGAAAACCTTGGTCCTCTTCTCCTTCACCAGATGAAAACCTTGGTCCTCTTCTCCTTCACCATGATCCAAACCGTGACAGGATCATGATGAATGGTCCTCTTCTATCACAACCCGTCAGGCAGTATGATGTTTAACAACGTCAGGCAGAATGACGACCCGAGACGACCCGTTCCCAACATGTAACGCTTGTTGTTAAACAAGTTGCTGCTGGTGGATTGAGCACTGCGTTCACCTGAACAAAAAAAGTTTAGGTTCAAATGATCAGAAACATAAATCAATGTTAAACATTTAAAATTCTCCAGAAGAAGTGATGTAATTCTGCACTCGACAGGATTATTCTTTTTTTGAAACACCAAGTTGTGTGTTTTTCCCAGTTGAGTCTCACAGTTCCAGTCAAGGAGTTACACACTGTGACGTGTTTCAGTATTCCAGCAAATATAAAGTTTTCTTTTTCTTCAAGTTGGTGGCAGCTCAGTTGGTCACTAGATTTTTTTTGAGTGTTACAAAGCACTTTGTTTTTAACAGTATTCGTATAAAATGCGCATTACAAGCCCTATTTCTGTATCAAACATTCTCATCGTCACTATACGTATTCTCATAAAACAGACCCATCACCGCAGCACAACAAAAAGAGGTCTCGCAATTTCAACCAATCAAAGGCCTTTATCGATTGATATGGTTAAATCATGCCACGCGTGTGTGTGTGAGTGCGTGCGTGAGCGCGTGTTGTGAGTGTGTGTGTCAGTGAGTGACAGTGTGTGTGTGTGTGTGTGTGTGTGTGTAAATGCATGCATCTGTGTGTGCATGTGTGTGTGTGTGTAGTGATTAATAGCCAGTGTGTGTCTGTCAAGCGCCACCCCTCTGTGCCTGGCGGGCAGACTGAGGAGACAGATGAAGATGGAGGCTGTCCACCTTCACCATTCTGGAACCAGGCCCAGACACACACACACACACACACACACACACACACACACACCACACACACTTCTCCACACACACAGTGGAAACAATCTATTCAACACTCCATCACTTCCTCCTGTGTCCCGATGTCTCCTTCACTCAGATGGAAAGCCCACCCAGTGTGTGTGTGTTTGTGTGAAGTCATTCCACTCTACTCTTAGCAAGAGAGCATTTCCTTCCTTCTGCTCAGATAGAAAGAGGGGTAGATTTACCTGATAGGATGGAGAGGGGAAAGATTACCTGATTAGGATGGAAGAGGGTAGATTACCTGTTAGGATGGAGAGGGGTAGATTCTCCTGATAGGATGGAGAGGGGTAGATTACCTGTTAGGATGGAGAGGGGTAGATTGCCTGTTAGGATGGAGAGGGGTAGATTACCTGTTAGGATGGAGAGGGGTAGATTACCTGTTAGGATGGAGAGGGGTAGATTACCTGTTAGGATGGAGAGGGTAGATTATCTGATAGGATGGAGAGGGGTAGATCTATTCCTGTTAGGATGGAGAAGAACCTGTTAGGATTGGAGAGGGGTATATTATCTGATAGGATGGGAGAGGGGTAGATTGTCTGATATAAAATTTGATTTGTGGGATTTAGACGTTTCATCAACTGAAACTCTCACTGAAAGATATATTCAGTAGACTGACTCTCATTCTGAAATGATATATTCAGACTCTTAGACTGACTCTCACTGAACATTATATTCAGTAGACTGACTCCAACTGAAACGATCTATTCAGTAGACTATTCAGTAGACTGACTCCAACTGAAACGATCTATTCAGTAGACTATTCAGGAGACTGACTTCAACTGAAACGATCTATTCAGTCAAAAGACTATTCAGGAGACTGACTCTCACTGAAACGATCTATTCAGAAACTGAAACAATCTATTAGACTGACTCTCTCACCATGAAAATCTATTCTGAAACAATCTATTCAGTAGACTATTCAGGAGACTCTCACTGAACGATCTATTCAACTATTAGACTGACTCTCACTGAAACGATCTATTCAGTAGACTATTCAGTAGACTGACTCCAACTGAAACGATCTATTCAGTAGACTATTCAGACTGACTCTTCAGACTATTCAGTCCTCTATTCAGGAGACTGACTCTCACTGAAACGATCTATTCAGTAGACTATTCAGTAGACTGACTCCAACTGAAACGATCTATTCAGTAGACTATTCAGGAGACTGACTCTCACTGAAACGATCTATTCAGTAGACTATTCAGTAGACTGACTCTCACTGAAACAATCTATTCAGTAGACTATTCAGGAGACTGACTCCAACTGAAACGATCTATTCAGACTATTCAGGAGACTGAAAACTGAAACGATCTATTCAGTAGACTATTCAGGAGACTGACTCCACTGAAACGATCTATTCAGTAGACTATTCAGGAAAGACTGACTCTCACTGAAACGATCTATTCAGTAGACTGACTACCACTGAAACAATCTATTCAGTAGACTGACTCTCACTGAACATTCTATTCAGTAGACTGACTCTCACTGAAACGATCTATTCAGTAGACTATTCAGGAGACTGACTCACTGAAACGATCTATTCAGTAGACTGACTGACTCACTGAAACGAGACTCTATTCAGTAGACTATTCAGTAGACTGACTCCAACTGAAACGATCTATTCAGAAGACTATTAGACTGACTCTCACTGAAACGATCTATTCAGTAGACTATTCAGTAGACTGACTCTCCTTCACTGAAACGATCTATTCAGTAGACTATTCAAACCTATTAGACTGACTCCAACTGAAACGATCTATTCAGACTGACTCCAACTGAAAAGATCTATTCAGTAGACTATTCAGGAGACTGACTCTCACTGAAACGATCTATTCAGTAGACTATTCAGTAGACTGACTCCACTGAAACTGATCTATTCAGTAGACTATTCAGGAGACTGACTCTCACTGAACGATCTATTCAGTAGACTGAAATCTATTCAGTAGACTGACTCTCACTGAAACGATCTATTCAGTAGACTATTCAGGAGACTGACTCCACTGAAACGATCTAATCAGTAGACTGACTACCACTGAAATAATCTATTCAGTAGACTGACTCTCACTGAACATTCTATTCAGTAGACTGACTCTCACTGAATCATTCTATTCAATGAATTGATGAAGAATTCGTAGTTTTGAGAACTTTTTAAACTATTTATTTAAATAAAATGTTGCACCACATGTTCATGACAGGTTTGTTTGATGTATCTGATGGTTACATATGTTTCCCAAACAAGAAACGCTAACTGTAGCTACTTATAATACAACCAATCTGGCTGCACAGGTGGTGTCGAGAGAGAGAGAGAGAGAGAGAGAGAGAGGGAAGAGAGAGAGAGAGAGAGAGAGAGAGAGAGAGAGAGAGAGAGAAAGAGACATAGAGACAGAGAGACAGAGAGACAGATGAGAGAGTGAGAGAGAGAGAGAGAAGGTTTGTTTGGGGGAGAAAGAAAGCAGATGAGAGATAGAAAGGGGGGAGAGAGAAAGAGGGGGAGGGCGAAAGAGAGAGAGACCGAGAGAGAGAGAGCTTGTAGAGAGGGGAGAGAGAGAGAGAGAGTGAGAGAGAGAGAGATAGAAAGGGGTGAGAAAGAGAGAGAGAGATAGAAAGAGAGAAAGGGGAGAGAGAAAGATCAGAAGAGAGAGAGACAGAGAGAGAGGAGAGAGAGAGAGAGAGAGAGAGAGAGAGAGAGAGAGAGAGAGAGACAGACAGAGATTAGAGAGAGAGAGAAACAGAGAGAGAGTTTTTCCCAGACAGAGAGAGAGTTCCAGAGAGAGAGTTAGAGAGAGAGAGAGAGAGAGATTCCAGAGAGAGAGAGAGAGACAGAGAGAGAGAGAGAGAGAGAGAGAGAGAGAGAGAGAGAGAGAGAGAGAGAGAGCTCAGAGAGAGAGACAGAGAGACAGACAGAGAGACAGAGATAGAGAGAGTTTTATAAATGACTGTATTCCACCTTCTGGAATGTTTGTCTATTATTTAGTCTTCTTCCTGTCAGGTGTTATTCAGATTCATAAAAAACTCCTCTTCCTCCTGTTCTTCCTCATCCTCCTGTTCCAACTTTTAATATATGGTGGAAGATAAATAAATACATAAATAAAATACTTTCACGGGCGCACACACAAACAGACAGACAGAGAGGCACGTGATAGGGGTGTTGGAAATTCTGCTTCTCACACATGTGTGTGTGTGTGTGTGTGTGTGTGTGTGTTGTGTGTGTGTGACTGTGTGTCTGTGTGTGTAGTGTGTGTGTAGTGACGTAGAGAGAGAGAGGGGTGATGAAACTGGATGCCTTGAAGCCGACAGCTGGAAAACTTCCACAGAGTCAGCGGTCACCTTTTTCTACATGTCACTTTCTATATGTCACCTCATTCTGCTGTGTTAGCACTGAGGACACACACACACACACACACACACACACACACACACACACACACACACACACACACACACACACACACACTCAAGACTACGATATAGAACACAGGTACTGTAGGAAGGATGGTGTTGAGGTCCAGACAGGTAGGAAGGATGGTGTTGAGGACCAGACAGGTAGGAAGGATGTTGTTGAGGACCAGATAGGTACTGTAGGAAGGATGGTGTTGAGGACCAGACAGGTACTGTAGGAAGGATGGTGTTGAGGACCAGACAGGTAGGAAGGATGGTGTTGAGGACCAGACAGGTAGGAAGAATGGTGTTGAGGTCCAGACAGGTAGGAAGGATGGTGTTGAGGACCAGACAGGTAATGTAGGAAGGATGGTGTTGAGGACCAGACAGGTAGGAAGGATGGTGTTGAGGACCAGACAGGTAGGAAGGATGGTGTTGAGGACCAGACAGGTAGGAAGGATGGTGTTGAGGACCAGACAGGTAGGAAGGATGGTGTTGAGGACCAGACAGGTAGGAAGGATGGTGTTGAGGACCAGACAGGTACTGTAGGAAGGATGGTGTTGAGGACCAGACAGGTAGGAAGGATGGTGTTGAGGACCAGACAGGTAGGAAGGATGGTGTTGAGGACCAGACAGGTAGGAAGGATGGTGTTGAGGACCAGACAGGTAGGAAGGATGGTGTTGAGGACCAGACAGGTAGGAAGGATGGTGTTGAGGACCAGACAGCTACTGTAGGAAGGATGGTGTTGAGGACCAGACAGGTAGGAAGGATGGTGTTGAGGACCAGACTGGTAGGAAGGATGGTGTTGAGGACTAGACAGGTAGGAAGGATGTTGTTGAGGACCAGACAGGTAGGAAGGATGGTGTTGAGGACCAGACAGGTAGGAAGGATGGTGTTGAGGACCAGACAGCTACTGTAGGAAGGATGGTGTTGAGGACCAGACAGGTAGGAAGGATGGTGTTGAGGACCAGGACAGGTAGGAAGGATGGTGTTGAGGACCAGACAGCTACTGTAGGAAGGATGGTGTTGAGGACCAGACAGGTACTGTAGGAAGGATGGTGTTGAGGACCAGACAGGTACTGTAGGAAGGATGGTGTTGAGGACCAGACAGGTAGGAAGGATGGTGTTGAGGACCAGACAGGTAGGAAGGATGGTGTTGAGGACCAGACAGGTAAGGTAGGAAGGATGGTGTTGAGGACCAGACAGGTAGGAAGGATGGTGTTGAGGACCAGACAGGTACTGTAGGAAGGATGGTGTTGAGGACCAGACAGGTAGGAAGGATGGTGTTGAGGACCAGACAGGTAGGAAGGATGGTGTTGAGGACCAGACAGGTAGGAAGGATGGTGTTGAGGACCAGACAGGTAGGAAGGATGGTGTTGAGGACCAGACAGGTAGGAAGGATGGTGTTGAGGACCAGACAGGTAGGAAGGATGGTGTTGAGGACCAGACTGGTAGGAAGGATGGTGTTGAGGACCAGACAGGTAGAAAGGATGGTGTTGAGGACCAGACAGGTAGGAAGGATGGTGTTGAGGACCATACAGGGTAGGAAGGATGGTGTTGAGGACCAGACAGGTACTGTAGGAAGGATGGTGTTGAGGACCAGACAGGTAGGAAGGATGGTGTTGAGGACCAGACAGGTACTGTAGGAAGGATGGTGTTGAGGACCAGACAGGTAGGAAGGATGGTGTTGAGGACCAGACAGGTAGGAAGGATGGTGTTGAGGACCAGACAGGTAGGAAGGATGGTGTTGAGGACCAGACAGGTACTGTAGGAAGGATGGTGTTGAGGACCAGACTGGTACTGTAGGAAGGATGGTGTTGAGGACCAGACAGGTAGGAAGGATGGTGTTGAGGACCAGACAGGTAGGAAGGATGGTGTTGAGGACCAGACAGGTAGGAAGGATGGTGTTGAGGACCAGACAGGTAGGAAGGATGGTGTTGAGGACCAGACAGGTAGGAAGGATGGTGTTGAGGACCAGACTGGTAGGAAGGATGGTGTTGAGGACCAGACAGGTAGGAAGGATGGTGTTGAGGACCAGACAGGTAGGAAGGATGGTGTTGAGGACCAGACAGGTACTGTAGGAAGGATGGTGTTGAGGACCAGACAGGTAGGAAGGATGGTCAGGAGGACCAGACAGGTACTGTAGGAAGGATGGTGTTGAGGACCAGACAGGTAGGAAGGATGGTGTTGAGGACCAGACAGGTAGGAAGGATGGTGTTGAGGACCAGACTGGTAGGAAGGATGGTGTTGAGGACCAGACAGGTAGGAAGGATGGTGTTGAGGACCAGACAGGTAGGAAGGATGGTGTGGAGGACCAGACAGGTACTGTAGGAAGGATGGTGTTGAGGACCAGACAGGTAGGAAGGATGGTGTGGAGGACCAGACAGGTACTGTAGGAAGGATGGTGTTGAGGACCAGACAGGTAGGAAGGATTGTGTTGAGGACCAGCCAGGTAGGAAGGATGGTGTTGAGGACCAGACAGGTAGAAAGAATGGTGTTGAGGACCAGACAGGTACTGTAGGAAGGATGGTGTTGAGGTCCAGACAGGTAGGAAGGATGGTGTTGAGGACCAGACAGGTACTGTAGGAAGAATGGTGTTGAGGACCAGACAGGTAGGAAGGATGGTGTTGAGGACCAGACATGTAGGAAGGATGGTGTTGAGACCAGAAGGAATGATGGTGTTGAGGACCAGACAGGTACTGTAGGAAGGATGGTGTTGAGGACCAGACAGGTAGGAAGGATTGTGTTGAGGACCAGCCAGGTAGGAAGGATGGTATTGAGGACCAGACAGGTAGGAAGGATGGTGTTGAGGACCAGCCAGCTACTGTAGGAAGGATGGTGTTGAGGACCAGACAGGTGCTGTAGGAAGGATGGTGTTGAGGACCAGAACCCCTTGGAGACCACAGGACCAGAACCCCTTGGAGACTTCAGGACCAGAACCCCTTAGAGACTCCAGGTCCAGAACCCCTTAGAGACTCCAGGCCCAGAACCCCTTGGAGACTCCAGGCCCAGAACCCCTTAGAGACTCCAGGTCCAGAACCCCTTGGAGACTCCAGGACCAGAACCCCTTAGAGACTCCAGGTCCAGAACCCCTTAGAGACTCCAGGACCAGAACCCCTTAGAGACTCCAGGTCCCGAACCCCTTGGAGACTCCAGGTCCAGAACCCCTTAGAGACTCCAGGTCCACAACCCCTTAGAGACTCCAGGTCCAGAACCCCTTGGAGACTCCAGGACCAGAACCCCTTGGAGACTCCAGGTCCAGAACCCCTTGGAGACTCCAGGTCCAGAACCCCTTGGAGACCTCAGAACCAGAACCCCTTAGAGACTCCAGGTCCAGAACCCCTTGGAGACTCCAGGACCAGAACCCCTTGGAGACTCCAGGTCCAGAACCCCTTGGAGACTCCAGGTCCAGAACACCTTGGAGACCTCAGAACCAGAACCCCTTAGAGACTCCAGGCCCAGAACCCCTTAGAGACCCCAGGTCCAGGACCCCTTAGAGACTCCAGGTCCAGGACCCCTTAGAGACTCCAGGTCCAGGACCCCTTAGAGACTCCAGGTCCAGAACCCCTTAGAGACTCCAGGTCCAGGACCCCTTAGAGACTCCAGGTCCAGAACCCCTTGGAGACTCCAGGACCAGAACCCCTTAGAGACTCCAGGTCCAGGACCCCTTAGAGACCAGGTCCAGAACCTCTTAGAGACTCCAGGACCAGAACCCCTTGGAGACTCCAGGACCAGAACCCCTTAGAGACTCCAGGTCCAGACAGGTAGGAAGGATGGTGTTGAGGACCAGAACCCCTTGGAGACTACAGGACCAGATCCCCTTGGAGACTTCAGGACCAGAACCCCTTAGAGACTCCAGGTCCAGAACCCCTTAGAGACTCCAGGTCCAGGACCCCTTAGAGGCTCCAGGTCCAGGACCCCTTAGAGACTCCAGGTCCAGAACCCCTTAGAGACTCCAGGTCCAGAACCCCTTAGAGACTCCAGGACCAGAACCCCTTGGAGACCCCAGGACCAGAACCCCTTAGAGACTCCAGGTCCAGAACCCCTTGGAGACTCCAGGTCCAGAACCCCTTAGAGACTCCAGGCCCAGAACCCCTTAGAGACTCCAGGTCCAGAACCCCTTGGAGACTCCAGGACCAGAACCCCTTGGAGACTCCAGGTCCAGGACCCCTTAGAGACTCCAGGCCCAGAACCCCTTAGAGACTCCAGGTCCAGAACCCGTTGGAGACTCCAGGCCCAGAACCCCTTGGAGACTCCAGGTCCAGAACCCCTTGGAGACTCCAGGACCAGAACCCCTTAGAGACTCCAGGTCCAGAACCCCTTAGAGACCTCAGAACCAGAACCCCTTAGAGCCCCAGGCCCAGGACCCCTTAGAGACTCCAGGTCCAGGACCCCTTGGAGACTCCAGGTCCAGGATGAAGAAACACAGGTCTTGACTGGTCTACAACTCCAGTCTAGACTGTCATGTGGTCTTCCTCCAGTTGTCAGAGGATGAGGAGGAGGACGAGGAGGGGGGTGTTGAGGAGGAGGAGGACGAGGAGGATGAGGAGGAGGAGGAAGAGAAGGAGGAGGAGGAAGAGGAGGAGGAAGAGGAAAAAGAGGATGAGGAGGATGAGGTGAAGGAGGAGGAAGAGGTGGCTGGTTGAATTACTTGACTCGTTATAGATCTATTTACACTATACAACCAGGAAATGAAATGACTGGGACAAGGCTACTGTAGGTCTCTATAGGACATTACCTTCTAACAGCTGACTGGGACATGACTACTGTAGGTCTCACTGGGACATGACTACTGTAGGTCTCTATAGGATATTACCTTCTAACAGCTGACTGGGACATGACTACTGTAGGTCTCTATAGGACATTACCTTCTAACAGCTGACTGGGACATGACTACTGTAGGTCTCTATAGGACATTACCTTCTAACAGCTGACTGGGACATGACTACTGTAGGTCTCTATAGGACATTACCTTCTAACAGCTGACTGGGACATGACTACTGTAGGTCTCTATAGGACATTACCTTCTAACAGCTGACTGGGACATGACTACTGTAGGTCTCTATAGGACATTACCTTCTAACAGCTGACTGGGACATGACTACTGTAGGTCTCTATAGGACATTACCTTCTAACAGCTGACTGGGACATGACTACTGTAGGTCTCTATAGGACATTACCTTCTAACAGCTGACTGGGACATGACTACTGTAGGTCTCTAGGACATTACCTTCTAACAGCTGACTGGGGCATGACTACTGTAGGTCTCTATAGGACATTACCTTCTAACAGCTGACTGGGACATGACTACTGTAGGTCTCTAGGACATTACCTTCTAACAGCTGACTGGGAATGACTACTGTAGGTCTCTATAGGACATTACCTTCTAACAGCTGACTGGGACATGACTACTGTAGGTCTCTAGGACAGGGGGGTTAATGACCATCTAATCACATCAATTAGGATCACATGTTAATGACCATCTAATCACATCAATTAGGATCACATCAGGGGGGTTAATGACCATCTAATCACATCAATTAGGATCACATCAGGGGGGGGGTTAATGACCATCTAATCACATCAATTAGGATCACATCAGGGGGGTTAATGACCATCTAATCACATCAATTAGGATCACATCAGGGGGGGGTTAATGACCATCTAATCACGTCAGGGGGGGGTTAATGACCATCTAATCACATCAGGGGGGTTAATGACCATCTAATCACATCAATTAGGATCAGATCAGGGGGGGGTTAATGATCATCTAATCACATCAGGGGGGGGGGTTAATGACCATCTAATCACATCAGGGGGGGGTTAATGATCATCTAATCACATCAATTAGGATCACATCAGGGGGGGTTAATGACCATCTAATCACATCAGGGGGGGTTAATGACCATCTAATCACATCAGGGGGGGGAGGTTAATGATCATCCAATCACATCAGGGGGGTTAATGACCATCTAATCACTTCAGGGGGGTTAATGACCATCTAATCACATCAATTAGGATCACATCAGGGGGGTTAATGACCATCTAATCACATCAATTAGGATCACATCAGGGGGGTTAATGATCATCTAATCACATCAGGGGGGGTTAATGACCATCTAATCACATCAGGGGGGTTAATGACCATCTAATTACATCAGGGGGGGGGTTAATGACCATCTAATCACATCAGGGGTGGGGTTAATGACCATCTAATCACATCAGGGGGTTAATGACCATCTAATCACATCAATTAGGATCACATCAGGGGGGTTAATGACCATCTAATCACATCAATTAGGATCACATCAGGGGGTTAATGATCATCTAATCACATGAGGCAGGGGGGGGTTAATGACCATCTAATCACATCAGGGGGGTTAATGACCATCTAATCACATCAGGGGGTGGGGTTAATGACCATCTAATCACATCAATTAGGATCACATCAGGGGGGTTAATGACCATCTAATCACATCAGGGGGGTTAATGACCATCTAATCACAGGGTCAGGGGGGTTAATGACCATCTAATCACATCAGGGGGGTTAATGACCATCTAATCACATCAATTAGGATCACATCAGGGGGGTTAATGACCATCTAATCACATCAATTAGGATCACATCAGGGGGGGGTTAATGATTGAGTGATGGTGACAGGGTGAGGCAGGGCCAGTGATGGTGACAGGGTGAGGCAGGGTCAGTGATGGTGACAGGGTGAGGCAGGGACTGTCATGATGGTGACAGGGTGAGGCAGGGACTGTCATGATGGTGACAGGGTGAGACAGGGACTGTCATGATGGTGACAGGGTGAGGCAGGGTCAGTGATGGTGACAGGGTGAGGCAGGGCCAGTGATGGTGACAGGGTGAGGCAGGGACTGTCATGATGGTGACAGGGTGAGGCAGGGACTGTCATGATGGTGACAGGGTGGGGCAGGGACAGTGATGGTGACAGGGTGAGGCAGGGTCAGTGATGGTGACAGGGTGAGGCAGGGTCAGTGATGGTGACAGGGTGAGGCAGGGCCAGTGATGGTGACAGGGTGAGGCAGGGTCAGTGATGGTGACAGGGTGAGGCAGGGTCAGTGATGGTGACAGGGTGAGGCAGGGTCAGTGATGGTGACAGGGTGAGGCAGGGCCAGTGATGGTGACAGGGTGAGGCAGGGTCAGTGATGGTGACAGGGTGAGGCAGGGACTGTCATGATGGTGACAGGGTGAGGCAGGGACTGTCATGATGGTGACTGGGTGAGGCAGGGCCTGTCATGATGGTGACAGGGTGAGACAGGGCCAGTGATGGTGACAGGGTCAGTGATGGTGACAGGGTGGGTGATGGTCAGTGATGGTGACAGGGTGAGGCAGGGACTGTCATGATGGTGACAGGGTGAGGCAGGGACTGTAATGATGGTGACAGGGTGAGGCAGGGACTGTCATGATGGTGACAGGGTGAGGCAGGGACTGTCATGATGGTGACAGGGTGAGACAGGGCCAGTGATGGTGACAGGGTCAGTGATGGTGACAGGGTGGGTGATGGTCAGTGATGGTGACAGGGTGAGGCAGGGACTGTAATGATGGTGACAGGGTGAGGCAGGGACTGTCATGATGGTGACAGGGTGAGACAGGGACTGTCATGATGGTGACAGGGTGAGGCAGGGTCAGTGATGGTGACAGGGTGAGGCAGGGCCAGTGATGGTGACAGGGTGAGGCAGGGACTGTCATGATGGTGACAGGGTGAGGCAGGGACTGTCATGATGGTGACAGGGTGGGGCAGGGACAGTGATGGTGACAGGGTGAGGCAGGGTCAGTGATGGTGACAGGGTGAGGCAGGGTCAGTGATGGTGACAGGGTGAGGCAGGGTCAGTGATGGTGACAGGGTGAGACAGGGTCAGTGATGGTGACAGGGTTAGACAGGGTCAGTGATGGTGACAGGGTGAGGCAGGGTCAGTGATGGTGACAGGGTGAGACAGGGTCAGTGATGGTGACAGGGTGAGGCAGGGTCAGTGATGGTGACAGGGTGGGTGATGGTCAGTGATGGTGACAGGGTGAGACAGGGTCAGTGATGGTGACAGGGTGAGGCAGGGTCAGTGATGGTGACAGGGTGGGTGATGGTCAGTGATGGTGACAGGGTGAGGCAGGGCCTGTGATGGTGACAGGGTGAGGCAGGGTCAGTGATGCTGACAGGGTGGGTGATGGTGACAGGGTGAGGCAGGGTCAGTGATGGTGACAGGGTCAGTGATGGTGACAGGGTCAGTGATGGTGACAGGGTGGGTGATGGTCAGTGATGGTGACAGGGTGAGGCAGGGCCAGTGATGGTGACAGGGTGAGGCAGGGCCAGTGATGCTGACAGGGTGAGGCAGGGCCAGTGATGGTGACAGGGTGGGTGATGGTCAGTGATGGTGACAGGGTGAGACAGGGTCAGTGATGGTGACAGGGTGAGGCAGGGCCAGTGATGGTGACAGGGTGAGGCAGGGTCAGTGATGGTGACAGGGTCAGTGATGGTCAGTGATGGTGACAGGGTGAGGCAGGGTCAGTGATGGTGACAGGGTGGGCGATGGTCAGTGATGGTGACAGGGTGAGGCAGGGTCAGTGATGGTGACAGGGTGAGGCAGGGTCAGTGATGGTGACAGGGTGGGTGATGGTCAGTGATGGTGACAGGGTGAGTGATGGTCAGTGATGGTGACAGGGTGGGTGATGGTCAGTGATGGTGACAGGGTGGGTGATGGTGACAGGGTCAGTGATGGTCAGTGATGGTGACAGGGTGAGTGATGGTGACAGGGTGGGTGATGGTCAGTGATGGTGACAGGGTGGGTGATGGTGACAGGGTGAGTGATGGTCAGTGATGGTGACAGGGTGAGTGATGGTGACAGGGTGGGTGATGGTCAGTGATGTTGACAGGGTGAGTGATGGTGACAGGGTGAGTGATGGTGACAGGGTGAGTGATGGTGACAGGGTGAGTGATGGTGACAGGGTGGGTGATGGTCAGTGATGGTGACAGGGTGGGTGATGGTCAGTGATGGTGACAGGTTGGGTGATGGTCAGTGATGGTGACAGGGTCAGTGATGGTGACAGGGTGGGTGATGGTGACAGGGTGAGGCAGGGCCAGTGATGGTGACATGGTGGGTCAGGGTCAGTGATGGTGACAGGGTGAGACAGGGTCAGTGATGGTGACAGGGTGAGGCAGGGTCAGTGATGGTGACAGGGTGAGTCAGTGATGGTCAGTGATGGTGACAGGGTGAGTGATGGTGACAGGGTGAGTGATGGTGACAGTGTGAGTGATGGTGACAGGGTGGGTGATGGTCAGTGATGGTGACAGGGTGGGTGATGGTCAGTGATGGTGACAGGGTGGGTGATGGTCAGTGATGGTGACAGGGTCAGTGATGGTGACAGGGTGGGTGATGGTGACAGGGTGAGGCAGGGCCAGTGATGGTGACAGGGTGGGTCAGGGTCAGTGATGGTGACAGGGTGAGACAGGGTCAGTGATGGTGACAGGGTGAGGCAGGGTCAGTGATGGTGACAGGGTGAGACAGGGTCAGTGATGGTGACAGGGTGAGGCAGGGCCAGTGATGGTGACAGGGCCAGTGATGGTGACAGGGTGGGTGATGGTGACAGGGTCAGTGATGGTGACAGGGTGAGACAGGGCCAGTGATGGTGACAGGGTGAGACAGGGCCAGTGATGGTGACAGGGTCAGTGATGGTGACAGGGTGAGACAGGGCCAGTGATGGTGACAGGGTCAGTGATGGTGACAGGGCCAGTAATGGTGACAGGGTGGGTGATGGTGACAGGGTCAGTGATGGTGACAGGGTGAGGCAGGGCCAGTGATGGTGACAGGGTGAGGCAGGGTCAGTGATGGTGACAGGGTGAGACAGGGCCAGTGATGGTGACAGGGTGAGACAGGGCCAGTGATGGTGACAGGGTGAGGCAGGGTCAGTGATGGTGACAGGGTGAGGCAGGGCCAGTGATGGTGACAGGGTGAGGCAGGGCCAGTGATGGTGACAGGGTGGGTGATGGTCAGTGATGGTGACAGGGTGGGTGATGGTCAGTGATGGTGACAGGGTGGGTGATGGTCAGTGATGGTGACAGGGTGGGTGATGGTCAGTGATGGTGACAGGGTGGGTCAGGGCCAGTGATGGTGACAGGGTGACAGGGTCAGTGATGGTGACAGGGTGAGTGATGGTAACAGGGTGGGTGATGGTCAGTGATGGTCAGTGATGGTGACAGGGTCAGTGATGGTGACAGGGTGAGTGATGGTGACAGGGTGAGTGATGGTGACAGGGTGAGTGATGGTGACAGGGTGGGTGATGGTCAGTGATGGTGACAGGGTGGGTGATGGTCAGTGATGGTGACAGGGTGGGTGATGGTCAGTGATGGTGACAGGGTCAGTGATGGTGACAGGGTGGGTGATGGTGACAGGGTGAGGCAGGGCCAGTGATGGTGACAGGGTGGGTCAGGGTCAGTGATGGTGACAGGGTGAGACAGGGTCAGTGATGGTGACAGGGTGAGGCAGGGTCAGTGATGGTGACAGGGTGAGACAGGGTCAGTGATGGTGACAGGGTGAGGCAGGGCCAGTGATGGTGACAGGGCCAGTGATGGTGACAGGGTGGGTGATGGTGACAGGGTCAGTGATGGTGACAGGGTGAGACAGGGCCAGTGATGGTGACAGTGATGGTGACAGGGTGAGACAGGGCCAGTGATGGTGACAGGGTCAGTGATGGTGACAGGGTGAGACAGGGCCAGTGATGGTGACAGGGCCAGTGATGGTGAGGGCCAGTGAGGTGACAGGGTGAGACAGGGCCAGTGATGGTGACAGGGCCAGTGATGGTGACAGGGTGAGTGATGGTGACAGGGTGAGTGATGGTGACAGGGTGAGTGATGGTGACAGGGTGGGTGATGGTCAGTGATGGTGACAGGGTGGGTGATGGTCAGTGATGGTGACAGGTTGGGTGATGGTCAGTGATGGTGACAGGGTCAGTGATGGTGACAGGGTGGGTGATGGTGACAGGGTGAGGCAGGGCCAGTGATGGTGACAGGGTGGGTCAGGGTCAGTGATGGTGACAGGGTGAGACAGGGTCAGTGATGGTGACAGGGTGAGGCAGGGTCAGTGATGGTGACAGGGTGAGACAGGGTCAGTGATGGTGACAGTGTGAGTGATGGTGACAGGGTGAGTGATGGTGACAGGGTGAGTGATGGTGACAGTGTGAGTGATGGTGACAGGGTGGGTGATGGTCAGTGATGGTGACAGGGTGGGTGATGGTCAGTGATGGTGACAGGGTGGGTGATGGTCAGTGATGGTGACAGGGTCAGTGATGGTGACAGGGTGGGTGATGGTGACAGGGTGAGGCAGGGCCAGTGATGGTGACAGGGTGGGTCAGGGTCAGTGATGGTGACAGGGTGAGACAGGGTCAGTGATGGTGACAGGGTGAGGCAGGGTCAGTGATGGTGACAGGGTGAGACAGGGTCAGTGATGGTGACAGAGGCAGGGCCAGTGATGGTGACAGGGCCAGTGATGGTGACAGGGTGGGTGATGGTGACAGGGTCAGTGATGGTGACAGGGTGAGACAGGGCCAGTGATGGTGACAGGGTGAGACAGGGCCAGTGATGGTGACAGGGTCAGTGATGGTGACAGGGTGAGACAGGGCCAGTGATGGTGACAGGGTCAGTGATGGTGACAGGGCCAGTAATGGTGACAGGGTGGGTGATGGTGACAGGGTCAGTGATGGTGACAGGGTGAGGCAGGGCCAGTGATGGTGACAGGGTGAGGCAGGGCCAGTGATGGTGACAGGGTGAGACAGGGCCAGTGATGGTGACAGGGCCAGTGATGGTGACAGGGTGAGACAGGGCCAGTGATGGTGACAGGGCCAGTGATGGTGACAGGGTGAGTGATGGTGACAGGGTGAGTGATGGTGACAGGGTGAGTGATGGTGACAGGGTGGGTGATGGTCAGTGATGGTGACAGGGTGGGTGATGGTCAGTGATGGTGACAGGTTGGGTGATGGTCAGTGATGGTGACAGGGTCAGTGATGGTGACAGGGTGGGTGATGGTGACAGGGTGAGGCAGGGCCAGTGATGGTGACAGGGTGGGTCAGGGTCAGTGATGGTGACAGGGTGAGACAGGGTCAGTGATGGTGACAGGGTGAGGCAGGGTCAGTGATGGTGACAGGGTGAGACAGGGTCAGTGATGGTGACAGTGTGAGTGATGGTGACAGGGTGAGTGATGGTGACAGGGTGAGTGATGGTGACAGTGTGAGTGATGGTGACAGGGTGGGTGATGGTCAGTGATGGTGACAGGGTGGGTGATGGTCAGTGATGGTGACAGGGTGGGTGATGGTCAGTGATGGTGACAGGGTCAGTGATGGTGACAGGGTGGGTGATGGTGACAGGGTGAGGCAGGGCCAGTGATGGTGACAGGGTGGGTCAGGGTCAGTGATGGTGACAGGGTGAGACAGGGTCAGTGATGGTGACAGGGTGAGGCAGGGTCAGTGATGGTGACAGGGTGAGACAGGGTCAGTGATGGTGACAGGGTGAGGCAGGGCCAGTGATGGTGACAGGGCCAGTGATGGTGACAGGGTGGGTGATGGTGACAGGGTCAGTGATGGTGACAGGGTGAGACAGGGCCAGTGATGGTGACAGGGTGAGACAGGGCCAGTGATGGTGACAGGGTCAGTGATGGTGACAGGGTGAGACAGGGCCAGTGATGGTGACAGGGTCAGTGATGGTGACAGGGCCAGTAATGGTGACAGGGTGGGTGATGGTGACAGGGTCAGTGATGGTGACAGGGTGAGGCAGGGCCAGTGATGGTGACAGGGTGAGGCAGGGTCAGTGATGGTGACAGGGTGAGACAGGGCCAGTGATGGTGACAGGGTGAGACAGGGCCAGTGATGGTGACAGGGTGAGGCAGGGTCAGTGATGGTGACAGGGTGAGGCAGGGCCAGTGATGGTGACAGGGTGAGGCAGGGCCAGTGATGGTGACAGGGTGGGTGATGGTCAGTGATGGTGACAGGGTGGGTGATGGTCAGTGATGGTGACAGGGTGGGTGATGGTCAGTGATGGTGACAGGGTGGGTGATGGTCAGTGATGGTGACAGGGTGGGTCAGGGCCAGTGATGGTGACAGGGTGAGACAGGGTCAGTGATGGTGACAGGGTGAGTGATGGTAACAGGGTGGGTGATGGTGGTCAGTGATGGTGACAGGGTCAGTGATGGTGACAGGGTGAGTGATGGTGACAGGGTGAGTGATGGTGACAGGGTGAGTGATGGTGACAGGGTGGGTGATGGTCAGTGATGGTGACAGGGTGGGTGATGGTCAGTGATGGTGACAGGGTCAGTGATGGTGACAGGGTGGGTGATGGTGACAGGGTGAGGCAGGGCCAGTGATGGTGACAGGGTGGGTCAGGGTCAGTGATGGTGACAGGGTGAGACAGGGTCAGTGATGGTGACAGTGTGAGTGATGGTGACAGGGTGAGTGATGGTGACAGGGTGAGTGATGGTGACAGTGTGAGTGATGGTGACAGGGTGGGTGATGGTCAGTGATGGTGACAGGGTGGGTGATGGTCAGTGATGGTGACAGGGTGGGTGATGGTCAGTGATGGTGACAGGGTCAGTGATGGTGACAGGGTGGGTGATGGTGACAGGGTGAGGCAGGGCCAGTGATGGTGACAGGGTGAGGCAGGGCCAGTGATGGTGACAGGGTGAGACAGGGCCAGTGATGGTGACAGGGCCAGTGATGGTGACAGGGTGAGACAGGGCCAGTGATGGTGACAGGGCCAGTGATGGTGACAGGGTGAGTGATGGTGACAGGGTGAGTGATGGTGACAGGGTGAGTGATGGTGACAGGGTGGGTGATGGTCAGTGATGGTGACAGGGTGGGTGATGGTCAGTGATGGTGACAGGTTGGGTGATGGTCAGTGATGGTGACAGGGTCAGTGATGGTGACAGGGTGGGTGATGGTGACAGGGTGAGGCAGGGCCAGTGATGGTGACAGGGTGGGTCAGGGTCAGTGATGGTGACAGGGTGAGACAGGGTCAGTGATGGTGACAGGGTGAGGCAGGGTCAGTGATGGTGACAGGGTGAGACAGGGTCAGTGATGGTGACAGGGTGAGTGATGGTGACAGGGTGAGTGATGGTGACAGGGTGAGTGATGGTGACAGTGTGAGTGATGGTGACAGGGTGGGTGATGGTCAGTGATGGTGACAGGGTGGGTGATGGTCAGTGATGGTGACAGGGTGGGTGATGGTCAGTGATGGTGACAGGGTCAGTGATGGTGACAGGGTGGGTGATGGTGACAGGGTGAGGCAGGGCCAGTGATGGTGACAGGGTGGGTCAGGGTCAGTGATGGTGACAGGGTGAGACAGGGTCAGTGATGGTGACAGGGTGAGGCAGGGTCAGTGATGGTGACAGGGTGAGACAGGGTCAGTGATGGTGACAGGGTGAGGCAGGGCCAGTGATGGTGACAGGGCCAGTGATGGTGACAGGGTGGGTGATGGTGACAGGGTCAGTGATGGTGAGGGTGAGACAGGGCCAGTGATGGTGACAGGGTGAGACAGGGCCAGTGATGGTGACAGGGTCAGTGATGGTGACAGGGTGAGACAGGGCCAGTGATGGTGACAGGGTCAGTGATGGTGACAGGGCCAGTAATGGTGACAGGGTGGGTGATGGTGACAGGGTCAGTGATGGTGACAGGGTGAGGCAGGGCCAGTGATGGTGACAGGGTGAGGCAGGGTCAGTGATGGTGACAGGGTGAGACAGGGCCAGTGATGGTGACAGGGTGAGACAGGGCCAGTGATGGTGACAGGGTGAGGCAGGGTCAGTGATGGTGACAGGGTGAGGCAGGGCCAGTGATGGTGACAGGGTGAGGCAGGGCCAGTGATGGTGACAGGGTGGGTGATGGTCAGTGATGGTGACAGGGTGGGTGATGGTCAGTGATGGTGACAGGGTGGGTGATGGTCAGTGATGGTGACAGGGTGGGTGATGGTCAGTGATGGTGACAGGGTGGTCAGGGCCAGTGATGGTGACAGGGTGAGACAGGGTCAGTGATGGTGACAGGGTGATGATGGTAACAGGGTGGGTGATGGTCAGTGATGGTCAGTGATGGTGACAGGGTCAGTGATGGTGACAGGGTCAGTGATGGTGACAGGGTGAGTGATGGTGACAGGGTGAGTGATGGTGACAGGGTGGGTGATGGTCAGTGATGGTGACAGGGTGGGTGATGGTCAGTGATGGTGACAGGGTCAGTGATGGTGACAGGGTGGGTGATGGTGACAGGGTGAGGCAGGGCCAGTGATGGTGACAGGGTGGGTCAGGGAGTGATGGTGACAGGGTGAGACAGGGTCAGTGATGGTGACAGTGTGAGTGATGGTGACAGGGTGAGTGATGGTGACAGGGTGAGTGATGGTGACAGTGTGAGTGATGGTGACAGGGTGGGTGATGGTCAGTGATGGTGACAGGGTGGGTGATGGTCAGTGATGGTGACAGGGTGGGTGATGGTCAGTGATGGTGACAGGGTCAGTGATGGTGACAGGGTGGGTGATGGTGACAGGGTGAGGCAGGGCCAGTGATGGTGACAGGGTGGGTCAGGGTCAGTGATGGTGACAGGGTGAGACAGGGTCAGTGATGGTGACAGGGTGAGGCAGGGTCAGTGATGGTGACAGGGTGAGACAGGGTCAGTGATGGTGACAGGGTGAGGCAGGGCCAGTGATGGTGACAGGGCCAGTGATGGTGACAGGGTGGGTGATGGTGACAGGGTCAGTGATGGTGACAGGGTGAGACAGGGCCAGTGATGGTGACAGGGTGAGACAGGGTCAGTGATGGTGACAGGGTGAGACAGGGCCAGTGATGGTGACAGGGTCAGTGATGGTGACAGGGTCAGTGATGGTGACAGGGTGGGTGATGGTGACAGGGTCAGTGATGGTGACAGGGTGAGGCAGGGCCAGTGATGGTGACAGGGTGAGGCAGGGTCAGTGATGGTGACAGGGTGAGACAGGGCCAGTGATGGTGACAGGGTGAGACAGGGCCAGTGATGGTGACAGGGTGAGGCAGGGTCAGTGATGGTGACAGGGTGAGGCAGGGCCAGTGATGGTGACAGGGTGAGGCAGGGCCAGTGATGGTGACAGGGTGGGTGATGGTCAGTGATGGTGACAGGGTGGGTGATGGTCAGTGATGGTGACAGGGTGGGTGATGGTCAGTGATGGTGACAGGGTGGGTGATGGTCAGTGATGGTGACAGGGTGGGTCAGGGCCAGTGATGGTGACAGGGTGAGACAGGGTCAGTGATGGTGACAGGGTGAGTGATGGTGACAGGGTGGGTGATGGTCAGTGATGGTCAGTGATGGTGACAGGGTCAGTGATGGTGACAGGGTGAGTGATGGTGACAGGGTGGGTGATGGTCAGTGATGGTGACAGGGTGGGTGATGGTCAGTGATGGTGACAGGGTGGGTCAGGGCCAGTGATGGTGACAGGGTGAGACAGGGTCAGTGATGGTGACAGGGTGAGGCAGGGCCAGTGATGGTGACAGGGTGAGGCAGGGTCAGTGATGGTGACAGGGTCAGTGATGGTCAGTGATGGTGACAGGTTGAGGCAGGGTCAGTGATGGTGACAGGGTGGGCGATGGTCAGTGATGGTGACAGGGTGAGGCAGGGTCAGTGATGGTGACAGGGTGGGTGATGGTCAGTGATGGTGACAGGGTGAGTGATGGTCAGTGATGGTGACAGGGTGGGTGATGGTCAGTGATGGTGACAGGGTGGGTGATGGTGACAGGGTCAGTGATGGTCAGTGATGGTGACAGGGTGAGTGATGGTGACAGGGTGGGTGATGGTCAGTGATGGTGACAGGGTGGGTGATGGTGACAGGGTGAGTGATGGTCAGTGATGGTGACAGGGTGAGTGATGGTGACAGGGTGGGTGATGGTCAGTGATGTTGACAGGGTGAGTGATGGTGACAGGGTGAGTGATGGTGACAGGGTGAGTGATGGTGACAGGGTGAGTGATGGTGACAGGGTGGGTGATGGTCAGTGATGGTGACAGGGTGGGTGATGGTCAGTGATGGTGACAGGTTGGGTGATGGTCAGTGATGGTGCCAGGGTCAGTGATGGTGACAGGGTGGGTGATGGTGACAGGGTGAGGCAGGGCCAGTGATGGTGACAGGGTGGGTCAGGGTCAGTGATGGTGACAGGGTGAGACAGGGTCAGTGATGGTGACAGGGTGAGGCAGGGTCAGTGATGGTGACAGGGTGAGACAGGGTCAGTGATGGTGACAGGGTGAGTGATGGTGACAGGGTGAGTGATGGTGACAGTGTGAGTGATGGTGACAGGGTGGGTGATGGTCAGTGATGGTGACAGGGTGGGTGATGGTCAGTGATGGTGACAGGGTGGGTGATGGTCAGTGATGGTGACAGGGTCAGTGATGGTGACAGGGTGGGTGATGGTGACAGGGTGAGGCAGGGCCAGTGATGGTGACAGGGTGGGTCAGGGTCAGTGATGGTGACAGGGTGAGACAGGGTCAGTGATGGTGACAGGGTGAGGCAGGGTCAGTGATGGTGACAGGGTGAGACAGGGTCAGTGATGGTGACAGGGTCAGTGATGGTGACAGGGTGAGGCAGGGCCAGTGATGGTGACAGGGCCAGTGATGGTGACAGGGTGGGTGATGGTGACAGGGTCAGTGATGGTGACAGGGTGAGACAGGGCCAGTGATGGTGACAGGGTGAGACAGGGCCAGTGATGGTGACAGGGTCAGTGATGGTGACAGGGTGAGACAGGGCCAGTGATGGTGACAGGGTCAGTGATGGTGACAGGGCCAGTAATGGTGACAGGGTGGGTGATGGTGACAGGGTCAGTGATGGTGACAGGGTGAGGCAGGGCCAGTGATGGTGACAGGGTGAGGCAGGGTCAGTGATGGTGACAGGGTGAGACAGGGCCAGTGATGGTGACAGGGTGAGACAGGGCCAGTGATGGTGACAGGGTGAGGCAGGGTCAGTGATGGTGACAGGGTGAGGCAGGGCCAGTGATGGTGACAGGGTGAGGCAGGGCCAGTGATGGTGCCAGGGTGGGTGATGGTCAGTGATGGTGACAGGGTGGGTGATGGTCAGTGATGGTGACAGGGTGGGTGATGGGTGATGGTGACAGGGTGGGTGATGGTCAGTGATGGTGACAGGGTGGTCAGGGCCAGTGATGGTGACAGGGTGAGACAGGGTCAGTGATGGTGACAGGGTGAGTGATGGTAACAGGGTGGGTGATGGTCAGTGATGGTCAGTGATGGTGACAGGGTCAGTGATGGTGACAGGGTGAGTGATGGTGACAGGGTGAGTGATGGTGACAGTGTGAGTGATGGTGACAGGGTGGGTGATGGTCAGTGATGGTGACAGGGTGGGTGATGGTCAGTGATGGTGACAGGGTGGGTGATGGTCAGTGATGGTGACAGGGTCAGTGATGGTGACAGGGTGGGTGATGGTGACAGGGTGAGGCAGGGCCAGTGATGGTGACAGGGTGGGTCAGGGTCAGTGATGGTGACAGGGTGAGACAGGGTCAGTGATGGTGACAGGGTGAGGCAGGGTCAGTGATGGTGACAGGGTGAGACAGGGTCAGTGATGGTGACAGGGTGAGGCAGGGCCAGTGATGGTGACAGGGCCAGTGATGGTGACAGGGTGGGTGATGGTGACAGGGTCAGTGATGGTGACAGGGTGAGACAGGGCCAGTGATGGTGACAGGGCCAGTGATGGTGACAGGGTGAGACAGGGCCAGTGATGGTGACAGGGTCAGTGATGGTGACAGGGTGAGACAGGGCCAGTGATGGTGACAGGGTGAGACAGGGCCAGTGATGGTGACAGGGCCAGTGATGGTGACAGGGTGAGACAGGGCCAGTGATGGTGACAGGGCCAGTGATGGTGACAGTGGTGAGTGATGGTGACAGGGTGAGTGATGGTGACAGGGTGGGTGATGGTCAGTGATGGTGACAGGGTGGGTGATGGTCAGTGATGGTGACAGGTTGGGTGATGGTCAGTGATGGTGACAGGGTCAGTGATGGTGACAGGGTGGGTGATGGTGACAGGGTGAGGCAGGGCCAGTGATGGTGACAGGGTGGGTCAGGGTCAGTGATGGTGACAGGGTGAGACAGGGTCAGTGATGGTGACAGGGTGAGGCAGGGTCAGTGATGGTGACAGGGTGAGACAGGGTCAGTGATGGTGACAGGGTGAGTGATGGTGACAGGGTGAGTGATGGTGACAGGGTGAGTGATGGTGACAGTGTGAGTGATGGTGACAGGGTGGGTGATGGTCAGTGATGGTGACAGGGTGGGTGATGGTCAGTGATGGTGACAGGGTGGGTGATGGTCAGTGATGGTGACAGGGTCAGTGATGGTGACAGGGTGGGTGATGGTGACAGGGTGAGGCAGGGCCAGTGATGGTGACAGGGTGGGTCAGGGTCAGTGATGGTGACAGGGTGAGACAGGGTCAGTGATGGTGACAGGGTGAGGCAGGGTCAGTGATGGTGACAGGGTGAGACAGGGTCAGTGATGGTGACAGGGTGAGGCAGGGCCAGTGATGGTGACAGGGCCAGTGATGGTGACAGGGTGGGTGATGGTGACAGGGTCAGTGATGGTGACAGGGTGAGACAGGGCCAGTGATGGTGACAGGGTGAGACAGGGTCAGTGATGGTGACAGGGTCAGTGATGGTGACAGGGTGAGACAGGGCCAGTGATGGTGACAGGGTCAGTGATGGTGACAGGGCCAGTAATGGTGACAGGGTGGGTGATGGTGACAGGGTCAGTGATGGTGACAGGGTGAGACAGGGCCAGTGATGGTGACAGGGTGAGACAGGGCCAGTGATGGTGACAGGGTGAGGCAGGGTCAGTGATGGTGACAGGGTGAGGCAGGGCCAGTGATGGTGACAGGGTGAGGCAGGGTCAGTGATGGTGACAGGGTGGGTGATGGTCAGTGATGGTGACAGGGTGGGTGATGGTCAGTGATGGTGACAGGGTGGGTGATGGTCAGTGATGGTGACAGGGTGGGTGATGGTCAGTGATGGTGACAGGGGTGGGTCAGGGCCAGTGATGGTGACAGGGTGAGACAGGGTCAGTGATGGTGACAGGGTGAGTGATGGTAACAGGGTGGGTGATGGTCAGTGATGGTCAGTGATGGTGACAGGGTCAGTGATGGTGACAGGGTGAGTGATGGTGACAGGGTGAGTGATGGTGACAGGGTGAGTGATGGTGACAGGGTGGGTGATGGTCAGTGATGGTGACAGGGTGGGTGATGGTCAGTGATGGTGACAGGGTCAGTGATGGTGACAGGGTGGGTGATGGTGACAGGGTGAGGCAGGGCCAGTGATGGTGACAGGGTGGGTCAGGGTCAGTGATGGTGACAGGGTGAGACAGGGTCAGTGATGGTGACAGGGTGAGGCAGGGTCAGTGATGGTGACATGGTGAGACAGGGTCAGTGATGGTGACAGTGTGAGTGATGGTGACAGGGTGAGTGATGGTGACAGGGTGAGTGATGGTGACAGTGTGAGTGATGGTGACAGGGTGGGTGATGGTCAGTGATGGTGACAGGGTGGGTGATGGTCAGTGATGGAACACCATTATTTTCGTGACAGGGTGGGTGATGGTCAGTGATGGTGACAGGGTCAGTGATGGTGACAGGGTGGGTGATGGTGACAGGGTGAGGCAGGGCCAGTGATGGTGACAGGGTGGGTCAGGGTCAGTGATGGTGACAGGGTGAGACAGGGTCAGTGATGGTGACAGGGTGAGGCAGGGTCAGTGATGGTGACAGGGTGAGACAGGGTCAGTGATGGTGACAGGGTGAGGCAGGGCCAGTGATGGTGACAGGGCCAGTGATGGTGACAGGGTGGGTGATGGTGACAGGGTCAGTGATGGTGACAGGGTGAGACAGGGCCAGTGATGGTGACAGGGTGAGACAGGGCCAGTGATGGTGACAGGGTCAGTGATGGTGACAGGGTGAGACAGGGCCAGTGATGGTGACAGGGTCAGTGATGGTGACAGGGCCAGTAATGGTGACAGGGTGGGTGATGGTGACAGGGTCAGTGATGGTGACAGGGTGAGGCAGGGCCAGTGATGGTGACAGGGTGAGGCAGGGTCAGTGATGGTGACAGGGTGAGACAGGGCCAGTGATGGTGACAGGGTGAGACAGGGCCAGTGATGGTGACAGGGTGAGGCAGGGTCAGTGATGGTGACAGGGTGAGGCAGGGCCAGTGATGGTGACAGGGTGAGGCAGGGCCAGTGATGGTGACAGGGTGGGTGATGGTCAGTGATGGTGACAGGGTGGGTGATGGTCAGTGATGGTGACAGGGTAGGTGATGGTCAGTGATGGTGACAGGGTGGGTGGGTGATGGTCAGTGATGGTGACAGGGTGATGGCCAGTGATGGTGACAGGGTGAGACAGGGCCAGTGATGGTGACAGGGCCAGTGATGGTGACAGGGTGAGACAGGGCCAGTGATGGTGACAGGGTCAGTGATGGTGACAGGGTGAGACAGGGCCAGTGATGGTGACAGGGTGAGACAGGGCCAGTGATGGTGACAGGGCCAGTGATGGTGACAGGGTGAGACAGGGCCAGTGATGGTGACAGGGCCAGTGATGGTGACAGGGTGAGACAGGGCCAGTGATGGTGACAGGGTCAGTGATGGTGACAGGGCCAGTAATGGTGACAGGGTGGGTGATGGTGACAGGGTCAGTGATGGTGACAGGGTGAGGCAGGGCCAGTGATGGTGACAGGGTGAGACAGGGCCAGTGATGGTGACAGGGTGAGACAGGGCCAGTGATGGTGACAGGGTGAGGCAGGGTCAGTGATGGTGACAGGGTGAGGCAGGGCCAGTGATGGTGACAGGGTGAGGCAGGGCCAGTGATGGTGACAGGGTGGGTGATGGTCAGTGATGGTGACAGGGTGGGTGATGGTCAGTGATGGTGACAGGGTGGGTGATGGTCAGTGATGGTGACAGGGTGGGTGATGGTCAGTGATGGTGACAGGGTGGGTCAGGGCCAGTGATGGTGACAGGGTGAGACAGGGTCAGTGATGGTGACAGGGTGAGTGATGGTAACAGGGTGGGTGATGGTCAGTGATGGTCAGTGATGGTGACAGGGTCAGTGATGGTGACAGGGTGAGTGATGGTAACAGGGTGGGTGATGGTCAGTGATGGTGACAGGGTGGGTGATGGTCAGTGAAGCAGAAGAACAGGTCAACAGGTGAGGAGGAAGGCATTTGGCTAGAGGACTTTACCAACACTGTTTTCCACCTTCTCTCTCATTTCAATTGATTGGCTTTATTGTCATAGGAAACATATGGTTAACATTGCCAAGCAATGATAATAAACAAAAGTGAATTAAACAATAAAAAATCTAAATCAATATACAATCTAAAAAATAAGTCATATAATGTATATAATTAAAATAAATATATATATTGTAACGATGGGTCTAATTGTGCTGCTGTCCTGGGGCTCTGTAGGTTGTGTTTGTGAACAGAGCCCCAGGACCAGCTTGCTTAGGGGACTCTTCTCCAGGTTCATCTCTCTGTAGGTGATGGCTTTGTTATGGAAGGTTTGGGAATCGCTTCCTTTTAGGTGGTTGTAGAATTTAATAACAGCTCTTTTCTGGATTTTGATAATTAGTGGGTATCGGCCTAATTCTGCTCTGCATGCATTATTTGGTGTTCTACGTTGTACACTGAGGATATTTTTTGCAGAATTCTGCATGCAGAGTCTCAATTTGGTGTTTGTCCCATTTTGTGAAGTCTTGGTTGGTGAGCGGACCCCAGACCTCACAACCGTAAAGGGCAATGGGCTCTATGACTGATTCAAGTATTTTTAGCCAAATCCTAATTGGTATGTTGAAATTTATGTTCCTTTTGATGGCATAGAATGCCCTTCTTGCCTTGTCTCTCAGATCGTTCACAGCTTTGTGGGAGTTACCTGTGGCGCTGATGTTTAGGCCAAGGTATGTATAGTTGTTTGTGTGCTCTAGGGCAACAGTGTCTAGATGGAATTTATATTTGTGGTCTTGGTCACTGGACCTTTTTTGGAACACCATTATTTTGGTCTTACTGAGATTTACTGTCAGGGCCCAGGTCTGACAGAATCTGTGCAGAAGATCTGGGTGCTGCTGTAGACCCTCCTTGGTTGGTGACAGAAGCACCAGATCATCAGCAAACAGGAGACATTTGACTTCGGATTCTAGCAGGGTGAGGCCGGGTGCTGCAGACTTTTCTAGTGCCCGCGCCAATTCGTTGATGTATATGTTGAAGAGGGTGGGGCTTAAGCTGCATCCCTGTCTAACCCCACGACCCTGTGTGAAGAAATGTGTGTTTTTTGCCAATTTTAACAGCACACTTGTTTGTGTACATGGATTTTATAATGTCGTATGTTTTACCCCCAACACCAGTTTACATCTATTTGTATAACAGACCCTCATGCCAAATTGAGTCTAAGGTCGTTGTTTTTTTAAATCAACAAAGCATGAGAAGACTTTGTTTGGTTGTAAATTAGGGTGTGCAGGGTGAATACATGGTCTGTTGTACGGTAATTTGGTAAAAAGCCAATTTGACATTTGCTCAGTACATTGTTTTCAGTGAGGAAATGTACGAGTCTGCTGTTAATGATAATGCAGAGGATTTTCCCAAGGTTACTGTTGACTCATATTCCACGGTAGTTATTGGGGTCAAATTCGTCTCCACTTTTATGGATTGGGGTGATCAGTCCTTGGTTCCAAATATTGGGTAAGATGACAGAGGTAAGGATGATGTTAAAGAGTTTTAGTATAGCCATTTCGAATTTGTTGTCTGTATATTTGATCATTTCATTGAGGATACCATCAACACCACAGGCCTTTTTGGGTTGGAGGGTTTTTATTTTGTCCTGTAACTCATTCAATGTAATTGAAGAATCCAGTGGGTTCTGGTCGTCTTTAATAGTTGATTCTAAGATCTGTATTTGATCATGTATATGTTTTTGCTCTTTATTCTTTGTTATAGAGCCAAAACGATTGGAGAAGTGGTTTACCCATATATCTCCATTTTGGATAGATAATTCTTTGTGTTTGTAACGGTTTTCTTGAGTTGAAGGAGAGCGGACCAACATGCAGCGTGTTTACTTGTATACATCTTTAATAAAGCTGAAAACACAAACAGTATACAAAAACAATAAACGTGAGAAAACCTAAACAGCCCTATCTGGTGCAAACAAACAAAGAGACAGGAACAATCACCCACAAAACCCAACACCAAACAGGCTACCTAAATATGGTTCCCAATCAGAGACAATGACTAACACCTGCCTCTGATTGAGAACCATATCAGGCCAAACACAGAAACAGACAAACAAGACATCCAACATAGAATGCCCACTCAGATCTCACCCTGACCAAACAAAACATAGAAACATTACAAAGCAAACTATGGTCAGGGTGTGACAGTGTTGTTGATGGTTTAGTGTTTTCCCAGAAGTGGTTAGAGTCTATGGATTCTTCAATTACATTGAGCTAATTTCTGACATGCTGTTCCTTGTTTTTCCATAGTGTATTTCTGTATTGTTTTAGTGATTCACCATAGTGAATCTCTCTCTCTCTCTCTCTCTCTCTCTCCAGATGGATGGTTAAGGTCAGTCTATCCACGCTCTGACAGTTTTCTACATCAGTTTGATTGACAGCTGTTGTTCAAAGGGAAATAGTGGTTGTGATTGACAGCTTCTGGCTCCTCTTTCTCCTGATGTCTGGCCTCTGACACAGCATCAGATAGAACACAGAAACCTGGGGAGTTCCAGAACCTTCTGTCTGTCCGTCTGTCCTCCTGCCTGCCTGTCTCCATCTTCTCTCATCAACAGCAACAGCTATCTGAGAGAGGGAAAACAACAGCCTGTCCATGTGCTGTTTTAGTCCCCAAGACCAAACAACACTGAGATGAGGAGGCAGAGAAACGTCTCCAGCATTAGATAAGACATTAAAACAACAGGCAGAGTGTCTGATGATGATGTGGTCTAACAGTAGATAAGACATTAAAACAACAGGCAGAGTGTCTGATGATGATGTGGTCTAACAGTAGATAAGACATTAAAACAACAGGCAGAGTGTCTGATGATGATGATGTGGTCTAACAGTAGATAAGACATTAAAACAACAGGCAGGGTGTCTGATGATGATGATGTGGTCCAACAGTAGATAAGACATTAAAACAACAGGCAGAGTGTCTGATGATGATGTGGTCTAACAGTAGATAAGACATTAAAACAACAGGCAGAGTGTCTGATGATGATGATGTGGTCCAACAGTAGATAAGACATTAAAACAACAGGCAGAGTGTCTGATGATGATGTGGTCTAACAGTAGATAAGACATTAAAACAACAGGCAGGGTGTCTGATGATGATGTGGTCTAACAGTAGATAAGACATTAAAACAACAGGCAGAGTGTCTGATGATGATGTGGTCCAACAGTAGATAAGACATTAAAACAACAGGCAGAGTGTCTGATGATGATGTGGTCCAACAGTAGATAAGACATTAAAACAACAGGCAGAGTGTCTGATGATGATGATGAGGTCCAACAGTAGATAAGACATTAAAACAACAGGCAGAGTGTCTGATGATGATGTGGTCTAACAGTAGATAAGACATTAAAACAACAGGCAGAGTGTCTGATGATGATGTGGTCCAACAGTAGATAAGACATTAAAACAACAGGCAGAGTGTCTGATGATGATGATGAGGTCCAACAGTAGATAAGACATTAAAACAACAGGCAGAGTGTCTGATGATGATGATGAGGTCCAACAGTAGATAAGACATTAAAACAACAGGCAGAGTGTCTGATGATGATGATGTGGTCTAACAGTAGATAAGACATTAAAACAACAGGCAGAGTGTCTGATGATGATGTGGTCCAACAGTAGATAAGACATTAAAAAACAACAGGCAGAGTGTCTGATGATGATGATGTGGTCTAACAGTAGATAAGACATTAAAACAACAGGCAGAGTGTCTGATGATGATGTGGTCCAACAGTAGATAAGACATTAAAACAACAGGCAGAGTGTCTGATGATGATGATGTGGTCTAACAGTAGATAAGACATTAAAACAACAGGCAGAGTGTCTGATGATGATGTGGTCCAACAGTAGATAAGACATTAAAACAACAGGCAGAGTGTCTGATGATGATGATGTGGTCCAACAGTAGATAAGACATTAAAACAACAGGCAGAGTGTCTGATGATGATGTGGTCCAACAGTAGATAAGACATTAAAACAACAGGCAGAGTGTCTGATGATGATGATGAGGTCCAACAGTAGATAAGACATTAAAACAACAGGCAGAATGTCTGATGATGATGTGGTCTAACAGTAGATAAGACATTAAAACAACAGGCAGAGTGTCTGATGATGATGATGAGGTCCAACAGTAGATAAGACATTAAAACAACAGGCAGAGTGTCTGATGATGATGTGGTCCAACAGTAGATAAGACATTAAAACAACAGGCAGAGTGTCTGATGATGATGTGGTCTAACAGTAGATAAGACATTAAAACAACAGGCAGAGTGTCTGATGATGATGATGAGGTCCAACAGTAGATAAGACATTAAAACAACAGGCAGAGTGTCTGATGATGATGTGGTCCAACAGTAGATAAGACATTAAAACAACAGGCAGAGTGTCTGATGATGATGATGTGGTCTAACAGTAGATAAGACATTAAAACAACAGGCAGAGTGTCTGATGATGATGATGGTGGTCCAACAGTAGATAAGACATTAAAACAACAGGCAGAGTGTCTGATGATGATGTGGTCCAACAGTAGATAAGACATTAAAACAACAGGCAGAGTGTCTGATGATGATGATGTGGTCTAACAGTAGATAAGACATTAAAACAACAGGCAGAGTGTCTGATGATGATGATGTGGTCTAACAGTAGATAAGACATTAAAACAACAGGCAGAGTGTCTGATGATGATGATGTGGTCCAACAGTAGATAAGACATTAAAACAACAGGCAGAGTGTCTGATGATGATGTGGTCCAACAGTAGATAAGACATTAAAACAACAGACAGAGTGTCTGATGATGATGTGGTCTAACAGTAGATAAGACATTAAAACAACAGGCAGAGTGTCTGATGATGATGTGGTCTAACAGTAGATAAGACATTAAAACAACAGGCAGAGTGTCTGATGATGATGTGGTCCAACAGTAGATAAGACATTAAAACAACAGGCAGAGTGTCTGATGATGATGATGTGGTCCAACAGTAGATAAGACATTAAAACAACAGGCAGAGTGTCTGATGATGATGTGGTCTAACAGTAGATAAGACATTAAAACAACAGGCAGAGTGTCTGATGATGATGTGGTCTAACAGTAGATAAGACATTAAAACAACAGGCAGAGTGTCTGATGATGATGAGGTCCAACAGTAGATAAGACATTAAAACAACAGGCAGAGTGTCTGATGATGATGATGTGGTCTACCAGTAGATAAGACATTAAAACAACAGGCAGAGTGTCTGATGATGATGATGAGGTCTAACAGTAGATAAGACATTAAAGGCAGAGTGTCTGATGATGATGATGTGGTCCAACAGTAGATAAGACATTAAAACAACAGGCAGAGTGTCTGATGATGATGATGTGGTCCAACAGTAGATAAGACATTAAAACAACAGGCAGAGTGTCTGATGATGATGATGTGGTCCAACAGTAGATAAGACATTAAAACAACAGGCAGAGTGTCTGATGATGATGTGGTCCAACAGTAGATAAGACATTAAAACAACAGGCAGAGTGTCTGATGATGATGTGGTCTAACAGTAGATAAGACATTAAAACAACAGGCAGAGTGTCTGATGATGATGATGTGGTCTAACAGTAGATAAGACATTAAAACAACAGGCAGAGTGTCTGATGATGATGATGTGGTCCAACAGTAGATAAGACATTAAAACAACAGGCAGAGTGTCTGATGATGATGATGTGGTCCAACAGTAGATAAGACATTAAAACAACAGACAGAGTGTCTGATGATGATGTGGTCTAACAGTATATAAGACATTAAAACAACAGGCAGAGTGTTTGATGATGATGATGTGGTCCAACAGTAGATAAGACATTAAAACAACAGGCAGAGTGTCTGATGATGATGTGGTCCAACAGTAGATAAGACATTAAAACAACAGACAGAGTGTCTGATGATGATGTGGTCTAACAGTAGATAAGACATTAAAACAACAGGCAGAGTGTCTGATGATGATGATGTGGTCTAACAGTAGATAAGACATTAAAACAACAGGCAGAGTGTCTGATGATGATGATGTGGTCCAACAGTAGATAAGACATTAAAACAACAGGCAGAGTGTCTGATGATGATGATGTGGTCTAACAGTAGATAAGACATTAAAACAACAGGCAGAGTGTCTGATGATGATGTGGTCCAACAGTAGATAAGACATTAAAACAACAGGCAGAGTGTCTGATGATGATGATGTGGTCCAACAGTAGATAAGACATTAAAACAACAGGCAGAGTGTCTGATGATGATGTGGTCCAACAGTAGATAAGACATTAAAACAACAGGCAGAGTGTCTGATGATGATGATGTGGTCTAACAGTAGATAAGACATTAAAACAACAGGCAGAGTGTCTGATGATGATGATGTGGTCCAACAGTAGATAAGACATTAAAACAACAGGCAGAGTGTCTGATGATGATGATGTGGTCTAACAGTAGATAAGACATTAAAACAACAGGCAGAGTGTCTGATGATGATGATGAGGTCTAACAGTAGATAAGACATTAAAACAACAGGCAGAGTGTCTGATGATGATGTGGTCCAACAGTAGATAAGACATTAAAACAACAGGCAGAGTGTCTGATGATGATGATGTGGTCTAACAGTAGATAAGACATTAAAACAACAGGCAGAGTGTCTGATGATGAGGTGGTCCAACAGTAGATAAGACATTAAAACAACAGGCAGAGTGTCTGATGATGATGATGTGGTCCAACAGTAGATAAGACATTAAAACAACAGGCAGAGTGTCTGATGATGATGTGGTCCAACAGTAGATAAGACATTAAAACAACAGGCAGAGTGTCTGATGATGAGGTGGTCTAACAGTAGATAAGACATTAAAACAACAGGCAGAGTGTCTGATGATGATGTGGTCTAACAGTAGATAAGACATTAAAACAACAGGCAGAGTGTCTGATGATGATGTGGTCCAACAGTAGATAAGACATTAAAACAACAGGCAGAGTGTCTGATGATGATGATGTGGTCTAACAGTAGATAAGACATTAAAACATGAGGCAGAGTGTCTGATGATGATGAGGTGGTCTAACAGTAGATAAGACATTAAAACAACAGGCAGGGTGTCTGATGATGATGATGATGTGGTCTAACAGTAGATAAGACATTAAAACATGAGGCAGAGTGTCTGATGATGATGAGGTGGTCTAACAGTAGATAAGACATTAAAACAACAGGCAGAGTGTCTGATGATGATGTGGTCCAACAGTAGATAAGACATTAAAACAACAGGCAGAGTGTCTGATGATGATGATGTGGTCCAACAGTAGATAAGACATTAAAAACAACAGGCAGAGTGTCTGATGATGATGAGGTGGTCTAACAGTAGATAAGACATTAAAACAACAGGCAGAGTGTCTGATGATGATGTGGTCCAACAGTAGATAAGACATTAAAACATGAGGCAGAGTGTCTGATGATGATGAGGTGGTCTAACAGTAGATAAGACATTAAAACAACAGGCAGAGTGTCTGATGATGATGTGGTCCAACAGTAGATAAGACATTAAAACAACAGGCAGAGTGTCTGATGATGATGATGAGGTCCAACAGTAGATAAGACATTAAAACAACAGGCAGAGTGTCTGATGATGATGATGAGGTCCAACAGTAGATAAGACATTAAAACAACAGGCAGAGTGTCTGATGATGATGATGTGGTCTACCAGTAGATAAGACATTAAAACAACAGGCAGAGTGTCTGATGATGATGATGTGGTCCAACAGTAGATAAGACATTAAAACAACAGGCAGAGTGTCTGATGATGATGTGGTCCAACAGTAGATAAGACATTAAAACAACAGGCAGAGTGTCTGATGATGATGATGTGGTCTAACAGTAGATAAGACATTAAAACAACAGACAGAGTGTCTGATGATGATGATGTGGTCTAACAGTAGATAAGACATTAAAACAACAGGCAGAGTGTCTGATGATGATGATGTGGTCCAACAGTAGATAAGACATTAAAACAACAGGCAGAGTGTCTGATGATGATGATGTGGTCTAACAGTAGATAAGACATTAAAACAACAGGCAGAGTGTCTGATGATGATGTGGTCCAACAGTAGATAAGACATTAAAACAACAGGCAGAGTGTCTGATGATGATGATGTGGTCTAACAGTAGATAAGACATTAAAACAACAGGCAGAGTGTCTGATGATGATGATGTGGTCCAACAGTAGATAAGACATTAAAACAACAGGCAGAGTGTCTGATGATGATGATGTGGTCCAACAATAAGACATTAAAACAACAGGCAGAGTGTCTGATGATGATGATGTGGTCCAACAGTAGATAAGACATTAAAACAACAGGCAGAGTGTCTGATGATGATGATGTGGTCTAACAGTAGATAAGACATTAAAACAACAGGCAGAGTGTCTGATGATGATGATGGTCCAACAGTAGATAAGACATTAAAACAACAGGCAGAGTGTCTGATGATGATGTGGTCTAACAGTAGATAAGACATTAAAACAACAGACAGAGTGTCTGATGATGATGATGTGGTCCAACAGTAGATAAGACATTAAAACAACAGGCAGAGTGTCTGATGATGATGATGTGGTCCAACAGTAGATAAGACATTAAAACAACAGGCAGAGTGTCTGATGATGATGATGTGGTCCAACAGTAGATAAGACATTAAAACAACAGGCAGAGTGTCTGATGATGATGATGTGGTCTAACAGTAGATAAGACATTAAAACAACAGGCAGAGTGTCTGATGATGATGTGGTCCAACAGTAGATAAGACATTAAAACAACAGGCAGAGTGTCTGATGATGATGATGTGGTCTAACAGTAGATAAGACATTAAAACAACAGGCAGAGTGTCTGATGATGATGTGGTCTAACAGTAGATAAGACATTAAAACAACAGGCAGAGTGTCTGATGATGATGATGTGGTCCAACAGCAGATAAGACATTAAAACAACAGGCAGAGTGTCTGATGATGAGGTGGTCTAACAGTAGATAAGACATTAAAACAACAGGCAGAGTGTCTGATGATGATGTGGTCCAACAGTAGATAAGACATTAAAACAACAGGCAGAGTGTCTGATGATGATGATGCCAACAGTAGATAAGACATTAAAACAACAGGCAGAGTGTCTGATGATGATGATGTGGTCTAACAGTAGATAAGACATTAAAACAACAGGCAGAGTGTCTGATGATGATGATGCCAACAGTAGATAAGACATTAAAACAACAGGCAGAGTGTCTGATGATGATGTGGTCTAACAGTAGATAAGACATTAAAACAACAGGCAGAGTGTCTGATGATGATGATGTGGTCCAACAGTAGATAAGACATTAAAACAACAGGCAGAGTGTCTGATGATGATGATGCCAACAGTAGATAAGACATTAAAACAACAGGCAGAGTGTCTGATGATGATGATGCCAACAGTAGATAAGACATTAAAACAACAGGCAGAGTGTCTGATGATGATGATGAGGTCCAACAGTAGATAAGACATTAAAACAACAGGCAGAGTGTCTGATGATGATGATGAGGTCCAACAGTAGATAAGACATTAAAACAACAGGCAGAGTGTCTGATGATGATGATGAGGTCCAACAGTAGATAAGACATTAAAACAACAGGCAGAGTGTCTGATGATGATGTGGTCTAACAGTAGATAAGACATTAAAACAACAGGCAGAGTGTCTGATGATGATGTGGTCTAACAGTAGATAAGACATTAAAACAACAGGCAGAGTGTCTGATGATGATGATGATGTGGTCCAACAGTAGATAAGACATTAAAACAACAGGCAGAGTGTCTGATGATGATGTGGTCTAACAGTAGATAAGACATTAAAACAACAGGCAGAGTGTCTGATGATGATGATGTGGTCCAACAATAAGACATTAAAACAACAGGCAGAGTGTCTGATGATGATGATGTGGTCTAACAGTAGATAAGACATTAAAACAACAGACAGAGTGTCTGATGATGATGATGTGGTCTAACAGTAGATAAGACATTAAAACAACAGGCAGAGTGTCTGATGATGATGATGTGGTCTAACAGTAGATAAGACATTAAAGGCAGAGTGTCTGATGATGATGATGTGGTCTAACAGTAGATAAGACATTAAAACAACAGGCAGAGTGTCTGATGATGATGATGTGGTCTAACAGTAGATAAGACATTAAAGGCAGAGTGTCTGATGATGATGATGCCAACAGTAGATAAGACATTAAAACAACAGGCAGAGTGTCTGATGATGATGTGGTCCAACAGTAGATAAGACATTAAAACAACAGGCAGAGTGTCTGATGATGATGATGTGGTCTAACAGTAGATAAGACATTAAAACAACAGGCAGAGTGTCTGATGATGATGATGTGGTCCAACAGTAGATAAGACATTAAAACAACAGGCAGAGTGTCTGATGATGATGATGTGGTCTAACAGTAGATAAGACATTAAAACAACAGGCAGAGTGTCTGATGATGATGATGTGGTCCAACAGTAGATAAGACATTAAAACAACAGGCAGAGTGTCTGATGATGATGATGAGGT
>NC_088421.1:49920876-49935200 GCF_034236695.1 Oncorhynchus nerka | reverse complement strand
AATAGGAAGCCAAATTCTAGATTTAACTTTGGATTGGAGATGTTTGATATGGGTCTGAAGGAGAGTTATTAGGCCCAACCAGACACCTAAGTATTTGTAGTTGTCCAATACGTATTCTAAGTCAGAGCCGTCCAGAGTAGTGATGTTGGTCAGGCGGGTAGGTGCAGGTAGCGACGGTTGAAGAGCATGCATTTAGTTTTACTTGTATTTAAGAGCAATTGGAGGCCACGGAAGAGTTGTATGGCATTGAAGCTTGCCTGGAGGGTTGTTAACACAGTGTCCAAAGAAGGGCCGGAAGTATACAGAATGGTGTCGTCTGGCGTAGAGGTGGACAGAGACTCACCAGCAGCAAGAGCGACCTCATTGATGTATACAGAGAAGAGAGTCGGTCCAAGAATTGAACCCTGTGGCACCCCATAGAGACTGCCAGAGGTCCGACAGCAGACCCCCGATTTGACACACTGAACTCTATCAGAGAAGTAGTTGGTGAACCAGGCGAGGCAATCATTTGAGAAACCAATGCTGTCAAGTCTGCCGATGAGGATGTGGTGATTGACAGAGTCGAAAGCCTTGGCCAGATCAATGAATACGCTGCACAGTACAATGTTTCTATCGATGGCGGTTAAGATGTCGTTTAGGACCTTGAGCGTGGCTGAGGTGCACCCATGACCAGCTCTGAAACCAGATTGCATAGCAGAGAAGGTATGGTGAGATTCGAAATGGTCGGTAATCTGTTTGTTGACTTGGCTTTCAAAGACCTTAGAAAGGCATGGTAGGATAGATATAGGTCTGTAGCAGTTTGGGTCAAGAGTGTCAAATCAAATCAAATCAAATCAAATTTATTTATATAGCCCTTCGTACATCAGCTGATATCTCAGTGCTGTACAGAAACCCAGCCTAAAAACCCCAAACAGCAAACAATGCAGGTGTAAAAGCACGGTGGCTAGGAAAAAACTCCTAGAAAGGCCAAAACCTAGGAAGAAACCTAGAGAGGAACCAGGCTATGTGGGGTGGCCAGTCCTCTTCTGGCTGTGCCGGGTAGAGATTATAACAGAACATGACCAAGATGTTCAAATGTTCATAAATGACCAGCATGGTCGAATAATAATAAGGCAGAACAGTTGAAACTGGAGCAGCAGCACAGTCAGGTGGACTGGGACAGCAAGGAGTCATCATGTCAGGTAGTCCTGGGGCACGGTCCTAGGGCTCAGGTCCTCCCGAGAGAGAAAGAAAGAGAGAATTAGAGAGAGCATATGTGGGGTGGCCAGTCCTCTTCTGGCTGTGCCGGGTGGAGATTATAACAGAACGTGGCCAAGATGTTCAAATGTTCATAAATGACCAGCATGGTTGAATAATAGTAAGGCAGAACAGTTGAAACTGGAGCAGCAGCATGGCCAGGTGGACTGGGGACAGCAAGGAGTCATCATGTCAGGTAGTCCTGGGACATGGTCCTAGGGCCCAGGCCAGTTGAAACTGGAGCAGCAGCATGGCCAGGTGGACTGGGGACAGCAAGGAGTCATCATGTCAGGTAGTCCTGGGGCATGGTCCTAGGGCTCAGGTCCTCCGAGAGAGAGAAAGAAAGAGAGAAGGAGAGAATTAGAGAACGCACACTTAGATTCACACAGGACACCGAATAGGACAGGAGAAGTACTCCAGATATAACAAACTGACCCTAGCCCCGACACATAAACTAATGCAGCATAAATACTGGAGGCTGAGACAGGAGGGGTCAGGAGACACTGTGGCCCCATCCGAGGACACCCCGGACAGGGCCAAACAGGAAGGATATAACCCCACCCACTTTGCCAAAGCACAGCCCCCACACCACTAGAGGGATATCTTCAACCACCAACTTACCATCCTGAGACAAGGCCGAGTATAGCCCACAAAGATCTCCGCCACAGCTCAACCCAAGGGGGAGCGCCAACCCAGACAGGCCGACCACAACAGTGAATCAACCCACCCAGGTGACGCACCCCCAGGGGTGTCCCCCCCTTTGAAGAGGGGGATGACCGCAGCTGCTTTCCAATCTTTGGGAATCTCAGACGACACGAAAGAGAGGTTGAACAGGCTAGTAATAGGGGTGGCAACAATTTGGCAGATAATTTTAGAAAGAAAGGGTCCAGATTGTCTAGCCCGGCTGATTTGTAGGGGTCCAGATTTTTCAGCTCTTTCAGAACATCAGCTGAATCGATTTGGGAGAAGGAGAAATGGGGAAGGCTTGGGCGAGTTGCTGTTGGGGGTGCAGTGCTGTTGACCGGGGTAGGAGTAGCCAGGTGGAAAGCATGGCCAGCCGTAGAAAAATGCTTATTGAAATTCTCAATTATGGTGGATTTATCAGTGGTGACAGTGTTTCCTATCTTCAGTGCAGTGGGCAGCTGGGAGGAGGTGTTCTTATTCTCCATGGACTTTACAGTGTCCCAGAACTTTTTGAGTTAGTGTTGCAGGAAGCAAATTTCTGCTTGAAAAAGCTAGCCTTGGCTTTTCTAACTGCCTGTGTATAACGGTTTCTAGCTTCCTGAACAGCTGCATATCACGGGGCTGTTCGATGCTAATGCAGAACGCCATAGGATGTTTTTGTGTTGGTTAAGGGCAGTCAGGTCTGGGGAGAACCAAGGGCTATATCTGTTCCTGGTTCTAAATTTCTTGAATGGGGCATGTTTATTTAAGATGGTTAGGAAGGCATTTAAAAAAATATCCAGGCATCCTCTACTGACGGGATGAGATCAATATCCTTCCAGGATACCCCGGCCAGGTCGATTAGAAAGGCCTGCTCGCTGAAGTGTTTCAGGGAGCGTTTTACAGTGATGAGTGGAGGTCGTTTGACCGCTGACCCATTACGGATGCAGGCAATGAGGCAGTGATCGCTGAGATCTTGGTTAAAGACAGCAGAGGTGTATTTAGAGGGGAAGTTGGTTAGGATGATATCTATGAGGGTGCCCGTGTTTAAGGCTTTGGGGGTACCTGGTAGGTTCATTGATAATTTGTGTGAGATTGAGGGCATCAAGTTTAGATTGTAGGATGGCTGGGGTGTTAAGCATGTTCCAGTTTAGGTCGCCTAGCAGCACGAGCTCTGAAGATAGATGGGGGGCAATCAGTTCACATATGGTGTCCAGAGCACAGCTGGGGGCAGAGGGTGGTCTATAGCAGGCGGCAACGGTGAGAGACTTGTTTTTAGAGAGGTGGATTTTTAAAAGTAGAAGTTCAAATTGTTTGGGTACAGACCTGGATAGTAGGACAGAACTCTGCAGGCTATCTTTGCAGTAGATTGCAACACCGCCCCCTTTGGCAGTTCTATCTTGTCTGAAAATTTTGTAGTTTGGAATTAAAATTTCTGAATTTTTGGTGGTCTTCCTAAGCCAGGATTCAGACACAGCTAGAACATCCGGGTTGGCAGAGTGTGCTAAAGCAGTGAATAGAACAAACTTAGGGAGGAGGCTTCTAATGTTAACATGCATGAAACCAAGGCTATTACGGTTACAGAAGTCATCAAAAGAGAGGGCCTGGGGAATAGGAGTGGAGCTAGGCACTGCAGGGCCTGGATTCACCTCTACATCGCCAGAGGAACATAGGAGGAGAAGAATAAGGGTGCGGCTAAAAGCAATAAGAATTGGTCGCCTAGAACGTCTGGAACAGAGAGTAAAAGGAGGTTTCTGGGGGCGATAAAATAGCATCAAGGTATAATGTACAGACAAATGTATGGTAGGATGTGAATACAGTGGAGGTAAACCTAGGTATTGAGTGATGAAGAGAGAGATATTGTCTCTAGAAACATCATTGAAACCAGGAGATGTCATTGCATGTGTGGGTGGTGGAACTAATAAATTGGATAAGGTATAGTGAGCAGGACTAGAGGCTCTACAGTGAAATAAGCCAATAAACACTAACCAGAACAGCAATGGACAAGACATATTGACATTAAGGAGAGGCATCCTTAGTCGAGTGATCAAAAGGGTCCAGTGAGTGGAGAGGATTGGTTGGGGGTCACGGCGATATAGACAGCTAGCCAGGCCATCGGTAGCAAGCTAGCATAGGATGGAGGTCTGTTGTTAGCCACCTCTTGCGTTCCGTCAGTAGATTAGTGGGGTTCCGTGTGGTAGAGGGGATTAATCCAAATCACACAACAACAACAAAAATAAAAACAATAGATATAGTTATAGAGGCCCAAGAAGAAACATGTTAATAATAAAAATAAATAAATTGTCCGATTGTCTATTCTGAGAGCAGCCGGTAAGACAGCTAACGGTTAGCAGGCCGCAGATGGGCGTTCAGGTAACGTCGCGACGGAGGAGCCAGCCGGATCTCCTTCGGGTAGATAACGTCGGCAGTCCAGTTGTGAAGGCCGGGTGGGGCTCCGCGTAGGCAGTAAAACGGGTCCGGATAGGTGACTGCAGCCCAGGAGTGATTGATGGAACTCAGGAGTGATTGACGGAGCTGGCTAGCTCCGGAGTAATTGATGTTTTCTCCGGAATCGATGAAAGCCGAGCCACACGGATAGCAGCTAGCTAGCTGTGAGATCCGGGTATGAATGTCCAGAGAGCAGTTGAAATCCAGTTGAAATCCAGGGACATGGAGAGAAAAATTGGTCCGGTATGTTCCGTTCGAGCCGCGCTGCGCCGTACAAAACTGGCGATAGATTTTCGAGCTAAAGGATAGCTGATGACCACAAACCGTGGTTAGCTGAATACTAACGATTTGATTTGCCAGTAAAGAAGCTAACTAGCTTCTGAACTAGCTTGTGATTAGCTTCTGGGCTAGCTTCTGGGCTAGCTTCTCCTAAACACTTCTTGTCTTGTCACATGGTTCTCACATGGTTCTCTTTTTTTAGAGGATTGTGGGTAAATGTTATATGGCTGTTTTGAAGAAAGCAACGTATATGTGCATTAAAGCAGCTTTGTTGTATCATGAGCTGTAACAGATCTGTTCTGACCTGAGTTCCTTTATTATGTCTTTGCTGGCGTCTACGCTGAGATCACAGTTTAGGTCTACGCTGACATCACAGTTTAGGTCTACGCTGACATCACAGTTTAGGTCTACGCTGACATCACAGTTTAGGTCTACGCTGACATCACAGTTTAGGTCTACGCTGACATCACAGTTTAGGTCTACGCTGACATCACAGTTTAGGTCTACGCTGACATCACAGTTTAGGTCTACGCTGACATCACAGTTTAGGTCTACGCTGACATCACAGTTTAGGTCTACGCTGACATCACAGTTTAGGTCTACGCTGACATCACAGTTTAGGTCTACGCTGACATCACAGTTTAGGTCTACGCTGACATCACAGTTTAGGTCTACGCTGACATCACAGTTTAGGTCTACGCTGACATCACAGTTTAGGTCTACGCTGACATCACAGTTTAGGTCTACGCTGACATCACAGTTTAGGTCTACGCTGACATCACAGTTTAGGTCTACGCTGACATCACAGTTTAGGTCTACGCTGACATCACAGTTTAGGTCTACGCTGACATCACAGTTTAGGTCTACGCTGACATCACAGTTTAGGTCTACGCTGACATCACAGTTTAGGTCTACGCTGACATCACAGTTTAGGTCTACGCTGACATCACAGTTTAGGTCTACGCTGACATCACAGTTTAGGTCTACGCTGACATCACAGTTTAGGTCTACGCTGACATCAGTTTAGGTCTACGCTGACATCACAGTTTAGGTCTACGCTGACATCACAGTTTAGGTCTACGCTGACATCACAGTTTAGGTCTACGCTGACATCACAGTTTAGGTCTACGCTGACATCACAGTTTAGGTCTACGCTGACATCACAGTTTAGGTCTACGCTGACATCACAGTTTAGGTCTACGCTGACATCACAGTTTAGGTCTACGCTGACATCACAGTTTAGGTCTACGCTGACATCACAGTTTAGGTCTACGCTGACATCACAGTTTAGGTCTACGCTGACATCACAGTTTAGGTCTACGCTGACATCACAGTTTAGGTCTACGCTGACATCACAGTTTAGGTCTACGCTGACATCACAGTTAAGTTCTACGCTGACATCACAGTTTAGGTCTACGCTGACATCACAGTTTAGGTCTACGCTGACATCACAGTTTAGGTCTACGCTGACATCACAGTTTAGGTCTACGCTGACATCACAGTTTAGGTCTACGCTGACATCACAGTTTAGGTCTACGCTGACATCACAGTTAAGTTCTATGCTGACATCACAGTTTAGGTCTACGCTGACATCACAGTTTAGGTCTACGCTGACATCACAGTTTAGGTCTACGCTGACATCACAGTTTAGGTCTACGCTGACATCACAGTTTAGGTCTACGCTGACATCACAGTTAAGTTCTACGCTGACATCACAGTTTAGGTCTACGCTGACATCACAGTTTAGGTCTACGCTGACATCACAGTTTAGGTCTCACGCTGACATCACAGTTTAGGTCTACGCTGACATCACAGTTTAGGTCTACGCTGACATCACAGTTTAGGTCTACGCTGACATCACAGTTTAGGTCTGACATCACAGTTTGACATCACAGTTTAGGTCTACGCTGACATCACAGTTTAGGTCTACGCTGACATCACAGTTTAGGTCATCACAGTTTACGCTGACATCACAGTTTAGGTCTACGCTGACATCACAGTTTAGGTCTCACGCTGACATCACAGTTTAGGTCTCACGTTTGACATCACAGTTTAGGTCTACGCTGACATCACAGTTTAGGTCTACGCTGACATCACAGTTTAGGTCTACGCTGACATCACAGTTTAGGTCTACGCGACATCACTGACATCACAGTTTAGGTCTACGCTGACATCACAGTTTAGGTCTACGCTGACATCACAGTTTAGGTCTACGCTGACATCACAGTTTAGGTCTACGCTGACATCACAGTTTAGGTCTACGCTGACATCACAGTTTAGGTCTACGCTGACATCACAGTTTAGGTCTACGCTGACATCACAGTTTAGGTCTACGCTGACATCACAGTTTAGGTCTACGCTGACATCACAGTTTAGGTCTACGCTGACATCACAGTTTAGGTCTACGCTGACATCACAGTTTAGGTCTACGCTGACATCACAGTTTAGGTCTACGCTGACATCACAGTTTAGGTCTACGCTGACATCACAGTTTAGGTCTACGCTGACATCACAGTTTAGGTCTACGCTGACATCACAGTTTAGGTCTACGCTGACATCACAGTTTAGGTCTACGCTGACATCACAGTTTAGGTCTACGCTGACATCACAGTTTAGGTCTACGCTGACATCACAGTTTAGGTCTACGCTGACATCACAGTTTAGGTCTACGCTGACATCACAGTTTAGGTCTACGCTGACATCACAGTTTTAGGTCACGCTGACATCACAGTTTAGGTCTACGCTGACATCACAGTTTAGGTCTACGCTGACATCACAGTTTAGGTCTACGCTGACATCACAGTTTAGGTCTACGCTGACATCACAGTTTAGGTCTACGCTGACATCACAGTTTAGGTCTACGCTGCTGACATCACAGTTTAGGTCTACGCTGACATCACAGTTTAGGTCTACGCTGACATCACAGTTTAGGTCTACGCTGACATCACAGTTTAGGTACGCTGACATCACAGTTTAGGTCTACGCTGACATCACAGTTTAGGTCTACGCTGACATCACAGTTTAGGTCTCACGCTGACATAGTTTAGGTCTACGCTGACATCACAGTTTAGGTCTACGCTGACTTCACAGTTTAGGTCTACGCTGACATCACAGTTTAGGTCTACGCTGACATCACAGTTTAGGTCTACGCTGACATCACAGTTTAGGTCTACGCTGACTTCACAGTTTAGGTCTACGCTGACTTCACAGTTTAGGTCTACGCTGACTTCACAGTTTAGGTCTACGCTGACTTCACAGTTTAGGTCTACGCTGACATCACAGTTTAGGTCTACGCTGACATCACAGTTTAGGTCTATGCTGACATCACAGTTTAGGTCTACGCTGACATCACAGTTTAGGTCTACGCTGACATCATAGTTTAGGTCTACGCTGACTTCACAGTTTAGGTCTACGCTGACTTCACAGTTTAGGTCTACGCTGACTTCACAGTTTAGGTCTACGCTGACTTCACAGTTTAGGTCTACGCTGACATCACAGTTAATGTCACGTTCTGACTTCAGTTCCTTTATTATGTCTTTGTGTTAGTATGGTCAGGGCGTGAGTTGGGGTGTTCTTTGTTCTATGATGTGTTTATGTGTTTGGCCTGGTGTGGTTCTCAATCAGAGGCAGCTGTCGATCGTTGTCTCTTTGATTGAGAATCAGATTTAGGCAGCCTGTTTTCCACATTTTGGTTGTTTTCTGTTTTGTGTATTCCTTCAGAACTGTTTTGTTTTCGTTCTCGCTCTTATTTATTTTTGTCACTTCAATGTTTAGTTTATTTGACTTTAAAATGTTTACCACGCTGCACAGTTTGGTCCTCTTCTCCTTCACCAGTTGGTCCTCTTCTCCTTCACCAGATGAAAACCTTGGTCCTCTTCTCCTTCACCAGATGAAAACCAATTCTATGATGTGCCTCTTCTCCTTCACCAGATGAAAACCTTGGTCCTCTTCTCCTTCACCGGATGAAAACCTTGGTCCTCTTCTCCTTCACCGGAAGAAAACCTTGGTCCTCTTCTCCTTCACCGGAAGAAAACCTTGGTCCTCTTCTCCTTCACCGGAAGAAAACCTTGGTCCTCTTCTCCTTCATTGAAGAAAATTTAGGTCCTCTTCTCCTTCACCCGATTTGGTCCTTTTCTCCTTCACCGGAAGAAAACCTTACAGAACTCTTTTTTGAAAACCTTGGTCCTCTTCTCCTTCATTTATTTTGTCCTCTCAATCTCCTTCACCGAAGAAAACCTTGGTCCTCTTCTCCTTCACCAGAAGAAAACCTTGGTCCTCTTCTCCTTCACCAGATGAAAACCTTGGTCCTCTTCTACTTCACCAGATGAAAACCTTGGTCCTCTTCTCCTTCACCAGATGAAAACCTTGGTCCTCTTCTCCTTCACCGGAAGAAAACCTTGGTCCTCTTCTCCTTCACCGGAAGAAAACCTTGGTCCTCTTCTCCTTCACCAGATGAAAACCTTGGTCCTCTTCTCCTTCACCAGATGAAAACCTTGGTCCTCTTCTCCTTCACCAGATGAAAACCTTGGTCCTCTTCTCCTTCACCAGATGAAAACCTTGGTCCTCTTCTCCTTCACCAGAAAACCTTGGTCCTCTTCTCCTTGAAAACCTTGGTCCTCTTCTCCTTCACCAGATGAAAACCTTGGTCCTCTTCTCCTTCACCAGATGAAAACCTTGGTCCTCTTCTCCTTCACCGGATGAAAACCTTGGTCCTCTTCTCCTTCACCAGATGAAAACCTTGGTCCTCTTCTCCTTCACCAGATGAAAACCTTGGTCCTCTTCTCCTTCACCAGATGAAAACCTTGGTCCTCTTCTCCTTCACCGGATGAAAACCTTGGTCCTCTTCTCCTTCACCAGATGAAAACCTTGGTCCTCTTCTCCTTCACCAGATGAAAACCTTGGTCCTCTTCTCCTTCACCAGATGAAAACCTTGGTCCTCTTCTCCTTCACCAGATGAAAACCTTGGTCCTCTTCTCCTTCACCAGATGAAAACCTTGGTCCTCTTCTCCTTCACCAGATGAAAACCTTGGTCCTCTTCTCCTTCACCAGATGAAAACCTTGGTCCTCTTCTCCTTCACCAGATGAAAACCTTGGTCCTCTTCTCCTTCACCGGAAGAAAACCTTGGTCCTCTTCTCCTTCACCAGATGAAAACCTTGGTCCTCTTCTCCTTCACCGGAAGAAAACCTTGGTCCTCTTCTCCTTCACCAGATGAAAACCTTGGTCCTCTTCTCCTTCACCGGAAGAAAACCTTGGTCCTCTTCTCCTTCACCAGATGAAAACCTTGGTCCTCTTCTCCTTCACCGGATGAAAACCTTGGTCCTCTTCTCCTTCACCAGATGAAAACCTTGGTCCTCTTCTCCTTCACCGGAAGAAAACCTTGGTCCTCTTCTCCTTCACCAGATGAAAACCTTGGTCCTCTTCTCCTTCACCAGATGAAAACCTTGGTCCTCTTCTCCTTCACCAGATGAAAACCTTGGTCCTCTTCTCCTTCACCAGATGAAAACCTTGGTCCTCTTCTCCTTCACCAGATGAAAACCTTGGTCCTCTTCTCCTTCACCAGATGAAAACCTTGGTCCTCTTCTCCTTCACCAGATGAAAACCTTGGTCCTCTTCTCCTTCACCGAAGAAAACCTTGGTCCTCTTCTCCTTCACCAGATGAAAACCTTGGTCCTCTTCTCCTTCACCAGAGAAAACCTTGGTCCTCTTCTCCTTCACCAGATGAAAACCTTGGTCCTCTTCTCCTTCACCAGATGAAAACCTTGGTCCTCTTCTCCTTCACCAGATGAAAACCTTGGTCCTCTTCTCCTTCACCAGATGAAAACCTTGGTCCTCTTCTCCTTCACCAGATGAAAACCTTGGTCCTCTTCTCCTTCACCGGATGAAAACCTTGGTCCTCTTGGTTCTCCTTCACCGGAAGAAAACCTTGGTCCTCTTCTCCTTCACCAGATGAAAACCTTGGTCCTCTTCTCCTTCACCAGATGAAAACCTTGGTCCTCTTCTCCTTCACCGAAGAAAACCTTGGTCCTCTTCTCCTTCACCAGATGAAAACCTTGGTCCTCTTCTCCTTCACCAGATGAAAACCTTGGTCCTCTTCTCCTTCACCAGATGAAAACCTTGGTCCTCTTCTCCTTCACCAGATGAAAACCTTGGTCCTCTTCTCCTTTGAAAACCTTGGTCCTCTTCTCCTTCAGATGAAAACCTTGGTCCTCTTCTCCTTCACCAGATGAAAACCTTGGTCCTCTTCTCCTTCACCAGATGAAAACCTTGGTCCTCTTCTCCTTCACCAGATGAAAACCTTGGTCCTCTTCTCCTTCACCAGAGAAAACCTTGGTCCTCTTCTCCTTGAAAAACCTTGGTCCTCTTCTCCTTCACCAGATGAAAACCTTGGTCCTCTTCTCCTTCACCAGAAGAAAACCTTGGTCCTCTTCTCCTTCACCAGATGAAAACCTTGGTCCTCTTCTCCTTCACCAGATGAAAACCTTGGTCCTCTTCTCCTTCACCAGATGAAAACCTTGGTCCTCTTCTCCTTCACCAGATGAAAACCTTGGTCCTCTTCTCCTTCACCAGATGAAAACCTTGGTCCTCTTCTCCTTCACCAGATGAAAACCTTGGTCCTCTTCTCCTTCACCAGATGAAAACCTTGGTCCTTTTCTCCTTCACCAGATGAAAACCTTGGTCCTCTTCTCCTTCACCAGATGAAAACCTTGGTCCTCTTCTCCTTCACCGGAAGAAAACCTTGGTCCTCTTCTCCTTCACCAGATGAAAACCTTGGTCCTCTTCTCCTTCACCAGATGAAAACCTTGGTCCTCTTCTCCTTCACCAGATGAAAACCTTGGTCCTCTTCTCCTTCACCAGATCCAAACCGTGACAGGATCATGATGAATGGATATCACAACCCGTCAGGCAGTATGATGTTTAACAACGACGAGACGACCCGAGACGACCCGTTCCCAACATGTAACGCTTGTAGTTAAACAAGTTGCTGCTGGTGGATTGAGCACTGCGTTCACCTGAACAAAAAAAACGGGTTCAAATGATCAGAAACATAAATCAATGTTAAACATTTAAAATTCTCCAGAAGAAGTGATGTAATTCTGCACTCGACAGGATTATTCTTTTTTTGAAACACCAAGTTGTGTGTTTTTCCCAGTTGAGTCTCACAGTTCCAGTCAAGGAGTTACACACTGTGACGTGTTTCAGTATTCCAGCAAATATAAAGTTTTCTTTTTCTTCAAGTTGGTGGCAGCTCAGTTGGTCACTAGATTTTTTTTGAGTGTTACAAAGCACTTTGTTTTTAACAGTATTCGTATAAAATGCGCATTACAAGCCCTATTTCTGTATCAAACATTCTCATCGTCACTATACGTATTCTCATAAAACAGACCCATCACCGCAGCACAACAAAAAGAGGTCTCGCAATTTCAACCAATCAAAGGCCTTTATCGATTGATATGGTTAAATCATGCCACGCGTGTGTGTGTGAGTGCGTGCGTGAGCGCGTGTTGTGAGTGTGTGTGTCAGTGAGTGACAGTGTGTGTGTGTGTGTGTGTGTGTGTAAATGCATGCATCTGTGTGTGCATGTGTGTGTGTGTGTAGTGATTAATAGCCAGTGTGTGTCTGTCAAGCGCCACCCCTCTGTGCCTGGCGGGCAGACTGAGGAGACAGATGAAGATGGAGGCTGTCCACCTTCACCATTCTGGAACCAGGCCCAGACACACACACACACACACACACACACACACACACACACACACACACACACACACACACACACACACACACACACACACACACACACTCCATCACTTCCTCCTGTGTCCCGATGTCGATCAAAGCCCACCCAGTGTGTGTGTGTGTTTGTGTGAAGTCATTCCACTCTACTCTTAGCAAGAGAGCATTTCCTTCCTTCTGCTCAGATGGAGAGGGGTAGATTACCTGTTAGGATGGAGAGGGGTAGATTACCTGTTAGGATGGTGAGGGGTAGATTACCTGTTAGGATGGAGAGGGGTAGATTACCTGTTAGGATGGAGAGGGGTATATTATCTGATAGGATGGAGAGGGGTAGATTGTCTGATATAATAATTTGATTTGTGGGATTTACGTTTCATCAACTGACTCTCACTGAAACGATATATTCAGTAGACTGACTCTCACTGAAATGATATATTCAGTAGACTGACTCTCACTGAACATTATATTCAGTAGACTGACTCCAACTGAAACGATCTATTCAGTAGACTATTCAGTAGACTGACTCCAACTGAAACGATCTATTCAGTAGACTATTCAGGAGACTGACTCTCACTGAAACGATCTATTCAGTAGCCTGACTACCACTGAAACGATCTATTCAGTAGACTGACTCTCACTGAAACGATCTGTTCAGTAGACTATTCAGTAGGCTGACTACCACTGAAACGATCTATTCAGTAGACTGACTCTCACTGAAACGATCTATTCAGTAGACTATTCAGTAGACTGACTCCAACTGAAACGATCTATTCAGTAGACTATTCAGGAGACTGACTCTCACTGAAACGATCTATTCAGTAGACTATTCAGTAGACTGACTCCAACTGAAACGATCTATTCAGTAGACTATTCAGTAGACTGACTCCAACTGAAACGATCTATTCAGTAGACTATTCAGGAGACTGACTCTCACTGAAACGATCTATTCAGTAGACTATTCAGTAGACTGACTCCAACTGAAACGATCTATTCAGTAGACTATTCAGGAGACTGACTCTCACTGACACGATCTATTCAGTAGACTATTCAGTAGACTGACTCTCACTGAAACAATCTATTCAGTAGACTATTCAGGAGACTGACTCCAACTGAAACGATCTATTCAGTAGACTGACTCTCACTGAAACGATCTATTCAGTAGACTATTCAGGAGACTGACTCTCACTGACACGATCTATTCAGTAGACTGACTACCACTGAAACAATCTATTCAGTAGACTGACTCTCACTGAACATTCTATTCAGTAGACTGACTCTCACTGAAACGATCTATTCAGTAGACTATTCAGGAGACTGACTCCAACTGAAACGATCTATTCAGTAGACTATTCAGTAGACTGACTCCAACTGAAACGATCTATTCAGTAGACTATTCAGTAGACTGACTCCAACTGAAACGATCTATTCAGTAGACTATTCAGGAGACTGACTCTCACTGAAACGATCTATTCAGTAGCCTGACTACCACTGAAACGATCTATTCAGTAGACTGACTCTCACTGAAACGATCTGTTCAGTAGACTATTCAGTAGGCTGACTACCACTGAAACGATCTATTCAGTAGACTGACTCTCACTGAAACGATCTATTCAGTAGACTATTCAGTAGACTGACTCCAACTGAAACGATCTATTCAGTAGACTATTCAGGAGACTGACTCTCACTGAAACGATCTATTCAGTAGACTATTCAGTAGACTGACTCCAACTGAAACGATCTATTCAGTAGACTATTCAGTAGACTGACTCCAACTGAAACGATCTATTCTGAAACGATCTATTCAGTAGACTATTCAGGAGACTGACTCTCACTGAAACGATCTATTCAGTAGACTATTCAGTAGACTGACTCCAACTGAAACGATCTATTCAGTAGACTATTCAGGAGACTGACTCTCACTGACACGATCTATTCAGTAGACTATTCAGTAGACTGACTCTCACTG
>NC_088421.1:49825876-49915876 GCF_034236695.1 Oncorhynchus nerka | reverse complement strand
TGGTGTTGAGGACCAGACAGGTAGGAAGGATGGTGTTGAGGACCAGACAGGTAGGAAGGATGGTGTTGAGGACCAGACTGGTAGGAAGGATGGTGTTGAGGACCAGACAGGTAGGAAGGATGGTGTTGAGGACCAGACAGGTAGGAAGGATGGTGTGGAGGACCAGACAGGTACTGTAGGAAGGATGGTGTTGAGGACCAGACAGGTAGGAAGGATGGTGTGGAGGACCAGACAGGTACTGTAGGAAGGATGGTGTTGAGGACCAGACAGGTAGGAAGGATTGTGTTGAGGACCAGCCAGGTAGGAAGGATGGTGTTGAGGACCAGACAGGTAGAAAGGATGGTGTTGAGGACCAGACAGGTACTGTAGGAAGGATGGTGTTGAGGTCCAGACAGGTAGGAAGGATGGTGTTGAGGACCAGACAGGTACTGTAGGAAGAATGGTGTTGAGGACCAGACAGGTAGGAAGGATGGTGTTGAGGACCAGACATGTACTGTAGGAAGGATGGTGTTGAGGACCAGACATGTAGGAATGATGGTGTTGAGGACCAGACAGGTACTGTAGGAAGGATGGTGTTGAGGACCAGACAGGTAGGAAGGATTGTGTTGAGGACCAGCCAGGTAGGAAGGATGGTATTGAGGACCAGACAGGTAGGAAGGATGGTGTTGAGGACCAGCCAGCTACTGTAGGAAGGATGGTGTTGAGGACCAGACAGGTGCTGTAGGAAGGATGGTGTTGAGGACCAGAACCCCTTGGAGACCACAGGACCAGAACCCCTTGGAGACTTCAGGACCAGAACCCCTTAGAGACTCCAGGCCCAGAACCCCTTGGAGACTCCAGGCCCAGAACCCCTTAGAGACTCCAGGTCCAGAACCCCTTGGAGACTCCAGGACCAGAACCCCTTAGAGACTCCAGGTCCAGAACCCCTTAGAGACTCCAGGACCAGAACCCCTTAGAGACTCCAGGTCCAGAACCCCTTGGAGACTCCAGGTCCAGAACCCCTTAGAGACTCCAGGTCCAGAACCCCTTAGAGACTCCAGGTCCAGAACCCCTTGGAGACTCCAGGACCAGAACCCCTTGGAGACTCCAGGTCCAGAACCCCTTGGAGACTCCAGGTCCAGAACCCCTTGGAGACCTCAGAACCAGAACCCCTTAGAGACTCCAGGTCCAGAACCCCTTGGAGACTCCAGGACCAGAACCCCTTGGAGACTCCAGGTCCAGAACCCCTTGGAGACTCCAGGTCCAGAACACCTTGGAGACCTCAGAACCAGAACCCCTTAGAGACTCCAGGCCCAGAACCCCTTAGAGACCCCAGGTCCAGGACCCCTTAGAGACTCCAGGTCCAGGACCCCTTAGAGACTCCAGGTCCAGGACCCCTTAGAGACTCCAGGTCCAGAACCCCTTAGAGACTCCAGGTCCAGGACCCCTTAGAGACTCCAGGTCCAGAACCCCTTGGAGACTCCAGGACCAGAACCCCTTAGAGACTCCAGGTCCAGGACCCCTTAGAGACTCCAGGTCCAGAACCTCTTAGAGACTCCAGGACCAGAACCCCTTGGAGACTCCAGGACCAGAACTCCTTAGAGACTCCAGGTCCAGACAGGTAGGAAGGATGGTGTTGAGGACCAGACAGGTACTGTAGGAAGGATGGTGTTGAGGACCAGAACCCCTTGGAGACTACAGGACCAGATCCCCTTGGAGACTTCAGGACCAGAACCCCTTAGAGACTCCAGGTCCAGAACCCCTTAGAGACTCCAGGTCCAGGACCCCTTAGAGGCTCCAGGTCCAGGACCCCTTAGAGACTCCAGGTCCAGAACCCCTTAGAGACTCCAGGTCCAGAACCCCTTAGAGACTCCAGGACCAGAACCCCTTGGAGACCCCAGGACCAGAACCCCTTAGAGACTCCAGGTCCAGAACCCCTTGGAGACTCCAGGTCCAGAACCCCTTAGAGACTCCAGGCCCAGAACCCCTTAGAGACTCCAGGTCCAGAACCCCTTGGAGACTCCAGGACCAGAACCCCTTGGAGACTCCAGGTCCAGGACCCCTTAGAGACTCCAGGCCCAGAACCCCTTAGAGACTCCAGGTCCAGAACCCCTTGGAGACTCCAGGCCCAGAACCCCTTGGAGACTCCAGGTCCAGAACCCCTTGGAGACTCCAGGACCAGAACCCCTTAGAGACTCCAGGTCCAGAACCCCTTAGAGACCTCAGAACCAGAACCCCTTAGAGCCCCAGGCCCAGGACCCCTTAGAGACTCCAGGTCCAGGACCCCTTGGAGACTCCAGGTCCAGGATGAAGAAACACAGGTCTTGACCGGTCTACAACTCCAGTCTAGACTGTCATGTGGTCTTCCTCCAGTTGTCAGAGGATGAGGAGGAGGACGAGGAAGAGGACGAGGAGGGGGGTGACGAGGAGGAGGAGGAGGAGGAGGACGAGGAGGATGAGGAGGAGGAGGAAGAGAAGGAGGAGGAGGAAGAGGAGGAGGAAGAGGAAAAAGAGGATGAGGAGGATGAGGTGAAGGAGGAGGAAGAGGTGGCTGGTTGAATTACTTGACTCGTTATAGATCTATTTACACTGTACAACCAGGAAATGAAATGACTGGGACAAGGCTACTGTAGGTCTCTATAGGACATTACCTTCTAACAGCTGACTGGGACATGACTACTGTAGGTCTCACTGGGACATGACTACTGTAGGTCTCTATAGGATATTACCTTCTAACAGCTGACTGGGACATGACTACTGTAGGTCTCTATAGGACATTACCTTCTAACAGCTGACTGGGACATGACTACTGTAGGTCTCACTGGGACATGACTACTGTAGGTCTCTATAGGATATTACCTTCTAACAGCTGACTGGGACATGACTACTGTAGGTCTCTATAGGACATTACCTTCTAACAGCTGACTGGGACATGACTACTGTAGGTCTCTATAGGACATTACCTTCTAACATCTGACTGGGACATGACTACTGTAGGTCTCTATAGGGCATTACCTTCTAACAGCTGACTGGGACATGACTACTGTAGGTCTCTATAGGACATTACCTTCTAACAGCTGACTGGGACATGACTACTGTAGGTCTCTATAGGACATTACCTTCTAACAGCTGACTGGGACATGACTACTGTAGGTCTCTATAGGACATTACCTTCTAACAGCTGACTGGGACATGACTACTGTAGGTCTCTATAGGACATTACCTTCTAACAGCTGACTGGGACATGACTACTGTAGGTCTCTATAGGACGTTACCTTCTAACAGCTGACTGGGACATGACTACTGTAGGTCTCTATAGGACATTACCTTCTAACAGCTGGCTGGGACATGACTACTGTAGGTCTCTATAGGACATTACCTTCTAACAGCTGACTGGGGCATGACTACTGTAGGTCTCTATAGGACATTACCTTCTAACAGCTGACTGGGACATGACTACTGTAGGTCTCTAGGACATTACCTTCTAACAGCTGACTGGGAATGACTACTGTAGGTCTCTATAGGACATTACCTTCTAACAGCTGACTGGGACATGACTACTGTAGGTCTCTAGGACATTAGGGTGAGGCAGGGTCAGTGGGGGGGTTTAATGACCATCTAATCACGTCAGGGGGGGGGGTTAATGACCATCTAATCACATCAGGGGGGGTTAATGACCATCTAATCACATCAATTAGGATCAGATCAGGGGGGTTAATGATCATCTAATCACATCAGGGGGGTTAATGACCATCTAATCACATCAGGGGGGTTAATGATCATCTAATCACATCAATTAGGATCACATCAGGGGGGTTAATGACCATCTAATCACATCAGGGGGGAGGGTTAATGACCATCTAATCACATCATCAGGGGGAGGTTAATGATCATCCAATCACATCAGGGGGGTTAATGACCATCTAATCACATCAGGGGGGGGTTAATGACCATCTAATCACATCAATTAGGATCACATCAGTGATGGTCAATGACCATCTAATCACATCAGGGGGGTTAATGACCATCTAATCACATCAATTAGGATCACATCAGGGGGGGTTAATGACCATCTAATCACATCAATGGTGACAGGATCACATCAGGGGGGTGAATGATTGAGTGATGGTGACAGGGTGAGGCAGGGCCAGTGATGGTGACAGGGTGAGGCAGGGTCAGTGATGGTGACAGGGTGAGGCAGGGACTGTCATGATGGTGACAGGGTGAGGCAGGGACTGTCATGATGGTGACAGGGTGAGACAGGGACTGTCATGATGGTGACAGGGTGAGTGAGGACAGGGTCAGTGATGGTGACAGGGTGAGGCAGGGCCAGTGATGGTGACAGGGTGAGGCAGGGACTGTCATGATGGTGACAGGGTGAGGCAGGGACTGTCATGATGGTGACAGGGTGGGGCAGGGACAATGATGGTGACAGGGTGAGGCAGGGTCAGTGATGGTGACAGGGTGAGGCAGGGTCAGTGATGGTGACAGGGTGAGGCAGGGCCAGTGATGGTGACAGGGTGAGGCAGGGTCAGTGATGGTGACAGGGTGAGGCAGGGTCAGTGATGGTGACAGGGTGAGGCAGGGTCAGTGATGGTGACAGGGTGAGGCAGGGCCAGTGATGGTGACAGGGTGAGGCAGGGTCAGTGATGGTGACAGGGTGAGGCAGGGACTGTCATGATGGTGACAGGGTGAGGCAGGGACTGTCATGATGGTGACTGGGTGAGGCAGGGCCTGTCATGATGGTGACAGGGTGAGACAGGGCCAGTGATGGTGACAGGGTCAGTGATGGTGACAGGGTGGGTGATGGTCAGTGATGGTGACAGGGTGAGGCAGGGACTGTCATGATGGTGACAGGGTGAGGCAGGGACTGTCATGATGGTGACAGGGTGAGGCAGGACAGGGGGGTCATGATGGTGACAGGGTGATGGTGACAGGGGGCCAGTGATGGTGACAGGGTCAGTGATGGTGACAGGGTGGGTGATGGTCAGTGATGGTGACAGGGTGAGGCAGGGGTCAATGATGGTGACAGGGTGAGGCAGGGTCAGTGATGGTGACAGGGTGAGGCAGGGACTGTCATGATGGTGACAGGGTGAGGCAGGGACTGTCATGATGGTGACAGGGTGAGACAGGGGTCAGTGATGGTGACAGGGTGAGGCAGGGTCAGTGATGGTGACAGGGTGAGGCAGGGCCAGTGATGGTGACAGGGTGAGGCAGGGACTGTGATGGTGACAGGGTGAGGCAGGGACTGTCATGATGGTGACAGGGTGGGGCAGGGACAGTGATGGTGACAGGGTGAGGCAGGGTCAGTGATGGTGACAGGGTGAGGCAGGGTCAGTGATGGTGACAGGGTGAGGCAGGGCCAGTGATGGTGACAGGGTGAGGCTCAGTGATGGTGACAGGGTGAGGCAGGGTCAGTGATGGTGACAGGGTGAGGCAGGGTCAGTGATGGTGACAGGGTGAGGCAGGGCCAGTGATGGTGACAGGGTGAGGCAGGGTCAGTGATGGTGACAGGGTGAGGCAGGGGTCATGATGGTGACAGGGTGAGGCAGGGACTGTCAGTGATGGTGACTGGGTGAGGCAGGGCCTGTCATGATGGTGACAGGGTGAGACAGGGCCAGTGATGGTGACAGGGTCAGTGATGGTGACAGGGTGGGTGATGGTCAGTGATGGTGACAGGGTGAGGCAGGGACTGTCATGATGGTGACAGGGTGAGGCAGGGACTGTCATGATGGTGACAGGGTGAGGCAGGGACTGTCATGATGGTGACAGGGTGAGACAGGGCCAGTGATGGTGACAGGGTCAGTGATGGTGACAGGGTGGGTGATGGTCAGTGATGGTGACAGGGTGAGGCAGGGACTGTAATGATGGTGACAGGGTGAGGCAGGGACTGTCATGATGGTGACAGGGTGAGGCAGGGACTGTCATGATGGTGACAGGGTGAGGCAGGGACTGTCATGATGGTGACAGGGTGGGGCAGGGACAGTGATGGTGACAGGGTGAGGCAGGGTCAGTGATGGTGACAGGGTCAGTGATGGTGACAGGGTGAGACAGGGTCAGTGATGGTGACAGGGTGAGGCAGGGTCAGTGATGGTGACAGGGTGGGTGATGGTCAGTGATGGTGACAGGGTGAGGCAGGGTCAGTGATGGTGACAGGGTGAGGCAGGGTCAGTGATGGTGACAGGGTGAGACAGGGTCAGTGATGGTGACAGGGTTAGACAGGGTCAGTGATGGTGACAGGGTGAGGCAGGGTCAGTGATGGTGACAGGGTGAGACAGGGTCAGTGATGGTGACAGGGTGAGACAGGGTCAGTGATGGTCAGTGAGGCAGGGATGGTGACAGGGGGGTGATGGTCAGTGATGGTGACAGGGTGAGGCAGGGTCAGTGATGGTGACAGGGTGAGGCAGGGTCAGTGATGGTGACAGGGTGGGTGATGGTCAGTGATGGTGACAGGGTGAGGCAGGGCCTGTGATGGTGACAGGGTGAGGCAGGGTCAGTGATGCTGACAGGGTGGGTGATGGTGACAGGGTGAGGCAGGGTCAGTGATGGTGACAGGGTCAGTGATGGTGACAGGGTCAGTGATGGTGACAGGGTGGGTGATGGTCAGTGATGGTGACAGGGTGAGGCAGGGCCAGTGATGGTGACAGGGTGAGGCAGGGCCAGTGATGCTGACAGGGTGAGGCAGGGCCAGTGATGGTGACAGGGTCAGTGATGGTGACAGGGCCAGTAATGGTGACAGGGTCAGTGATGGTCAGTGATGGTGACAGGGTGAGGCAGGGTCAGTGATGGTGACAGGGTGAGGCAGGGTCAGTGATGGTGACAGGGTGGGTGATGGTCAGTGATGGTGACAGGGTGAGTGATGGTCAGTGATGGTGACAGGGTGGGTGATGGTCAGTGATGGTGACAGGGTGGGTGATGGTGACAGGGTCAGTGATGGTCAGTGATGGTGACAGGGTGAGTGATGGTGACAGGGTGGGTGATGGTCAGTGATGGTGACAGGGTGGGTGATGGTGACAGGGTGAGTGATGGTCAGTGATGGTGACAGGGTGAGTGATGGTGACAGGGTGGGTGATGGTCAGTGATGTTGACAGGGTGAGTGATGGTGACAGGGTGAGTGATGGTGACAGGGTGAGTGATGGTGACAGGGTGGGTGATGGTCAGTGATGGTGACAGGGTGGGTGATGGTCAGTGATGGTGACAGGTTGGGTGATGGTCAGTGATGGTGACAGGATCAGTGATGGTGACAGGGTGGGTGATGGTGACAGGGTGAGGCAGGGCCAGTGATGGTGACAGGGTGGGTCAGGGTCAGTGATGGTGACAGGGTGAGACAGGGTCAGTGATGGTGACAGGGTGAGACAGGGTCAGTGATGGTGACAGGGTGAGTGATGGTGACAGGGTGAGTGATGGTGACAGTGTGAGTGATGGTGACAGGGTGGGTGATGGTCAGTGATGGTGACAGGGTGGGTGATGGTCAGTGATGGTGACAGGGTGGGTGATGGTCAGTGATGGTAACAGGGTCAGTGATGGTGACAGGGTGGGTGATGGTGACAGGGTGAGGCAGGGCCAGTGATGGTGACAGGGTGGGTCAGGGTCAGTGATGGTGACAGGGTGAGACAGGGTCAGTGATGGTGACAGGGTGAGGCAGGGTCAGTGATGGTGACAGGGTGAGACAGGGTCAGTGATGGTGACAGGGTGAGGCAGGGCCAGTGATGGTGACAGGGCCAGTGATGGTGACAGGGTGGGTGATGGTGACAGGGTCAGTGATGGTGACAGGGTGAGACAGGGCCAGTGATGGTGACAGGGTGAGACAGGGCCAGTGATGGTGACAGGGTCAGTGATGGTGACAGGGCCAGTAATGGTGACAGGGTGGGTGATGGTGACAGGGTCAGTGATGGTGACAGGGTGAGGCAGGGCCAGTGATGGTGACAGGGTGAGGCAGGGTCAGTGATGGTGACAGGGTGAGACAGGGCCAGTGATGGTGACAGGGTGAGACAGGGCCAGTGATGGTGACAGGGTGAGGCAGGGTCAGTGATGGTGACAGGGTGAGGCAGGGCCAGTGATGGTGACAGGGTGAGGCAGGGCCAGTGATGGTGACAGGGTGGGTGATGGTCAGTGATGGTGACAGGGTGGGTGATGGTCAGTGATGGTGACAGGGTGGGTGATGGTCAGTGATGGTGACAGGGTGGGTGATGGTCAGTGATGGTGACAGGGTGAGACAGGGTCAGTGATGGTGACAGGGTGAGTGATGGTAACAGGGTGGGTGATGGTCAGTGATGGTCAGTGATGGTGACAGGGTCAGTGATGGTGACAGGGTGAGTGATGGTGACAGGGTGAGTGATGGTGACAGGGTGAGTGATGGTGACAGGGTGGGTGATGGTCAGTGATGGTGACAGGGTGGGTGATGGTCAGTGATGGTGACAGGGTGGGTGATGGTCAGTGATGGTGACAGGGTCAGTGATGGTGACAGGGTGGGTGATGGTGACAGGGTGAGGCAGGGCCAGTGATGGTGACAGGGTGGGTCAGGGTCAGTGATGGTGACAGGGTGAGACAGGGTCAGTGATGGTGACAGGGTGAGGCAGGGTCAGTGATGGTGACAGGGTGAGACAGGGTCAGTGATGGTGACAGGGTGAGGCAGGGCCAGTGATGGTGACAGGGCCAGTGATGGTGACAGGGTCAGTGATGGTGACAGGGTGAGACAGGGCCAGTGATGGTGACAGGGCCAGTGATGTTGACAGGGTGAGACAGGGCCAGTGATGGTGACAGGGTCAGTGATGGTGACAGGATGAGACAGGGCCAGTGATGGTGACAGGGTGAGACAGGGACAGTGATGGTGACAGGGCCAGTGATGGTGACAGGGTGAGACAGGGCCAGTGATGGTGACAGGGTCAGTGATGGTGACAGGGCCAGTAATGGTGACAGGGTGGGTGATGGTGACAGGGTCAGTGATGGTGACAGGGTGAGGCAGGGTCAGTGATGGTGACAGGGTGAGACAGGGCCAGTGATGGTGACAGGGTCAGTGATGGTCAGTGATGGTGACAGGGTGAGGCAGGGTCAGTGATGGTGACAGGGTGGGCGATGGTCAGTGATGGTGACAGGGTGAGGCAGGGCCAGTGATGGTGACAGGGTGGGTGATGGTCAGTGATGGTGACAGGGTGGGTGATGGTCAGTGATGGTGACAGGGTGGGTGATGGTCAGTGATGGTGACAGGGTGGGTGATGGTCAGTGATGGTGACAGGGTGGGTCAGGGCCAGTGATGGTGACAGGGTGAGACAGGGTCAGTGATGGTGACAGGGTGAGTGATGGTAACAGGGTGGGTGATGGTCAGTGATGGTCAGTGATGGTGACAGGGTCAGTGATGGTGACAGGGTGAGTGATGGTAACAGGGTGGGTGATGGTCAGTGATGGTGACAGGGTGGGTGATGGTCAGTGAAGCAGAAGAACAGGTCAACAGGTGAGGAGGAAGGCATTATGCTGGAGGACTTTACCAACACTGTTTTCCACCTTCTCTCTCATTTCAATTGATTGGCTTTATTGTCATAGGAAACATATGGTTAACATTGCCAAGCGAAGTAGATAATAAACAAAAGTGAATTAAACAATAAAAAATCTAAATCAATATACAATCTAAAAAACAAGTCATATAATGTATATATACAGTGTTGTAACGATGGGTCTAATTGTGCTGCTGTCCTGGGGCTCTGTGGGGTTTGTTTGTGTTTGTGAACAGATTCCCAGGACCAGCTTGCTTAGGGGACTCTTCTCCAGGTTCATCTCTCTGTAGGTGATGGCTTTGTTATGGAAGGTTTGGGAATCGCTTCCTTTTAGGTGGTTGTAGAATTTAATAGCTCTTTTCTGGATTTTGATAATTAGTGGGTATCGGCCTAATTCTGCTCTGCATGCATTATTTGGTGTTCTACGTTGTACACTGAGGATATTTTTGCAGAATTCTGCATGCAGAGTCTCAATTTGGTGTTTGTCCCATTTTGTGAAGTCTTGGTTGGTGAGCAGACCCCAGACATCACACCCGTAAAGGGCAATGGGCTCTATGACTGATTCAAGTATTTTTAGCCAAATCCTAATTGGTATGTTGAAATTTATGTTCCTTTTGATGGCATAGAATGCCCTTCTTGCCTTGTCTCTCAGATCGTTCACAGCTTTGTGAAAGTTACCTGTGGCGCTGATGTTTAGGCCAAGGTATGTATAGTTTTTTGTGTGCTCTAGGGCAACAGTGTCTAGATGGAATTTGTATTTGTGGTCCTGGCGACTGGACCTTTTTTGGAACACCATTATTTTGGTCTTACTGAGATTTACTGTCAGGGCCCAGGTCTGACAGAATCTGTGCAGAAGATCTAGGTGCTGCTGTAGGCCCTCCTTGGTTGGTGACAGAAGCACCAGATCATCAGCAAACAGCAGACATTTGACTTCGAATTCTAGTAGGGTGAGGCCGGGTGCTGCAGACTTTTCTAGTGCCCGCGCCAATTTGTTGATATATATGTTGAAGAGGGTGGGGCTTAAGCTGCATCCCTGTCTAACCCCACGACCCTGTGTGAAGAAATTTGTGTGTTTTTTGCCAATTTTAACCGCACACTTGTTGTTTGTGTACATGGATTTTATAATGGCATATGTTTACCCCCAACACCACTTTCCATCAGTTTGTATAGCAGACCCTCATGCCAGATTGAGTCGTTGTTTTTTTGAAATCAACAAAGCATGAGAAGACTTTGCCTTTGTTTTGGTTTGTTTGGTTGTCAATTAGGGTGTGCAGGGTGAATACATGGTCTGTTGTACGGTAATTTGGTAAAAAGCAAATTTGACATTTGCTCAGTACATTGTTTTCATTGAGGAAATGTACGAGTCTGCTGTTAATGATAATGCAGAGGATTTTCCCAAGGTTACTGTTGACGCATATTCCACGGTAGTTATTGGGGTCAAATTTGTCTCCACTTTTGTGGATTGGGGTGATCAGTCCTTGGTTCCAAATATTGGGGAAGATGCCAGAGCTAAGGATGATGTTATTAAAGAGTTTTAGTATAGCCAATTGGAATTTGTTGTCTGTATATTTGATCATTTCATTGAGGATACCATCGACACCACAGGCCTTTTTGGGTTGGAGGGTTTTTATTTTGTCCTGTAACTCATTCAATGTAATTGGAGAATCCAGTGGGTTCTGGTAGTCTTTAATAGTTGATTCTAAGATCTGTATTTGATCATGTATATGTTTTTGCTCTTTGTTCTTTGTTGTAGAGCCAAAAAGATTGGAGAAGTGGTTTACCCATACATCTCCATTTTGGATAGATAATTCTTCGTGTGGTTGTTTGTTTAGTGTTTTCCAATTTTCCCAGAAGTGGTTAGAGTCTATGGATTCTTCAATTGCATTGAGCTGATTTCTGACGTGCTGTTCCTTCTTTTTCCGTAGTGTATTTCTGTATTGTTTTAGTGATTCACCATAGTGAAGGCGTAGACTCAGGTTTTCCGGGTCTCTATGTTTTTGGTTGGACAGGTTTCTCAATTTCTTTCTTAGATTTTTGCATTCTTCATCAAACCATTTGTCATTGTTGTTAATTTTCTTCGGTTTTCTATTTGAGATTTTTAGGTTTGATAGGGAAGCTGAGAGGTCAAATATACTGTTAAGATTTTCTACTGCCAAGTTTACACCTTCACTATTACAGTGGAACATTTTACCCAGGAAATTGTCTAGAAGGGATTGAATTTGTTGTTGCCTAATTGTTTTTTGGTAGGTTTCCAAACTGCATTCCTTCCATCTATAGCATTTCTTAATGTTACTCAGTTCCTTTGGCTTTGATGCCTCATGATTGAGTATTGCTCTGTATAAGTAGACTGTGATTTTGCTGTGGTCTGATAGGGGTGTCAGTACTGACTGGGAATGCTCTGAGAGACTCTGGGTTGAGGTCAGTGATAAAGTAGTCTACAGTACTGTTGCCAAGAGATGAGCTATATGTGCACCTACCATAGGAGTCCCCTCGAAGCCTACCATTGACTATGTACATACCCAGCGTGCGACAGAGCTGCAGGAGTTGTGACCCGTTTTTGTTGGTTATGTTGTCATAGTTGTGCCTAGGGGGGCATATGTGGGAGGGAATGCTGTCACCTCCAGGCAGGTGTTTGTCCCCCTGTGTGCTGAGGGTGTCAGGTTCTTGTCCGGTTCTGGCATTTAGTTCGCCACAGACTAGTCTCTCTCTCTCTGCACTCTCTCTCTCTCTCTGCACTTTCTCTATCTCTGCACTCTCTCTCTCTCTGCACTCTCTCTCTGCTCTCTCTCTCTGCTCTCTCTCTCTCTCTCTCTCTCTCTGCACTTTCTCTCTGCACTCTCTCTTCTTCTGCACTCTCTCTCTCTCTCTGCACTCTCTCTCTCTCTCTGCACTCTCTCTCTCTCTCTGCACTCTCTCTCTCCCTCTCTTTCTGCACTCTCTCTCTCTCTCTGCACTGCACTCTCTCTCTCTGCACTTCTCTCTCTGCTCTCTCTCTCTGCACTCTCTCTCTGCACTTGCTCTCTGCTCTCTCTCTCTCTCTCTGCACTCTCTCTCTCTCTGCTCTCTCTCTGCTCTCTCTCTCTGCTCTCTCTCTCTGCTCTCTCTCTCTGCTCTCTCTCTCTGCTCTCTCTCTGCTCTCTCTGCTCTCTCTCTGCACTCTCTCTCTCTCTCTCTGCTCTCTCTCTCTCTCTCTCTCTCTCTCTCTCTCTGCTCTCTCTCTGCTCTCTCTCTCTGCTCTCTCTCTCTGCTCTCTCTCTCTTCTCTCAGCTCTTCTCTCTCTCTGCTCTCTCTCTCTTTGGATTACATAGTTTTTCCCCTCATCAATCTACACACAATAACCCAGAATTACAAAGCAAAAACAGTTTATTTTATGTGTGCAATTGTATATTTAAAAAAAACTTAGATATCACATTTACACAAGTATTCAGACCCTTTACTCAGTACTTTGTTGAAGCACCTTTGGCAGTGATTACAACCTTGCGTCTTCTTGGGTATGAGGCTACAAGCTTGGCACACCTGTATTTGGGGAGTTTCTCCCATTCTTCTCTGCAGATCCTCTCAAGCTCTGTCAGGTTGGATGGGGAGCGTCGCTGCACAGCTATTTTCAGGTCTCTCCAGAGATGTTCGATCGGGTTCAAGTCCGGGCTTAGGATCATTGTCCTTCTTGTCCAGTCTGTGTATGCTATACTGGGAGGGTAGAGAGTCAGAACTGATAGATGATCTGGGGCCCTGAGGGGGAGAGAGAGAGAGGGAGGGTAGAGAGTCAGAACATAGGGAAAGAGAGAGAGAGAGGGTAGAGAGTCAAAACAGAGGGAAAGAGAGAGAGAGGGAGGGGAGAGAGTCAGAACAGAGTCAGAACAGAGGGAAAGAGAGAGAGGGAGGGTAGGGAGTCAGAACAGAGGGAAAGAGAGAGAGAGAGAGGGAGGGTAGAGAGTCAAAACAGAGGGAAAGAGAGAGAGAGGGAGGGTAGAGAGTCAGAACAGATGGAAAGAGAGAGAGGGAGGGTAGGGAGTCAGAACAGAGGGAAAGAGAGAGAGAGAGGGAGGGTAGAGAGTCAAAACAGAGGGAAAGAGAGAGAGAGGGAGGGTAGAGAGTCAGAACAGAGTCAGAACAGAGGGAAAGAGAGGGGGAGAGGGAGGGTAGGGAGTCAGAACAGAGGGAAAGAGAGAGAGAGGGAGGGGAGAGAGTCAGAACAGAGGGAAAGAGAGAGAGAGGGAGGGGAGAGAGTCAGAACAGAGGGAAAGAGAGAGAGGGAGGGTAGAGAGTCAGAACATAGGGAAAGAGATAGAGAGAGGGAGGGGAGAGTGTCACAACAGAGGGAAAGATAGAGAGAGGGAGGGTCTGGAGTCAGAACAGAGGGAAAGAGAGAGTGGGAGGGTAGAGAGTCAGAACAGAGGGAAAGAGAGAGAGGGGGAGGGGAGAGAGTCAGAACAGAGTCAGAACAGAGGGAAAGAGAGAGAGGGAGGGTAGGGAGTCAGAGCAGAGGGAAAGAGAGAGAGAGGGAGGGGAGAGAGTCAGAACAGAGGGAAAGAGAGAGAGGGAGGGTAGGGAGTCAGAACAGAGGGAAAGAGAGAGAGAGAGGGAGGGTAGAGAGTCAAAACAGAGGGAAAGAGAGAGAGAGGAGGGTAGAGAGTCAGAACAGAGGGAAAGAGAGAGAGGGAGGGTAGGGAGTCAGAACAGAGGGAAAGAGAGAGAGAGAGGGAGGGTAGAGAGTCAAAACAGAGGGAAAGAGAGAGAGAGGGAGGGTAGAGAGTCAGAACAGAGTCAGAACAGAGGGAAAGAGAGGGGAGAGGGAGGGTAGGGAGTCAGAACAGAGGGAAAGAGAGAGAGAGGGAGGGAGAGAGTCAGAACAGAGGGAAAGAGAGAGAGAGGGAGGGGAGAGAGTCAGAACAGAGGGAAAGAGAGAGAGGGAGGGTAGAGAGTCAGAACAGAGGGAAAGAGAGAGAGGGGGAGGGGAGAGAGTCAGAACAGAGTCAGAACAGAGGGAAAGAGAGAGAGGAGGGTAGGGAGTCAGAGCAGAGGGAAAGAGAGAGAGAGGAGGGAGAGAGTCAGAACAGAGGGAAAGAGAGAGAGGGAGGGTAGGGAGTCAGAACAGAGGGAAAGAGAGAGAGAGGGAGGGGAGAGAGTCAGAACAGAGGGAAAGAGAGAGAGAGGGAGGGGAGAGAGTCAGAACAGAGGGAAAGAGAGAGAGAGGGAGGGGAGAGAGTCAGAACAGAGTCAGAACAGAGGGAAAGAGAGGGGGAGAGGGAGGGTAGGGAGTCAGAACAGAGGGAAAGAGAGAGAGAGGGAGGGAGAGAGTCAGAACAGAGGGAAAGAGAGAGAGAGGGAGGGAGAGAGTCAGAACAGAGGGAAAGAGAGAGAGAGGAGGGGAGAGAGTCAGAACAGAGGGAAAGAGAGAGAGGGAGGGTAGGGAGTCAGAACAGAGGGAAAGAGAGAGAGAGAGGGAGGGTAGAGAGTCAAAACAGAGGGAAAGAGAGAGAGAGGGAGGGTAGAGAGTCAGAACAGAGGGAAAGAGAGAGAGGGGAGGGGAGAGAGTCAGAACAGAGTCAGAACAGAGGGAAAGAGAGAGAGGGAGGGTAGGGAGTCAGAGCAGAGGGAAAGAGAGAGAGAGGGAGGGGAGAGAGTCAGAACAGAGGGAAAGAGAGAGAGGGAGGGTAGGGAGTCAGAACAGAGGGAAAAGAGAGAGAGAGAGGGAGGGTAGAGAGTCAAAACAGAGGGAAAGAGAGAGAGAGGGAGGGTAGAGAGTCAGAACAGAGGGAAAGAGAGAGAGGGAGGGTAGGGAGTCAGAACAGAGGGAAAAGAGAGAGAGAGGGAGGGTAGAGAGTCAAAACAGAGGGAAAGAGAGAGAGAGGGAGGGTAGAGAGTCAGAACAGAGTCAGAACAGAGGGAAAGAGAGGTCGAGAGGGAGGGTAGGGAGTCAGAACAGAGGGAAAGAGAGAGAGAGGGGGAGGGAGAGAGTCAGAACAGAGGGAAAGAGAGAGAGAGGGAGGGTAGAGAGTCAAAACAGAGGGAAAAGAGAGAGAGGGAGGGTAGAGAGTCAGAACAGAGTCAGAACAGAGGGAAAGAGAGGGGGAGAGGGAGGGTAGGGAGTCAGAACAGAGGGAAAGAGAGAGAGGGAGGGGAGAGAGTCAGAACAGAGGGAAAGAGAGAGAGAGGGAGGGAGAGAGTCAGAACAGAGGGAAAGAGAGAGAGGGAGGGTAGAGAGTCAGAACATAGGGAAAGAGATAGAGAGAGGGAGGGGAGAGTGTCACAACAGAGGGAAAGATAGAGAGAGGGAGGGTCTGGAGTCAGAACAGAGGGAAAGAGAGAGTGGGAGGGTAGAGAGTCAGAACAGAGGGAAAGAGAGAGAGGGGGAGGGGAGAGAGTCAGAACAGAGTCAGAACAGAGGGAAAGAGAGAGAGGGAGGGTAGGGAGTCAGAGCAGAGGGAAAGAGAGAGAGAGGGAGGGGAGAGAGTCAGAACAGAGGGAAAGAGAGAGAGGGAGGGTAGGGAGTCAGAACAGAGGAAAAGAGAGAGAGAGGGAGGGTAGAGAGTCAAAACAGAGGGAAAGAGAGAGAGAGGGAGGGTAGAGAGTCAGAACAGAGGGAAAGAGAGAGAGGGAGGGTAGGGAGTCAGAACAGAGGGAAAGAGAGAGAGAGAGGGAGGGTAGAGAGTCAAAACAGAGGGAAAGAGAGAGAGAGGGAGGGTAGAGAGTCAGAACAGAGTCAGAACAGAGGGAAAGAGAGGGGGAGAGGGAGGGTAGGGAGTCAGAACAGAGGGAAAGAGAGAGAGAGGGAGGGGAGAGAGTCAGAACAGAGGGAAAGAGAGAGAGAGGGAGGGGAGAGAGTCAGAACAGAGGGAAAGAGAGAGAGGGAGGGTAGAGAGTCAGAACAGAGGGAAAGAGAGAGAGGGGGAGGGGAGAGAGTCAGAACAGAGTCAGAACAGAGGGAAAGAGAGAGAGGGAGTGTAGGGAGTCAGAGCAGAGGGAAAGAGAGAGAGAGGGAGGGGAGAGAGTCAGAACATAGGGAAAGAGAGAGAGGGAGGGTAGGGAGTCAGAACAGAGGGAAAGAGAGAGAGAGGGAGGGGAGAGAGTCAGAACAGAGGGAAAGAGAGAGAGAGGGAGGGGAGAGAGTCAGAACAGAGGGAAAGAGAGAGAGAGGGAGGGGAGAGAGTCAGAACAGAGTCAGAACAGAGGGAAAGAGAGGGGGAGAGGGAGGGTAGGGAGTCAGAACAGAGGGAAAGAGAGAGAGAGGGAGGGGAGAGAGTCAGAACAGAGGGAAAGAGAGAGAGAGGGAGGGTAGAGAGTCAGAACAGAGGGAAAGAGAGAGAGGGGGAGGGGAGAGAGTCAGAACAGAGTCAGAACAGAGGGAAAGAGAGAGAGGGAGGGTAGGGAGTCAGAGCAGAGGGAAAGAGAGAGAGAGGGAGGGGAGAGAGTCAGAACAGAGGGAAAGAGAGAGAGGGAGGGTAGGGAGTCAGAACAGAGGGAAAGAGAGAGAGAGAGGGAGGGTAGAGAGTCAAAACAGAGGGAAAGAGAGAGAGAGGGAGGGTAGAGAGTCAGAACAGAGGGAAAGAGAGAGAGGGGGAGGGGAGAGAGTCAGAACAGAGTCAGAACAGAGGGAAAGAGAGAGAGGGAGGGTAGGGAGTCAGAGCAGAGGGAAAGAGAGAGAGAGGGAGGGGAGAGAGTCAGAACAGAGGGAAAGAGAGAGAGGGAGGGTAGGGAGTCAGAACAGAGGGAAAGAGAGAGAGAGAGGGAGGGTAGAGAGTCAAAACAGAGGGAAAGAGAGAGAGAGGGAGGGTAGAGAGTCAGAACAGAGGGAAAGAGAGAGAGGGAGGGTAGGGAGTCAGAACAGAGGGAAAGAGAGAGAGAGAGGGAGGGTAGAGAGTCAAAACAGAGGGAAAGAGAGAGAGAGGGAGGGTAGAGAGTCAGAACAGAGTCAGAACAGAGGGAAAGAGAGGTCGAGAGGGAGGGTAGGGAGTCAGAACAGAGGGAAAGAGAGAGAGAGGTAGGGGAGAGAGTCAGAACAGAGGGAAAGAGAGAGAGAGGGAGGGGAGAGAGTCAGAACAGAGGGAAAGAGAGAGAGGGAGGGTAGAGAGTCAGAACATAGGGAAAGAGATAGAGAGAGGGAGGGGAGAGTGTCACAACAGAGGGAAAGATAGAGAGAGGGAGGGTCTGGAGTCAGAACAGAGGGAAAGAGAGAGTGGGAGGGTAGAGAGTCAGAACAGAGGGAAAGAGAGAGAGGGGGAGGGGAGAGAGTCAGAACAGAGTCAGAACAGAGGGAAAGAGAGAGAGGGAGGGTAGGGAGTCAGAACAGAGGGAAAGAGAGAGAGAGGGAGGGGAGAGAGTCAGAACAGAGTCAGAACAGAGGGAAAGAGAGAGAGGGAGGGTAGGGAGTCAGAGCAGAGGGAAAGAGAGAGAGAGGGAGGGGAGAGAGTCAGAACAGAGGGAAAGAGAGAGAGAGGGAGGGGAGAGAGTCAGAACAGAGGGAGAGAGAGAGGGAGGGAGGGTAGAGAGTCAGAACAGAGGGCAAGAGAGAGGGTAGAGAGTCAGAACAGAGGGAAAGAGAGAGGATGGATTGGAGAGAGAGGAAGTTGGAAGTGTGGAAGTTGCTTTATATTTGGTAATTGGGGGCCTTTGAGCCCTGATGGGCTGGGTGACATCAGTGACTCTCTGAGAGATATGAGCTGCTGAGGAGGGAGAGCAAGAGAGAGGGAGAGAAAGAGAGGGAGGGAGGGAGAGAGGGAGAGATTAGTCAGCAGAAATTATTCAGGACGACATTTGTCTTTAAATTTACTTCTTTGTTTCGGTCTTTCCCCACGAGGGGTAGGTATTTCTCCCATGGTGTGTGTATTGATTTCAGTCCCCTTCTCATTAACTAGATGCTGACAGTGACCAGAGATGGCTAGATTGAGCTAGAGGGGTGTGTATGCGTGTGCGTTAGAGTTAACCTCCGAAAAGAATGATACACAGCCCTGATTCCATTTTCTGCTTTGTGTTTCAATTAGGTCTTAGTGGAATAGAGGCATGTGATTCATGAACCATTACTGCAGTTGGAAAACGTCAGAAAGAGAGAAAGAAGGAAAGGAAGCATTCCGTTCTGAACTGCTTCAAGGTCAGAAGTTGGTCATGATGTTTCTCTGAAACAGTAAAGACTAAAGTTGGTCATAATGTTTCTCTGAAACACAGAACACTAAAGTTGTTCATGATGTTTCTCTTAAACACAGAACACTAATGTTGGTCATGATGTTTTTCTAAAACAGTAAAGACTAAAGTTGGTCATGATGTTTCTCTGAAACACAGAACACTAAAGTTGGTCATGATGTTTCTCTAAAACACAGAACACTAAAGTTGGTCATGATGTTTCTCTTAAACACAGAACACTAAAGTTGGTCATGATGTTTCTCTAAAACAGTAAAGTCTAAAGTTGGTCATGATGTTTCTCTAAAACACTGAACACTAAAGTTGGTCATGATGTTTCTCTAAAACAGTAAAGTCTAAAGTTGGTCATGATGTTTCTCTAAAACACTGAACACTAAAGTTGGTCATGATGTTTCTCTAAAACACAGAACACTAAAGTTGGTCATGATGTTTATCTGAAACACAGAAGTCTAAAGTTGGTCATGATGTTTCTCTGAAACAGTAAAGACTAAAGTTGGTCATGATGTTTCTCTGAAACAGTAAAGACTAAAGTTGGTCATGATGTTTCTCTGAAACACAGAACACTAAAGTTGGTCATGATGTTTCTCTGAAACACAGAACACTAAAGCCGGTCATGATGTTTCTCTGAAACACAGAAGTCTAAAGTTGGTCATGATGTTTCTCTGAAACAGTAAAGACTAAAGTTGGTCATGATGTTTCTCTGAAACACAGAACACTAAAGTTGGTGATGATGTTTCTCTAAAACACAGAACACTAAAGTTGGTCATGATGTTTCTCTAAAACACAGAACACTAAAGTTGGTCATGATGTTTCTCTGAAACACAGAAGTCTAAAGTTGGTCATGATGTTTCTCTGAAACAATAAAGACTAAAGTTGGTCATGATGTTTCTCTGAAACAGTAAAGACTAAAGTTGGTCATGATGTTTCTCTGAAACACAGAACACTAAAGTTGGTCATGATGTTTCTCTGAAACACAGAACACTAAAGTTGGTCATGATGTTTTTCTAAAACAGTAAAGACTAAAGTTGGCCATGATGTTTCTCTAAAACACAGAACACTAAAGTTGGTCATGATGTTTCTCTAAAACACAGAACACTAAAGTTGGTCATGATGTTTCTCTAAAACACAGAACACTAAAGTTGGTCATAAGCAGAGGTGTAGCAGAGCCAAAGTACAGTTGTGTATTTCAACAAGCTGTTCCTCTGTCACATACCGAATAGCCGATACCATGAATGTCCTTTTCCAAAAAAAGACTCAGCTACATAGATGCTGCCACTGGCAAGATGAAGATGTTGGACCATATTGCAGATGTTCTCTTTGCACAAAGGATGCTAAACAATGGAGAGTTGGAAAGTATCCAGTCTATAGGAGGTACTCGTGACAAGGCCCGGGCCCTGATTGACACTTCCAGAAGTAAGGGAGATGTTACTAGTAATAGCTTGATGGCAACATGGGACAATCACCCTGGATCATCCTCAGTAGGTGGTAATGTCATGTCACCTAAGGAAATAGTCTCCATCACCCTGGATCATCCTCAGTAGTTAATGGTAATGTTATGTCACCTAAGGAAATAGTCTCTATCACCCTGGATCATCCTCAGTAGTTAATGGTAATGTTATGTCACCTAAGGAAATAGTCTCTATCACCCTGGATCATCCTCAGTAGTTAATGGTAATGTCATGTCACCTAAGGAAATAGTCTCTATCACCCTGGATCATCCTCAGTAGTTAATGGTAATGTTATGTCACCTAAGGAAATAGTCTCCATCACCCTGGATCATCCTCAGTAGGTGGTAATGTTATGTCACCTAAGGAAATAGTCTCCATCACCCTGGATCATCCTCAGTAGGTGGTAATGTTATGTCACCTAAGGAAATAGTCTACATTTTTGGACAACATAACCCGTGATGATATTGAGAAGATGAAGTTTGTTATGAGCGAGATATAGATCACGCATCGACACCGCATCAGTCCTCTGGACCTGCAATATGTGACAGATAGAACCGGGTCAGCAGATGTTATGGCATTATGGAGCTGCAGCACTGGCAGGGTTGAACACCCTGCTCAAGATAATCAATATGTGACAGATAGAACCGGGTTAGTAGATATTATGGCATTATGGAGCTGTAGCACTGGCAGGGTTCAACACCCTGCTCAAGATAATCAATATGTGACAGATAGAACCGGGTTAGCAGATGTTATGGCATTACGGAGCTGCAGCACTGGCAGGGTTGAACACCCTGCTCAAGATAATCAATATGTGACAGATAGAACCGGGTTAGTAGATATTATGGCATTATGGAGCTGCAGCACTGGCAGGGTTCAACACCCTGCTCAAGAAAATCAATATGTGACAGATAGAACCGGGTCAGCAGATGTTATGGCATTATGGAGCTGTAGCACTGGCAGGGTTAAACACCCTGCTCAAGAAAATCAATATGTGACAGATAGAACCGGGTTAGTAGATGTTATGGCATTATGGAGCTGTAGCAAGGGCAGGGTTAAATACCCTGCTCAAGAAAATCAATATGTGACAGATAGAACCGGGTCAGCAGATGTTATGGCATTACGGAGCTGCAGCACTGGCAGGGTTGAACACCCTGCTCAAGATAATCAATATGTGACAGATAGAACCGGGTTAGTAGATATTATGGCATTATGGAGCTGCAGCACTGGCAGGGTTGAACACCCTGCTCAAGAAAATCGGTCGCGATGACCTGGTGAAGAGAGTCAAAGACAGTGACTGAACTCACACCTCAAGTCAGCTACAACCTGTGGCCTTCGCTACACGCGGTTATCAATAAACATCAAGGTGCTGTGACAGAGAAGGTGTTGAATGTCCTTCACTACACGCGGTTATCAATAAACATCAAGGTGCTGTGACAGAGAAGGTGTTGAATGTCCTTCACTACACGCGGTTATCAATAAACATCTAGGTGCCGTGACAGAGAAGGTGTTGAATGTCCTTCGCTACACGCGGTTATCAATAAACATCAAGGTGCCGTGACAGAGAAGGTGTTGAATGTCCTTCGCTACACGCGGTTATCAATAAACATCAAGGTGCCGTGACAGAGAAGGTGTTGAATGTCCTTCACTACACGCGGTTATCAATAAACATCTAGGTGCCGTGACAGAGAAGATGTTGAATGTCCTTCGCTACACGCGGTTATCAATAAACATCTAGGTGCCGTGACAGAGAAGGTGTTGAATGTCCTTCGCTACACGCGGTTATCAATAAACATCAAGGTGCTGTGACAGAGAAGGTGTTGAATGTCCTTCACTACACGCGGTTATCAATAAACATCAAGGTGCCGTGACAGAGAAGGTGTTGAATGTCCTTCGCTACACGCGGTTATCAATAAACATCTAGGTGCCGTGACAGAGAAGGTGTTGAATGTCCTTCGCTACACGCGGTATCAATAAACATCTAGGTGCCGTGACAGAGAAGGTGTTGAATGTCCTTCGCTACACGCGGTTATCAATAAACATCAAGGTGCTGTGACAGAGAAGGTGTTGAATGTCCTTCACTACATGGGGTTATCAATAAACATCAAGGTGCCGTGACAGAGAAGGTGTTGAATGTCCTTTGCGACCTTGACAGAGGACAGTTGAAAAGATGCATATGGACATTGAAACTACCAAGCAGCACGGCTGAGCTTATCAGAAACATACCTGACCTTGTAAAAGTGCTGAAGGATCATACCTGACCTTGTAAAAGTGTTGAAGGAACATACCTGACCTTGTAAAAGTGTTGAAGGAACATACCTGACCTTGTAAAAGTGCTGAAGGAACATACCTGACCTTGTAAAAGTGTTGAATGAACATAACTGACCTTGTAAAAGTGCTGAAGGATCATACCTGACCTTGTAAAAGTGCTGAAGGATCATACCTGACCTTGTAAAAGTGCTGAAGGAACATACCTGACCTTGTAAAAGTGCTGAAGAATCATACCTGACCTTGTAAAAGTGCTGAAGGATCATGTGGAACACGATCAGTTACCTGGATACCATTTACAAAACACTGAGGGAAATGAACAAAAACAGACCAGTTGACCAGTTGAAAACATATCTGGCCTCAGTCCCTAGGATATGTAGTCAATGATAAACTGTTTTAACTACACTGAACAGTATTAGTTCTATAAATGTACCACTGTAAACATGTCTCTATGGAGCTGCAGCTGATATGTACCACTGCAACATGTCTCTATTGAGCTGCAGCTGATATGTACCACTGCAACATGTCTCTATTGAGCTGCAGCTGATATGTACCACTGCAACATGTCTCTATTGAGCTGCAGCTGATATATACCACTGCAACATGTCTCTATTGAGCTGCAGCTGATATGGACCACTGCTTTGTGATATACTGCTCAATAAACCCCAGTGACAACAATGTATAATGTGTCTCTACACACACACACACATACACACGCACACACACACACACACACTGAACACACACACACACATACACACACACACACACAGGCACACACACATACACACACTGAACACACACACACACAAACACACATGCACACACAAACACACATTCACACACACTGAACACACACTCACACACACCCACCCACACACACACACACACAAATGTAGTAGGATTATGGTGTTATTCCTGGTTGTTTCAGTTACTCAGTGGCAGTAGTAGGATTATGGTGTTATTCCTGGTTGTTTCAGTTACTCAGTGACAGTAGTAGGATTATGGTGTTATTCCTGGTTGTTTCAGTTACTCAGTGACAGTAGTAGGATTATGGTGTTATTCCTGGTTGTTTCAGTTACTCAGTGACAGTAGTAGGATTATGGTGTTATTCCTGGTTGTTTCAGTTACTCAGTGGCAGTAGTAGGATTATGGTGTTATTCCTGGTTGTTTCAGTTACTCAGTGACAGTAGTAGGATTATGGTGTTTTTGCTGCACTTTCCTGATATCTTGATACTGTTTTAATAGACCTGGGACCATTTATTTGTCAGAGTCATCAGTATCACTTACCATCATTTAAATGTGTAACCGGTAGACACTGTCCAATGTCCCCATGCAGGACGCCTTCATTGTGTCTGTTCACATTATCACTTACCATCATTTAAATGTGTAACCGGTAGACACTGTCCAATGTCCCCATGCAGGACGCCTTCATTGTGTCTGTTCACATTATCACTTACCATCATTTAAATGTGTAACCGGTAGACACTGTCCAATGTTCCCATGCAGGTCACCTTCATTGTGTCTGTTCACATTATCACTTACCATCATTTAAATGTGTAACCGGTAGACACTCTCCAATGTTCCCATGCAGGTCACCTTCATTGTGTCTGTTCACACCGAAAATGTGCTGGATGAACATACATGCCTTATATATAAGGTTACCTTGTTTACACCAGATCGTGTTTGGTTACCATGGCAACAGGGCCAAAGACAATCGGTTACTAACAGTTCCCACCTTAGACTCTCAAAAAGAAAAGCTTGTTATTCTGTAGTTGACATAGCTAATAGAAGGACCTATCTGGTGTGGATGTTTGATCACCATGGAGATAGCAGTAGCTGGGTGAATCATTCACACTTGGACAGTCTGAGCTTCATTGACATAACAGCTGTTGGAACCCCCCAGGCGTTGGATGTTCCCAGCCCCATATACATAACAGCTGTTGGAACCCCCCAGGCGTTGGATGTTCCGAGCCCCATATACATAACAGCTGTTGGAACCCCCCAGGCGTTGGATGTTCTGAGTCCCATATACACAACAGCTGTTGGAACCCCCCAGGCGTTGGATGTTCTGAGTCCCATATACACAACAGCTGTTGGAACCCCCAGGCGTTGGATGTTCTGAGTCCCATATATACAGCTGTTGGAACAGCTGTTGGATGTTCTGAGCCCCATATACACAACAGCTGGAACCCCCAGGCGTTGGATGTTCCCAGTCCCATATACATAACAGCTGTTGGAACCCCCAGGCGTTGGATGTTCTGAGCCCCATATACACAACAGCTGTTGGAACCCCACAACAGCTGTTGGATGTTCTGAGCCCCATATACACAACAGCTGTTGGAACCCCCAGGCGTTGGATGTTCTGAGCCCCATATACATAACAGCTGTTGGAACCCCCAGGCGTTGGATGTTCTGAGTCCCATATACACAACAGCTGTTGGAACCCCCCAGGCGTTGGATGTTCTGAGTCCCATATACACAACAGCTGTTGGAACCCCCCAGGCGTTGGATGTTCTGAGCCCCATATACACAACAGCTGTTGGAACCCCCCAGGCGTTGGATGTTCTGAGTCCCATATACACAACAGCTGTTGGAACCCCCCAGGCGTTGGATGTTCTGAGCCCCATATACATAACAGCTGTTGGATGTTCTGAGCCCCATATACATGGAACAGCTGTTGGATGTTCTGAGCCCCATATACATAACAGCTGTTGGATGTTCCCAGCCCCATATACATAACAGCTGTTGGATGTTCCCAGCCCCATATACATAACAGCTGTTGGATGTTCCCAGCCCCATATACATAACAGCTGTTGGATGTTCCCAGCCCCATATACACAACAGCTGTTGGATGTTCCCAGCCCCATATACATAACAGCTGTTGGATGTTCCCAGCCCCATATACACAACAGCTGTTGGATGTTCCCAGCCCCATATACATAACAGCTGTTGGATGTTCCCAGTCCCATATACATAACAGCTGTTGGATGTTCCCAGTCCCATATACATAACAGCTGTTGGATGTTCCCAGTCCCATATACATAACAGCTGTTGGATGTTCCCAGCCCCATATACATAACAGCTGTTGGACGATCTACCTTGCTCTGGATGTTTGGAGATAACATTAGATAACATGGAGATGACATTAGATAACATGGAGATAACATTAGATAACATGGAGATGACATTAGATAACATGGAGATGACATTAGATAACATGGAGATGACATTAGATAACATTAGATAACATGGAGATAACATTAGGTGGGTGAGTCATCTGTACTTGCAAAGTGTGAGTTTCATCTGCATAACAGCGGATGGAAGACCCAGCCCGGAGGTGTCAGCTCTGTTTGGATTCTATGAGCAATGTTAGATGAACAGTGATTGGACGACTCAGGAGTTATTACGATTCAAGGTTATGTGCATAACATCGGAATGGACAATTCAGCAGTGGTTGGATATATCGGAAGCCCGTAGAAACAGTAGTGGTTGGATAATCGGAAGATAACATGGAGAAACAGTAGTGGTTGGACCTATCGAAGCCCGTAGAAACAGCAGTGCTTGGACCTATGGGAAGCCTGGAGAAACAGTAGTGGTTGGACCTATTGGAAGCCCATAGAAACAGCAGTGGTTGGACCTATCGGAAGCCCGTAGAAACAGCAGTGGTTGGACCTATCGGAAGCCCATAGAAACAGCAGTGGTTGGACTTATCGGAAGCCCATAGAAACAGCAATGGTTGGACCTATCGGAAGCCCGTAGAAACAGTAGTGGTTGGACCTATCGGAAGCCCATAGAAACAGCAGTGGTTGGACCTATCGGAAGCCAGTACAAACAGTAGTGGTTGGACCTATCGGAAGCCCATAGAAACAGCAGTGGTTGGACCTATCGGAAGCCAGTACAAACAGTAGTGGTTGGACCTATCGGAAGCCAGTACAAACAGCAGTGGTTGGACCTATCGGAAGCCAGTACAAACAGTTGTGGTTGGACCTATCGGAAGCCTGTAGAAACAGTAGTGGTTGGACGTATCGGAAGCCCATAGAAACAGCAGTGGTTAGATACACAACCCACAGTGAGACATTGAAACTAGGTCACCTCAGGTTGACACCTAAGCAGTAAAACAAGAAAGATACATATTGTCTACCTGATGACACATTGTGGTGATTACTTCAAACGGCCTTGAAGCTTTTAGGAAGAGCCTCAGCCACTATATAAGATTAGTTACACAGACAGTGCTAATTTCAGTGTATATTTGCAGCTGAACCATGAAGATGGTCCAGTGCTAGTGTGAAGTGCTTTACAAAACAACAAGAATTAGAAACAAAAGATAGAATGTCACATGACGTTTATTTAACATACAATAACAGAGGCGAATGGTACTACCAACATCACAATATGGGCCTAAGAGTTGAGGAATATACACAGTTGAGGGAATCTACACCCTCATACAGCAGAGAAGGTGACATGAAAGAGCCTCTAATGACAGGCTGTATAACACAGAGGGCCGCAACACATATCAACACACATCAACACACATCAACACACATCAACACACATCAACACACATCAACACACATCAACACACATCAACACACATCAACACACATCAACACACATCAACACATATCAACACACATCAACACACATCAACACACATCAACACACATCAACACACATCAACACACATCAACACACATCAACACACATCAACACACATCAACACACATCAACACACATCAACACACATCAACACACATCAACACACATCAACACACATCAACACACATCAACACACATCAACACACATCAACACACATCAACACACATCAACACACATCAACACCACAACATACAGCAGAGAAGGTGACATGAAAGAGCCTCTAATGACAGGCTGTATAACACAGAGGACCACAACACATATCAACACACATCAACACACATCAACACCACAACATACAGCAGAGAAGGTGACATGAAAGAGTCTCTAATGACAGGCTGTATAACACAGAAGACCGCAACACATATCAACACCACCTTCTGGTTCCACACAATGTACCTGTGTACCCTAGACAGCCCCAACCCTTTGACTTAAGATGTAGGTCTGACAAAAACAGGTTACAACAAGTTAGTCATTACATAGGACTGTCACCGAAGACCAAGGGTTACAATGGACCGCCAACTCGGTACAACAAACGGCCACAAAACGTTTGTCCTGCTCCTACTACAGCAGAGGTGAAACGCTGTATACCTCCAGAATGGATACTGCAACCCTGCGAAGGACAACCTGCTAAAAAACAATGCAAGACTGGTGAGAGACACGGACATCATGACAATGTCAGCAGCCGGTCCCAGCCCACCAGGGGCAGCAGTCGGTCCCAGCCCACCAGGGGTAGCAGTCGGTCCCAGCCCATCAGGGGCAGCAGCCGGTCCCAGCCCACCAGGGGCAGCAGTCGGTCCCAGCCCACCAGGGGCAGCAGTCGGTCCCAGCCTACCAGGGGTAGCAGTCGGTCCCAGCCCACCAGGGGCAGCAGCCGGTCCCAGCCCACCAGGGGTAGCAGTCGGTCCCAGCCCACCAGGGGTAGCAGCCGGTCCCAGCCCACCAGGGGTAGCAGTCGGTCCCAGCCCACCAGGGGTAGCAGCCGGTCCCAGCCCACCAGGGGTAGCAGTCGGTCCCAGCCCACCAGGGGCAGCAGCCGGTCCCAGCCCACCAGGGGCAGCAGCCGGTCCCAGCCCACCAGGGGCAGCAGCCGGTCCCAGCCCACCAGGGGCAGCAGCCGGTCCCAGCCCACCAGGGGCAGCAGCCGGTCCCAGCCCACCAGGGGCAGCAGTCGGTCCCAGCCCACCAGGGGCAGCAGCCGGTCCCAGCCCACCAGGGGCAGCAGCCGGTCCCAGCCCACCAGGGGCAGCAGCCGGTCCCAGCCCACCAGGGGCAGCAGCCGGTCCCAGCCCACCAGGGGCAGCCGGTCCCAGCCCACCAGGGGCAGCAGCCGGTCCCAGCCCACCAGGGGCAGCAGTCGGTCCCAGCCCACCAGGGGTAGCAGTCGGTCCCAGCCCACCAGGGGCAGCAGCCGGTCCCAGCCCACCAGGGGCAGCAGCCGGTCCCAGCCCACCAGGGGCAGCAGTCGGTCCCAGCCCACCAGGGGCAGCAGTCGGTCCCAGCCCACCAGGGGCAGCAGTCGGTCCCAGCCCACCAGGGGCAGCAGCCGGTCCCAGCCCACCAGGGGCAGCAGTCGGTCCCAGCCCACCAGGGGCAGCAGCCGGTCCCAGCCCACCAGGGGCAGCAGCCGGTCCCAGCCCACCAGGGGTAGCAGTCGGTCCCAGCCCACCAGGGGCAGCAGCCGGTCCCAGCCCACCAGGGGCAGCAGCCGGTCCCAGCCCACCAGGGCAGCAGCCGGTCCCAGCCCACCAGGGGCAGCAGCCGGTCCCAGCCCACCAGGGGCAGCAGCCGGTCCCAGCCCACCAGGGGCTGCTACCCCTGGTGGGCTGGGACCGGCTGCTGCCCCTGGTGGGCTGGGACCGGCTGCTGCCCCTGGTAGGCTGGGACCGGCTGCTACCCCTGGAGGCTATATACAGGGGGTACCGGTACAGAGTCAATGTGGAGGCTATATACAGGGGGTACCGGTACAGAGTCAATGTGGAGGCTATATACAGGGTGTTACAGTACAGAGTCATAGTGGAGGCTATATACATGGTGTTACGGTACAGAGTCAATGTGGAGGCAATATACAGGGGGTACCGGTACAGAGTCAGTGTGGAGGCTATATACAGGGGGTACCGGTACAGAGTCATTGTGGAGGCTATATACAGGGGGTACCGGTACAGAGTCAATGTGGAGGCTATATACAGGGGGTACCGGTACAGAGACAATGTGGAGGCTATATACAGGGGGTACCAGTACAGAGTCAATGTGCAGGCTATATACAGGGGGTACCAGTACAGAGTCAATGTGCAGGCTATATACAGGGGGTACCAGTACAGAGTCAATGTGCAGGCTATATACAGGGGGTACCAGTACAGAGTCAATGTGGAGGCTATATACAGGGTGTTACGGTACAGAGTCAATGTGGAGACTATATACAGGAGGGTATCGGTACAGAGTCAATGTGGAGGCTATATACAGGGGGTACCGGTACAGAGTCATAGTGGAGGCTATATACAGGGTGTTACGGTACAGAGTCATAGTGGAGGCTATATACAGGGTGTTACGGTACAGAGTCATAGTGGAGGCTACCACTGGTAGATACAGGGTGTTACGGTACAGAGTCAACGGGATGAGATCAATATCCTTCCAGGATACCCCGGCCAGGTCGATTAGATATATACAGATATATACAGGGTCAATGTGGAGGCTATATACAGGGTATTACGGTACAGAGTCAATGCACCTTCTCTCCTCCCTCCCTCTTCATCTCTCCTCCTCTTCCCTCCATCTTCTCCTCCATCCACCTTCCCTCCTCCCTCTTCTTCTCTCCTCCTCCTCTGTTTAAAGAGCAACACTGCCACCTACTGTGCATCAACTTTTTTCTCCTTCCTCCTCTTCCTCTACATCCACATATGTTTACTTCTTCTTCTCCTTCCTCCTCTTCCTCTACATCCACATATGTTTACTTCTTCTCCTTCCTCCTCTTCCTCTACATCCACATATGTTTACTTCTTCTCCTTCCTCCTCTTCCTCTACATCCACATGTTTACTTCTCCTTCTCCTTCCTCCTCTTCCTCTACATCCACATATGTTTACTTCTACTTCCTCCTCTTCCTCTACATCCACATATGTTTACTTCTTCTTCTCCTTCCTCCTCTTCCTCTACATCCACATATGTTTACTTCTCCTTCTCCTTCCTCCTCTTCCTCTACATCCACATGTGTTTACTTCTTCTTCTCCTTCCTCCTCTTCCTCTACATCCACATATGTTTACTACTTCTTCTCCTTCTTCCTCTTCCTCTACATCCACATATGTTTACTTCTCCTTCCTCCTCTTCCTCTACATCCACATATGTTTACTTCTACTTCCTCCTCTTCCTCTACATCCACATATGTTTACTACTTCTTCTCCTTCTTCCTCTTCCTCTACATCCACATGTTTACTTCTTCTTCTCCTTCCTCCACTTCCTCTACATCCACATATGTTTACTTCTCCTTCTCCTTCCTCTTCCTCTACATCCACATATGTTTACTTCTTCTCCCTCATCTTCCTCTCCCTTCATCCATCCATCCTTCTCCTACTTCATTCCTCTCCCTGTGGGTGGTGGATGGGGGGGGGGGGGGGGGTAACCCCATAACTCTGGACCAGAAGGTTGATCACAGTGGTAGAGACAGAGGGTGGTGGATGGGGGGGTAACGCCATGACTCTGGACCAGGAGGTTGATCCCAGTGGTAGAGAAAGAGGGTGGTGGATGGGGGGGTAACCCCATGACTCTGGACCAGGAGGTTGATCCCAGTGGTAGAGACAGAGGGTGGTGGATGGGGGGGTAACGCCATGACTCTGGACCAGGAGGTTGATCCCAGTGGTTCTCAATCAGAGGCAGGTGTTAGTCATTGTCTCTGATTGGGAACCGTATTTAGGTAGCCTGTTTTGTGTTGGGTTTTGTGGGTGGTTGTTTCCTGTCTTTGTGTTTTCTGCACCAGATAGGACTGTTTTGGTTTTGCCACGTTTATTGTTTTGTAGTTTGTTCATGTTAAGTGTCTCTTATTAAAGAACCATGAACTTCAACCACGCTGTGTTTTGGTCCACCTCTCCTTCACAGGAAGAAAGCAGTTACAGAACCACCCACCACAACAGGACCTAGGCAGAAGCAGCAGCAGCAACATCAGCAAGAGAAGCAGAATCTGGACTATACGACTTGGGAAGAGATAGACAGGTGGGCGGTCGACCCAGGGAGAGTGCCGGAGCCCGCCTGGGATTCGCTGGAGCAGTACGAGGAGGGTTATAGGAGAATGGAGTTGGAGAAACGAGCACGGCGGCGCGGTAGGAAGCCCGAGAGTCAGCCCCTAAAATGTATTGGGTGGGGGGGGCACACAGGAAGTGTGGTGAAGCCAGGTAGGAGACCTGCGCCAACTTCCTGTGCTTACCGGAGGGCGAGAGAGACCGGGCAGGCACCGTGTTATGCTGTGGAGTTAACATTGTGTTAACACAGGCTTGGCCAACTATCATCACAACACATTGTGTTAACACAGGCTGGGCCAACTATCATCACAACACATTGTGTTAACACAGGCTGGGCAAACTATCATCACAACACATTGTGTTAACACAGGCTTGGCCAACTATCATCACAACAGGCTTTTTCCAACTATCATCACAACACATTGTGTTAACACAGGCTTGGCCAACTATCATCACAACACATTGTGTTAACATAGGCTTGGGCAATTACAGGCTTGGCCAACTATCATCACAACACATTGTGGTAAACACAGGCTGGGCCAACTATCATCACTACACATTGTGTTAACACAGGCTTGGCCAACTATCGTCACAACACATTGTGTTAACACAGGCTGGGCCAACTATCATCACAACACATTGTGTTAACACAGGCTTGGCCAACTATCATCACAACACAATGTGTTAACACAGGCTTGGCCAACTATCATCACAACAGGCTTGGCCAACTATCATCACAACACATTGTGTTAACACAGGCTTGGCCAACTATCATCACAACACATTGTGTTAACACAGGCTTGGCCAACTATCGTCACAACATATTGTGTTAACACAGGCTGGGCCAACTATCATCACAACACATTGTGTTAACATAGGCTTGGGCAAGTACAGGCTTGGCCAACTATCGTCACAACACATTGTGTTAACACAGGCTTGGCCAACTATCATCACAACACATTGTGTTAACACAGGCTGGGCCAACTATCATCACAACACATTGTGTTAACACAGGCTTGGCCAACTATCATCACAACACAATGTGTTAACACAGGCTTGGCCAACTATCATCACAACAGGCTTGGCCAACTATCATCACAACACATTGTGTTAACACAGGCTTGGCCAACTATCATCACAACACATTGTGTTAACACAGGCTTGGCCAACTATCGTCACAACATATTGTGTTAACACAGGCTGGGCCAACTATCATCACAACACATTGTGTTAACATAGGCTTGGGCAAGTACAGGCTTGGCCAACTATCGTCACAACACATTGTGTTAACACAGGCTTGGCCAACTATCATCACAACACATTGTGTTAACACAGGCTGGGCCAACTATCATCACAACACATTGTGTTAACATAGGCTGGGCCACCTATCATCACAAACAATGTTAACACAGGCTGGGCCAACTATCATCACAACACATTGTGTTAACACAGGCTTGGCCAACTATCATCACAACACATTGTGTTAACACAGGCTTGGCCAACTATCATCACAACACATTGTGTTAACACAGGCTTGGCCAACTATCATCACAACACATTCAGTTAACATAGGCTTGGGCAATTACAGGCTTGGCCAACTATCGTCACAACACATTGTGTTAACACAGGCTTGGCCAACTATCATCACAACACATTGTGTTAACACAGGCTTGGCCAACTATCATCACAACACATTGTGTTAACACAGGCTTGGCCAACTATCGTCACAACACATTGTGTTAACATAGGCTTGGGAAAGTACAGGCTTGGCCAACTATCGTCACAACACATTGTGTTAACACAGGCTTGGCCAACTATCATCACAACACATTGTGTTAACACAGGCTTGGCCAACTATCATCACAACACATTGTGTTAACACAGGCGTGACCAACTATCATCACAACACATTGTGTTAACACAGGCTGGGCCAACTATGATCACATCACATTGTGTTAACACAGGCTGGGCCAACTATCATCACAACACATTGTGTTAACACAGGCTTGGCCAACTATCATCACAACACATTGTGTTAACACAGGCTTGGCCAACTATCATCACAACAGGCTTGGCCAACTATCATCACAACACATTGTGTTAACACAGGCTTGGCCAACTATCATCACAACAGGCTGGGCCAACTATCATCACAACACATTGTGTTAACACAGGCTTGGCCAACTATCGTCACAACACATTGTGTTAACACATGCTGGGCCAACTATCATCACATCACATTGTGTTAACACAGGCTGGGCCAACTATCATCACAACACATTGTGTTAACACATGCTGGGCCAACTATCATCACATCACATTGTGTTAACACAGGCTGGGCCAACTATCATCACAACACATTGTGTTAACACAGGCTTGGCCAACTATCATCACAACACATTGTGTTAACACAGGCTTGGCCAACTATCATCACAACACATTGTGTTAACACAGGCTTGGCCAACTATCATCACAACACATTGTGTTAACATAGGCTGGGCCAACTATCATCACAACACATTGTGTTAACACAGGCTTGGCCAACTATCATCACAACACATTGTGTTAACACAGGCTTGGCCAACTATCATCACAACACATTGTGTTAACACAGGCTTGGCCAACTATCATCACAACACATTGTGTTAACACAGGCTTGGCCAACTATCATCACAACACATTGTGTTAACACAGGCGTGACCAACTATCATCACAACACATTGTGTTAACACAGGCTTGGCCAACTATCATCACAACACATTGTGTTAACATAGGCTTTGCCAACTATCATCACAACACATTGTGTTAACACAGGCTTGGCCAACTATCATCACAACACATTGTGTTAACACAGGCTTGGCCAACTATCGTCACAACACATTGTGTTAACACAGGCTGGGCCAACTATCATCACAACACATTGTGTTAACATAGGCTTGGGCAAGTACAGGCTTGGCCAACTATCGTCACAACACATTGTGTTAACACAGGCTTGGCCAACTATCATCACAACACATTGTGTTAACACAGGCTGGGCCAACTATCATCACAACACATTGTGTTAACATAGGCTTGGGCAAGTACAGGCTGGGCCAACTATCATCACAACACATTGTGTTAACACAGGCTGGGCCAACTATCATCACAACACATTGTGTTAACATAGGCTTGGGCAAGTACAGGCTGGGCCAACTATCATCACAACACATTGTGTTAACATAGGCTGGGCCACCTATCATCACAACACATTATGTTAACACAGGCTTGGCCAACTATCATCACAACACATTGTGTTAACACAGGCTTGGCCAACTATCATCACAACACATTGTGTTAACACAGGCTTGGCCAACTATCATCACAACACATTGTGTTAACACATGCTGGGCCAACTATCATCACAACAGGCTGGGCCAACTATCATCACAACACATTGTGTTAACACAGGCTTGGCCAACTATCGTCACAACACATTGTGTTAACACATGCTGGGCCAACTATCATCACATCACATTGTGTTAACACAGGCTGGGCCAACTATCATCACAACACATTGTGTTAACACATGCTGGGCCAACTATCATCACAACACATTGTGTTAACACAGGCTTGGCCAACTATCATCACAACAGGCTGGGCCAACTATCATCACAACACATTGTGTTAACACAGGCTTGGCCAACTATCGTCACAACACATTGTGTTAACACATGCTGGGCCAACTATCATCACATCACATTGTGTTAACACAGGCTGGGCCAACTATCATCACAACACATTGTGTTAACACAGGCTGGGCCAACTATCATCACAACACATTGTGTTAACATAGGCTTGGGCAAGTACAGGCTTGGCCAACTATCGTCACAACACATTGTGTTAACACAGGCTTGGCCAACTATCATCACAACACATTGTGTTAACACAGGCTGGGCCAACTATCATCACAACACATTGTGTTAACATAGGCTTGGGCAAGTACAGGCTGGGCCAACTATCATCACAACACATTGTGTTAACACAGGCTGGGCCAACTATCATCACAACACATTGTGTTAACATAGGCTTGGGCAAGTACAGGCTGGGCCAACTATCATCACAACACATTGTGTTAACATAGGCTGGGCCACCTATCATCACAACACATTATGTTAACACAGGCTTGGCCAACTATCATCACAACACATTGTGTTAACACAGGCTTGGCCAACTATCATCACAACACATTGTGTTAACACAGGCTTGGCCAACTATCATCACAACACATTGTGTTAACACAGGCTTGGCCAATTATCATCACAACACATTCAGTTAACATAGGCTTGGGCAATTACAGGCTTGGCCAACTATCGTCACAACACATTGTGTTAACACAGGCTTGGCCAACTATCATCACAACACATTGTGTTAACACAGGCTTGGCCAACTATCATCACAACACATTGTGTTAACACAGGCTTGGCCAACTATCGTCACAACACATTGTGTTAACATAGGCTTGGGAAAGTACAGGCTTGGCCAACTATCATCACAACACATTGTGTTAACACAGGCTTGGCCAACTATCATCACAACACATTGTGTTAACACAGGCTTGGCCAACTATCATCACAACACATTGTGTTAACACAGGCGTGACCAACTATCATCACAACACATTGTGTTAACACAGGCTGGGCCATCTATCATCACATCACTTTGTGTTAACACAGGCTGGGCCAACTATCATCACAACACATTGTGTTAACACAGGCTTGGCCAACTATCATCACAACACATTGTGTTAACACAGGCTTGGCCAACTATCATCACAACAGGCTGGGCCAACTATCATCACAACACATTGTGTTAACACAGGCTTGGCCAACTATCGTCACAACACATTGTGTTAACACATGCTGGGCCAACTATCATCACATCACATTGTGTTAACACAGGCTGGGCCAACTATCATCACAACACATTGTGTTAACACATGCTGGGCCAACTATCATCACAACACATTGTGTTAACACAGGCTTGGCCAACTATCATCACAACAGGCTGGGCCAACTATCATCACAACACATTGTGTTAACACAGGCTTGGCCAACTATCGTCACAACACATTGTGTTAACACATGCTGGGCCAACTATCATCACATCACATTGTGTTAACACAGGCTGGGCCAACTATCATCACAACACATTGTGTTAACACAGGCTGGGCCAACTATCATCACAACACATTGTGTTGTTGGGCAAGTACAGGCTTGGCCAACTATCGTCACAACACATTGTGTTAACACAGGCTTGGCCAACTATCATCACAACACATTGTGTTAACACAGGCTGGGCCAACTATCATCACAACACATTGTGTTAACATAGGCTTGGGCAAGTACAGGCTGGGCCAACTATCATCACAACACATTGTGTTAACACAGGCTGGGCCAACTATCATCACAACACATTGTGTTAACATAGGCTTGGGCAAGTACAGGCTGGGCCAACTATCATCACAACACATTGTGTTAACATAGGCTGGGCCACCTATCATCACAACACATTATGTTAACACAGGCTTGGCCAACTATCATCACAACACATTGTGTTAACACAGGCTTGGCCAACTATCATCACAACACATTGTGTTAACACAGGCTTGGCCAACTATCATCACAACACATTGTGTTAACACAGGCTTGGCCAACTATCGTCACAACACATTGTGTTAACACAGGCTGGGCCAACTATCATCACAACACATTGTGTTAACATAGGCTTGGGCAAGTACAGGCTTGGCCAACTATCATCACAACACATTGTGTTAACACAGGCTTGGCCAACTATCATCACAACACATTGTGTTAACACAGGCTGGGCCAACTATCATCACAACACATTGTGTTAACATAGGCTTGGGCAAGTACAGGCTGGGCCAACTATCATCACAACACATTGTGTTAACACAGGCTGGGCCAACTATCATCACAACACATTGTGTTAACATAGGCTTGGGCAAGTACAGGCTGGGCCAACTATCATCACAACACATTGTGTTAACATAGGCTGGGCCACCTATCATCACAACACATTATGTTAACACAGGCTTGGCCAACTATCATCACAACACATTGTGTTAACACAGGCTTGGCCAACTATCATCACAACACATTGTGTTAACACAGGCTTGGCCAACTATCATCACAACACATTGTGTTAACACATGCTGGGCCAACTATCATCACAACAGGCTGGGCCAACTATCATCACAACACATTGTGTTAACACAGGCTTGGCCAACTATCGTCACAACACATTGTGTTAACACATGCTGGGCCAACTATCATCACATCACATTGTGTTAACACAGGCTGGGCCAACTATCATCACAACACATTGTGTTAACACATGCTGGGCCAACTATCATCACAACACATTGTGTTAACACAGGCTTGGCCAACTATCATCACAACAGGCTGGGCATCACAACACTATCATCACAACACATTGTGTTAACACAGGCTTGGCCAACTATCGTCACAACACATTGTGTTAACACATGCTGGGCCAACTATCATCACATCACATTGTGTTAACACAGGCTGGGCCAACTATCGTCACAACACATTGTGTTAACACAGGCTGGGCCAACTATCATCACAACACATTGTGTTAACATAGGCTTGGGCAAGTACAGGCTTGGCCAACTATCGTCACAACACATTGTGTTAACACAGGCTTGGCCAACTATCATCACAACACATTGTGTTAACACAGGCTGGGCCAACTATCATCACAACACATTGTGTTAACATAGGCTTGGGCAAGTACAGGCTGGGCCAACTATCATCACAACACATTGTGTTAACACAGGCTGGGCCAACTATCATCACAACACATTGTGTTAACATAGGCTTGGGCAAGTACAGGCTGGGCCAACTATCATCACAACACATTGTGTTAACATAGGCTGGGCCAACTATCATCACAACACATTGTGTTAACACAGGCTTGGCCAACTATCATCACAACACATTGTGTTAACACAGGCTTGGCCAACTATCATCACAACACATTGTGTTAACACAGGCTTGGCCAACTATCATCACAACACATTTGGCCAATTATCATCACAACACATTCAGTTAACATAGGCTTGGGCAATTACAGGCTTGGCCAACTATCGTCACAACACATTGTGTTAACACAGGCTTGGCCAACTATCATCACAACACATTGTGTTAACACAGGCTTGGCCAACTATCATCACAACACATTGTGTTAACACAGGCATTGTGTTAACATAGGCTTGGGAAAGTACAGGCCAACTATCATCACAACACATTGTGTTAACACAGGCTTGGCCAACTATCATCACAACACATTGTGTTAACACAGGCTTGGCCAACTATCATCACAACACATTGTGTTAACACAGGCGTGACCAACTATCATCACAACACATTGTGTTAACACAGGCTGGGCCATCTATCATCACATCACATTGTGTTAACACAGGCTGGGCCAACTATCATCACAACACATTGTGTTAACACAGGCTTGGCCAACTATCATCACAACACATTGTGTTTGGCCAACTATCATCACAACACATTGTGTTAACACAGGCTTGGCCAACTATCATCACAACACATTGTGTTCACAACAGGCTGGGCCAACTATCATCACAACACATTGTGTTAACACAGGCTTGGCCAACTATCATCACAACACATTGTGTTAACACAGGCTGGGCCAACTATATCATCACATCACATTGTGTTGCTGGGTTAACACAGGCTGGGCCAACTATCATCACAACACATTGTGTTAACACATGCTGGGCCAACTATCATCACAACACATTGTGTTAACACAGGCTTGGCCAACTATCATCACAACAGGCTGGGCCAACTATCATCACAACACATTGTGTTAACACAGGCTTGGCCAACTATCGTCACAACACATTGTGTTAACACATGCTGGGCCAACTATCATCACATCACATTGTGTTAACACAGGCTGGGCCAACTATCGTCACAACACATTGTGTTAACACAGGCTGGGCCAACTATCATCACAACACATTGTGTTAACATAGGCTTGGGCAAGTACAGGCTTGGCCAACTATCGTCACAACACATTGTGTTAACACAGGCTTGGCCAACTATCATCACAACACATTGTGTTAACACAGGCTGGGCCAACTATCATCACAACACATTGTGTTAACATAGGCTTGGGCAAGTACAGGCTGGGCCAACTATCATCACAACACATTGTGTTAACACAGGCTGGGCCAACTATCATCACAACACATTGTGTTAACATAGGCTTGGGCAAGTACAGGCTGGGCCAACTATCATCACAACACATTGTGTTAACATAGGCTGGGCCACCTATCATCACAACACATTATGTTAACACAGGCTTGGCCAACTATCATCACAACACATTGTGTTAACACAGGCTTGGCCAACTATCATCACAACACATTGTGTTAACACAGGCTTGGCCAACTATCATCACAACACATTGTGTTAACACAGGCTTGGCCAACTATCATCACAACAGGCTGGGCCAACTATCATCACAACACATTGTGTTAACACAGGCTTGGCCAACTATCGTCACAACACATTGTGTTAACACATGCTGGGCCAACTATCATCACATCACATTGTGTTAACACAGGCTGGGCCAACTATCATCACAACACATTGTGTTAACACATGCTGGGCCAACTATCATCACAACACATTGTGTTAACACAGGCTTGGCCAACTATCATCACAACAGGCTGGGCCAACTATCATCACAACACATTGTGTTAACACAGGCTTGGCCAACTATCATCACAACACATTGTGTTAACACATGCTGGGCCAACTATCATCACATCACATTGTGTTAACACAGGCTGGGCCAACTATCGTCACAACACATTGTGTTAACACAGGCTGGGCCAACTATCATCACAACACATTGTGTTAACACAGGCTTGGCCAACTATCATCACAACACATTGTGTTAACACAGGCTTGGCCAACTATCGTCACAACACATTGTGTTAACATAGGCTTGGGAAAGTACAGGCTTGGCCAACTATCGTCACAACACATTGTGTTAACACAGGCTTGGCCAACTATCATCACAACACATTGTGTTAACACAGGCTTGGCCAACTATCATCACAACACATTGTGTTAACACAGGCGTGACCAACTATCATCACAACACATTGTGTTAACACAGGCTGGGCCAACTATCATCACAACACATTGTGTTAACACATGCTGGGCCAACTATCATCACATCACATTGTGTTAACACAGGCTGGGCCAACTATCATCACAACACATTGTGTTAACACAGGCTTGGCCAACTATCATCACAACACATTGTGTTAACACAGGCTTGGCCAACTATCATCACAACACATTGTGTTAACACAGGCTTGGCCAACTATCATCACAACACATTGTGTTAACATAGGCTGGGCCAACTATCATCACAACACATTGTGTTAACACAGGCTTGGCCAACTATCATGGCCACTATGTGTCACAACACATTGTGTTAACACAGGCTTGGCCAACTATCATCACAACACATTGTGTTAACACAGGCTTGGCCAACTATCGTCACAACACATTGTGTTAACACATGCTGGGCCAACTATCATCACATCACATTGTGTTAACACAGGCTGGGCCAACTATCATCACAACACATTGTGTTAACACATGCTGGGCCAACTATCATCACAACACATTGTGTTAACACAGGCTTGGCCAACTATCATCACAACAGGCTGGGCCAACTATCATCACAACACATTGTGTTAACACAGGCAACACATTGTGTTAACATGCTGGGCCAACTATCATCACATCACATTGTGTTAACACAGGCTGGGCCAACTATCATCACAACACATTGTGTTAACACAGGCTGGGCCAACTATCATCACAACACATTGTGTTAACACAGGCTTGGCCAACTATCATCACAACACATTGTGTTAACATTGTGTTAACAGGCTGGGCCAAATCTATCATCACATCACATTGTGTTAACACAGGCTGGGCCAACTATCGTCACAACACATTGTGTTAACACAGGCTGGGCCAACTATCATCACAACACATTGTGTTAACATAGGCTTGGGCAAGTACAGGCTTGGCCAACTATCGTCACAACACATTGTGTTAACACAGGCTTGGCCAACTATCATCACAACACATTGTGTTAACACAGGCTGGGCCAACTATCATCACAACACATTGTGTTAACATAGGCTTGGGCAAGTACAGGCTGGGCCAACTATCATCACAACACATTGTGTTAACACAGGCTGGGCCAACTATCATCACAACACATTGTGTTAACACAGGCTTGGCCAACTATCATCACAACACATTGTGTTAACACAGGCTTGGCCAACTATCATCACAACACATTGTGTTAACACAGGCTGGGCCATCTATCATCACATCACTTTGTGTTAACACAGGCTGGGCCAACTATCATCACAACAGGCTGGGCCAACTATCATCACAACACATTGTGTTAACACAGGCTTGGCCAACTATCGTCACAACACATTGTGTTAACACATGCTGGGCCAACTATCATCACATCACATTGTGTTAACACAGGCTGGGCCAACTATCGTCACAACACATTGTGTTAACACAGGCTGGGCCAACTATCATCACAACACATTGTGTTAACATAGGCTTGGGCAAGTACAGGCTTGGCCAACTATCGTCACAACACATTGTGTTAACACAGGCTTGGCCAACTATCATCACAACACATTGTGTTAACACAGGCTGGGCCAACTATCATCACAACACATTGTGTTAACATAGGCTTGGGCACATTGTGTTAACAGGCTGGGCCAACTATCATCACAACACATTGTGTTAACACAGGCTGGGCCAACTATCATCACAACACATTGTGTTAACATAGGCTTGGGCAAGTACAGGCTGGCCCAACTATCATCACAACACATTGTGTTAACATAGGCTGGGCCACCTATCATCACAACACATTATGTTAACACAGGCTTGGCCAACTATCATCACAACACATTGTGTTAACACAGGCTTGGCCAACTATCATCACAACACATTGTGTTAACACAGGCTTGGCCAACTATCATCACAACACATTGTGTTAACACAGGCTTGGCCAACTATCATCACAACAGGCTGGGCCAACTATCATCACAACACATTGTGTTAACACAGGCTTGGCCAACTATCGTCACAACACATTGTGTTAACACATGCTGGGCCAACTATCATCACATCACATTGTGTTAACACAGGCTGGGCCAACTATCATCACAACACATTGTGTTAACACATGCTGGGCCAACTATCATCACAACACATTGTGTTAACACAGGCTTGGCCAACTATCATCACAACAGGCTGGGCCAACTATCATCACAACACATTGTGTTAACACAGGCTTGGCCAACTATCATCACAACACATTGTGTTAACACATGCTGGGCCAACTATCATCACATCACATTGTGTTAACACAGGCTGGGCCAACTATCGTCACAACACATTGTGTTAACACAGGCTGGGCCAACTATCATCACAACACATTGTGTTAACACAGGCTTGGCCAACTATCATCACAACACATTGTGTTAACACAGGCTTGGCCAACTATCGTCACAACACATTGTGTTAACATAGGCTTGGGAAAGTACAGGCTTGGCCAACTATCGTCACAACACATTGTGTTAACACAGGCTTGGCCAACTATCATCACAACACATTGTGTTAACACAGGCTTGGCCAACTATCATCACAACACATTGTGTTAACACAGGCGTGACCAACTATCATCACAACACATTGTGTTAACACAGGCTGGGCCATCTATCATCACATCACTTTGTGTTAACACAGGCTGGGCCAACTATCATCACAACACATTGTGTTAACACAGGCTTGGCCAACTATCATCACAACACATTGTGTTAACACAGGCTTGGCCAACTATCATCACAACAGGCTGGGCCAACTATCATCACAACACATTGTGTTAACACAGGCTTGGCCAACTATCGTCACAACACATTGTGTTAACACAGGCTTGGCCAACTATCATCACAACACATTGTGTTAACACAGGCTGGGCCAACTATCATCACAACACATTGTGTTAACACAGGCTGGGCCAACTATCATCACAACACATTGGCCAACTATCATCACAACACATTGTGTTAACACAGGCTTGGCCAACTATCATCACAACACATTGTGTTAACACAGGCTTGGCCAACTATCATCACAACACATTGTGTTAACACAGGCTTGGCCAACTATCATCACAACACATTGTGTTAACACAGGCTTGGCCAATCATCACAACACATTGTGTTAACATAGGCTGGGCCAACTATCATCACAACACATTGTGTTAACATACAGGTACAGGCTTGGCCAACTATCATCACAACACATTGTGTTAACACAGGCTTGGCCAACTATCATCACAACACATTGTGTTAACACAGGCTTGGCCAACTATCGTCACAACACATTGTGTTAACACATGCTGGGCCAACTATCATCACATCACATTGTGTTAACACAGGCTGGGCCAACTATCATCACAACACATTGTGTTAACACAGGCTGGGCCAACTATCATCACAACACATTGTGTTAACACAGGCTTGGCCAACTATCATCACAACAGGCTGGGCCAACTATCATCACAACACATTGTGTTAACACAGGCTTGGCCAACTATCATCACAACACATTGTGTTAACACAGGCTGGGCCAACTATCATCACAACACATTGTGTTAACATAGGCTTGGGCAAGTACAGGCTGGGCCAACTATCATCACAACACATTGTGTTAACACAGGCTGGGCCAACTATCATCACAACACATTGTGTTAACACAGGCTATCATCACAACACATTGTGTTAACATAGGCTTGGGCAAGTACAGGCTGGGCCAACTATCATCACAACACATTGTGTTAACATAGGCTGGGCCAACTATCATCACAACACATTATGTTAACACAGGCTTGGCCAACTATCATCACAACACATTGTGTTAACACAGGCTTGGGCCAACAACTATCATCACAACACATTGTGTTAACACAGGCTTGGCCAACTATCATCACAACACATTGTGTTAACACAGGCTTGGCCAACTATCATCACAACAGGCTGGGCCAACTATCATCACAACACATTGTGTTAACACAGGCTTGGCCAACTATCGTCACAACACATTGTGTTAACACAGGCTGGGCCAACTATCATCACATCACATTGTGTTAACACAGGCTGGGCCAACTATCATCACAACACATTGTGTTAACACATGCTGGGCCAACTATCATCACAACACATTGTGTTAACACAGGCTTGGCCAACTATCATCACAACAGGCTGGGCCAACTATCATCACAACACATTGTGTTAACACAGGCTTGGCCAACTATCATCACAACACATTGTGTTAACACATGCTGGGCCAACTATCATCACATCACATTGTGTTAACACAGGCTGGGCCAACTATCGTCACAACACATTGTGTTAACACAGGCTGGGCCAACTATCATCACAACACATTGTGTTAACACAGGCTGGGCCAACTATCATCACAAACACATTGTGTTAACACAGGCTGGGCCAACTATCATCACAACACATTGTGTTAACATAGGCTTGGGCCAACTATATCAGGCTTGGCCAACATCAGGCTCAACTATCATCACAACACATTGTGTTAACACAGGCTTGGCCAACTATCATCACAACACATTGTGTTAACACAGGCTGGGCCAACTATCATCACAACACATTGTGTTAACATACATTGGGCAAGTACAGGCTGGGCCAACTATCATCACAACACATTGTGTTAACACAGGCTGGGCCAACTATCATCACAACACATTGTGTTAACATAGGCTTGGGCAATTGTGTTACAGGCAGGCCAACTATCATCACAACACATTGTGTTAAACAGGCTTGGCCAACTATCATCACAACACATTGTGTTAACACAGGCTGGGCCAACTATCATCACAACACATTGTGTTAACACAGGCTTGGCCAACTATCATCACAACACATTTGTTAACACAGGCTTGGCCAACTATCAACAACAGGCTGGGCCAACTATCATCACAACACATTGTGTTAACACAGGCTTGGCCAACTATCATCACAACACATTGTGTTAACATTGTGTTAACATAGGCTTGGGCAAGTACAGGCTTGGCCAACTATCGTCACAACACATTGTGTTAACACAGGCTTGGCCAACTATCATCACAACACATTGTGTTAACACAGGCTGGGCCAACTATCATCACAACACATTGTGTTAACACAGGCGTGACCAACTTCATCACAACACATTGTGTTAACACAGGCTGGGCCAACTATCATCACAACACATTGTGTTAACAACACAGGCTGGGCCAACTATCATCACAACACATTGTGTTAACATAACACAGGCTTGGCCAACTATCATCACAACACATTGTGTTAACACAGGCTGGGCCAACTATCATCACAACACATTGTGTTAACACAGGCTTGGCCAACTATCATCACAACACATTGTGTTAACACAGGCTTGGCCAACTATCATCACAACACATTGTGTTAACACAGGCTTGGCCAACTATCATCACAACACATTGTGTTAACACAGGCTTGGCCAACTATCATCACAACAGGCTGGGCCAACTATCATCACAACACATTGTGTTAACACAGGCTTGGCCAACTATCGTCACAACACATTGTGTTAACACATGCTGGGCCAACTATCATCACATCACATTGTGTTAACACAGGCTGGGCCAACTATCATCACAACACATTGTGTTAACACATGCTGGGCCAACTATCATCACAACACATTGTGTTAACACAGGCTTGGCCAACTATCATCACAACAGGCTGGGCCAACTATCATCACAACACATTGTGTTAACACAGGCTTGGCCAACTATCATCACAACACATTGTGTTAACACATGCTGGGCCAACTATCATCACATCACATTGTGTTAACACAGGCTGGGCCAACTATCGTCACAACACATTGTGTTAACACAGGCTGGGCCAACTATCATCACAACACATTGTGTTAACACAGGCTTGGCCAACTATCATCACAACACATTGTGTTAACACAGGCTGGGCCAACTATCATCACAACACATTTGTGTTAAAGGCTTGGCCAACTATCATCACAACACATTGTGTTAACACAGGCTTGGCCAACTATCATCACAACACATTGTGTTAACACAGGCTGGGCCAACTATCATCACAACACAGGCAGGCTGGGCCAACTATCATCACAACACATTGTGTTAACACAGGCTGGGCCAACTATCATCACAACACATTGTGTTAACATAGGCTTGGGCAAGTACAGGCTGGGCCAACTATCATCACAACACATTGTGTTAACACAGGCTGGGCCAACTATCATCACAACACATTGTGTTAACATAGGCAGTTAAGTACAGGCTGGGCCAACTATCATCACAACACATTGTGTTAACACAGGCTTGGCCAACTATCATCACAACACATTGTGTTAACACAGGCTGGCCAACTATCATCACAACACATTGTGTTAACACAGGCTTGGGCTATCATACAGGCTGGGCCAACTATCATCACAACACATTGTGTTAACACAGGCTGGGCCAACTATCATCACAACACATTGTGTTAACATAGGCAACTATCATCACAACACATTGCTGGGCCAACACATCATCACAACACATTGTGTTAACACAGGCTGGGCCAACTATCATCACAACACATTGTGTTAACACAGGCTGGGCCAACTATCATCACAACACATTGTGTTAACACAGGCTGGCCAACTATCATCACAACACATTGTGTTAACACAGGCTGGGCCAACTATCATCACAACACATTGTGTTAACACAGGCTTGGCCAACTATCATCACAACAGGCTGGGCCACTATCAGTCACAACACACTGTGTTAACACAGGCTTGGGCCAACTATCATCACAACACATTGTGTTAACACAGGCTTGGCCAACTATCATCACAACACATTGTGTTAACACAGGCTGGGCCAACTATCATCACAACACATTGTGTTAACACAGGCTTGGCCAACTATCGTCACAACACATTGTGTTAACAACACATTGTGTTAACACAGGCTGGGCCAACTATCATCACAACACATTGTGTTAACACAGGCTTGGCCAACTATCATCACAACACATTGTGTTAACACAGGCTTGGCCAACTATCATCACAACACATTGTGTTAACACAGGTTAACACAGGCGTGACCAACTATCATCACAACACATTGTGTTAACACAGGCTGGGCCATCTATCATCACATCACTTTGTTGTTAACACAGGCTGGGCCAACTATCATCACAACACATTGTGTTAACACAGGCTTGGCCAACTATCATCACAACACATTGTGTTAACACAGGCTTGGCCAACTATCATCACAACAGGCTGGGCCAACTATCATCACAACACATTGTGTTAACACAGGCTTGGCCAACTATCGTCACAACACATTGTGTTAACACATGCTGGGCCAACTATCATCACATCACATTGTGTTAACACAGGCTGGGCCAACTATCATCACAACACATTGTGTTAACACATGCTGGGCCAACTATCATCACAACACATTGTGTTAACACAGGCTTGGCCAACTATCATCACAACAGGCTGGGCCAACTATCATCACAACACATTGTGTTAACACAGGCTTGGCCAACTATCGTCACAACACATTGTGTTAACACATGCTGGGCCAACTATCATCACATCACATTGTGTTAACACAGGCTGGGCCAACTATCGTCACAACACATTGTGTTAACACAGGCTGGGCCAACTATCATCACAACACATTGTGTTAACATAGGCAACTGGGCAACACATTGTGTTACAGGCTTGGCCAACTATCGTCACAACACATTGTGTTAACACAGGCTTGGCCAACTATCATCACAACACATTGTGTTAACACAGGCTGGGCCCTATCATCACTGTTCATCACAACACATTGTGTTAACATAGGCTTGGGCAAGTACAGGCTGGGCCAACTATCATCACAACACATTGTGTTAACACAGGCTGGGCCAACTATCATCACAACACATTGTGTTAACATAGGCTTGGGCAAGTACAGGCTGGGCCAACTATCATCACAACACATTGTGTTAACATAGGCTGGGCCACCTATCATCACAACACATTATGTTAACACAGGCTTGGCCAACTATCATCACAACACATTGTGTTAACACAGGCTTGGCCAACTATCATCACAACACATTGTGTTAACACAGGCTTGGCCAACTATCATCACAACACATTGTGTTAACACAGGCTTGGCCAACTATCATCACAACAGGCTGGGCCAACTATCATCACAACACATTGTGTTAACACAGGCTTGGCCAACTATCGTCACAACACATTGTGTTAACACATGCTGGGCCAACTATCATCACATCACATTGTGTTAACACAGGCTGGGCCAACTATCATCACAACACATTGTGTTAACACATGCTGGGCCAACTATCATCACAACACATTGTGTTAACACAGGCTTGGCCAACTATCATCACAACAGGCTGGGCCAACTATCATCACAACACATTGTGTTAACACAGGCTTGGCCAACTATCATCACAACACATTGTGTTAACACAGGCTGGGCCAACTATCATCACATCACATTGTGTTAACACAGGCTGGGCCAACTATCGTCACAACACATTGTGTTAACACAGGCTGGGCCAACTATCATCACAACACATTGTGTTAAGGCACAGGTTAACACAGGCTTGGCCAACTATCATCACAACACATTGTGTTAACACAGGCTTGGCCAACTCATCATTGTGTTCACAACACATTGTGTTAAACATAGGCTTCATCACAACACATTGTGTTAACACAGGCTTGGCCAACTATCGTCACAACACATTGTGTTAACACAGGCTTGGCCAAATCTATCATCACAACACATTGTGTTAACACAGGCTTGGCCAACTATCATCACAACACATTGTGTTAACACAGGCTTGACCAACTATCATCACAACACATTGTGTTAACACAGGCTGGCCAACTATCATCACATCACTTTGTGTTAACACAGGCTGGGCCAACTATCATCACAACACATTGTGTTAACACAGGCTTGGCCAACTATCATCACAACACATTGTGTTAACACAGGCTTGGCCAACTATCATCACAACAGGCTGGGCCAACTATCATCACAACACATTGTGTTAACACAGGCTTGGCCAACTATCATCACAACACATTGTGTTAACACATGCTGGGCCAACTATCATGGGCCAACATCACATCACAACACATTGTGTTAACACAGGCTGGGCCAACTATCATCACAACACATTGTGTTAACACAGGCTGGGCCAACTATCATCACAACACATTGTGTTAACACAGGTTTGCTGGGCCAACTATCATCACAACACATTGTGTTAACACAGGCTTACAGGCAAGTACAGGCACCACCTATCACACACACATTGTGTTAACACAGGCTGGGCTATCGTCACAACACATTGTGTTAACACAGGCTTGGCCAACTATCATCACAACACATTGTGTTAACACAGGCTGGGCCAACTATCATCACAACACATTGTGTTAACATAGGCTTGGGCAAGTACAGGCTGGGCCACACATTGTGTTATCTATCATCACAACACATTGTGTTAACATAGGCTGGGCCACCATTGTGTTAACACATCATCACAACACATTGTGTTAACACAGGCTGGGCCAACTATCATCACAACACTGTGGCCAACTATCATCACAACACATTGTGTTAACACAGGCTTGGCCAACTATCATCACATCACATTGTGTTAAACAGGCTTGGCCAACTATCATCACAACAGGCTTGGCCAACTATCAGCACAACACATTGTGTTAACACAGGCTGGGCCAACTATCATCACAACACATTGTGTTAACACAGGCGTGACCAACTACAGTGGGGCAAAAAAGTATTTAGTCAGCCACCAATTGTGCAAGTTCTCCCACTTAAAAGATGCGAGAGGCCTGTAATTTTCATCATAGGTACACTTCAACTATGACAGACAAAATGAGGGAAAAAAATCCAGAAAATCACATTTTTTTTAATTAATTTATTTGCAAATTATGCTGGAAATAATTATTTGGTCAATAACAAAAGTTTACACAGGAACTCATATCTCTCACAGAGTCACTATTCCACTAAGACCTCATTGAAACACAAAGCAGAAAATGGAATCAGAGCTGTGTGTCATTCTTATCTAAAGTCCTGTTAACTCTCTCACAAAAACACACATGTAAAAACGCTTGCACACACACCACACACACACACACACACACACACCCCTCTAGCTCAATCTAGCCATCTCTGGTCACTGTCAGTAGCTAGTTAATGAGAAGGGGACTAAAATCAATATACACACCTTGGGAGGAATTCCTGATTACCTAGCCCTCGTGTCTGTCTGTCTGTCTGTCTGTCTGTCTGTCTGTCTGTCTGTCTGTCTGTCTGTCTGTCTGTCTGTCCTCAGTGGGGAAAGAGAGAAATGAAGAAGTACATTTAAAGACGAATGTCATCCTGAATCATTTCTGCTGACTAATCTCTCCCTCCTTCTCTCTCTCTTGCTCTCCCTCCTCAGCAGCTCATATCTCTCAGAGTCACTGATGTCACCCAGCCCATCAGGGCTCAAAGGCCCCCCAATTACCAAACATAAAGCAACTTCCACACATCCTCCCTCTCTCTTTCCCTCTGTTCTGACTCTCTACCCTCCCTCTCTCTCTGTGATATCTATTTTTTTTTTTAAATAAACATTTTCACACAAAGTGAACAGTTTTTGCTTTGTATTTCTGGGTTATTGTGTGTAGATTGATGAAACAATTTAATTAATTTTAGAATAAGGCTGTAAAGTAACAAAATGTGGAAAAAGTCAAGGGGTCTGAATAGTTTCTGAATGTTACTGCATATCAGTATATTAGTCTCTCTCTCTCTCTCTCTCTCTGCAGTGATGTTCTTTTCATCACTTCTGGTTGAACACTGCAATCAAGTGGTGATTGTCCAAACTGCACCCTGTTCAGATATAAAAAGAGAGCGATAGAAAGAGAGCAGAGAGTGTGGGAGAGAGAGAACAGAGAGAAGAGATCAGAGAGAGCAGCAGAGCAGAGGGAGAGAGAGAGAGAGCAGCAGAGAAGAGAACAGAGGAGAGAGAAGAGAACAGAGAGAGAGCAGAGAACAGAGAGAGAGCAGAGAACAGAGAGAGAGCAGAGAACAGAGAGAGAGCAGAGAGAGAGCAAAGAGAGCAGAGAGTGTGGGAGAGAGAGAACAGAGAGAGCAGAGAGAGAGCAAAGAGAGCAGAGAGTGGGAGAGAGAGAACAGAGAGAGCAGCAGAGCAGAGGGAGAGAGAGCAGAGAGAAGAGAGAGAAGAGAGAGCAGAGAGAGCAGAGAGAGAGAGCAGAGAGAGCAGAGAGAAGAGAGAGCAGAGAGAGCAGAGGGAGAGAGAGCAGAGAGCAGAGAGAGAGAGCAGAGAGAGCAGAGAGAGCGAAAGAGATATCTCTGTTGCTATAGTGACCCTGCATTTACATTACATTACATTTACATTTAAGTCATTTAGCAGACGCTCTTATCCAGAGCGACTTACAAATTGGTGCATTCACCTTATGACCTCCAGTGGAACAGTAGTGCATCTAAATCTTTTCAGGGGGAGGGGGGGTGAGAGGGATTACTTTATCCTATCCTAGGTATTCCTTAAAGAGGTGGGGTTTCAGGTGTCTCCGGAAGGTGGTGATTGACTCCGCTGTCCTGGCGTCGTGAGGGAGTTTGTTCCACCATTGGGGGGCCAGAGCAGCGAACAGTTTTGACTGGGCTGAGCGGGAACTGTACTTCCTCAGTGGTAGGGAGGCGAGCAGGCCAGAGGTGGATGAACGCAGTGCCCTTGTTTGGGTGTAGGGCCTGATCAGAGCCTGGAGGTACTGAGGTGCCGTTCCCTCACAGCTCCGTAGGCAAGCACCATGGTCTTGTAGCGGATGCGAGCTTCAACTGGAAGCCAGTGGAGGGAGCGGAGGAGCGGGGTGACGTGAGAGAACTTGGGAAGGTTGAACACCAGACGGGCTGCGGCGTTCTGGATGAGTTGTAGGGTTTAATGGCACAGGCAGGGAGCCCAGCCAACAGCGAGTTGCAGTAATCCAGACGGGAGATGACAAGTGCCTGGATTAGGACCTGCGCCGCTTCCTGTGTGAGACAGGGTCGTACTCTGCGGATGTTGTAGAGCATGAACCTACAGGAACGGGCCACCGCCTTGATGTTAGTTGAGAACGACAGGGTGTTGTCCAGGATCACGCCAAGGTTCTTAGCGCTCTGGGAGGAGGACACAATGGAGTTGTCAACCGTGATGGCGAGATCATGGAACGGGCAGTCCTTCCCGGGAGGAAGAGCAGCTCCGTCTTGCCGAGGTTCAGCTTGAGGTGGTGATCCGTCATCCACACGGATATGTCTGCCAGACATGCAGAGATGCGATTCGCCACCTGGTCATCAGAAGGGGAAAGGAGAAGATTAATTGTGTGTCGTCTGCATAGCAATGATAGGAGAGACCATGTGAGGTTATGACAGAGCCAAGTGACTTGGTGTATAGCGAGAATAGGAGAGGGCCTAGAACAGAGCCCTGGGGGACACCAGTGGTGAGAGCACGTGGTGTGGAGACGGATTCTCGCCACGCCACCTGGTAGGAGCGACCTGTCAGGTAGGACGCAATCCAAGCGTGGGCCGCGCCGGAGATGCCCAACTCGGAGAGGGTGGAGAGGAGGATCTGATGGTTCACAGTATCGAAGGCAGCCGATAGGTCTAGAAGGATGAGAGCAGAGGAGAGAGAGTTAGCTTTAGCAGTGCGGAGCGCCTCCGTGATACAGAGAAGAGCAGTCTCAGTTGAATGACTAGTCTTGAAACCTGACTGATTTGGATCAAGAAGGTCATTCTGAGAGAGATAGCGGGAGAGCTGGCCAAGGACGGCACGTTCAAGAGTTTTGGAGAGAAAAGAAAGAAGGGATACTGGTCTGTAGTTGTTGACATCGGAGGGATCGAGTGTAGGTTTTTTCAGAAGGGGTGCAACTCTCGCTCTCTTGAAGACGGAAGGGACGTAGCCAGCGGTCAGGGATGAGTTGATGAGCGAGGTGAGGTAAGGGAGGAGGTCTCCGGAAATGGTCTGGAGAAGAGAGGAGGGGATAGGGTCAAGCGGGCAGGTTGTAGGGCGGCCGGCCGTCACAAGACGCGAGATTTCATCTGGAGAGAGAGGGAGAAAGAGGTCAGAGCACAGGGTAGGGCAGTGTGAGCAGAACCAGCGGTGTCGTTTGACTTAGCAAACGAGGATCGGATGTCGTCGACCTTCTTTTCAAAATGGTTGACGAAGTCATCTGCAGAGAGGAGGAGGGGGAGGGGAGGAGGATTCAGGAGGGAGGAGAAGGTTGCAAAGAGCTTCCTAGGGTTAGAGGCAGATGCTTGGAATTTAGAGTGGTAGAAAGTGGCTTTAGCAGCAGAGAGAGAAGAGGAAAATGTAGAGAGGAGGGAGTGAAAGGATGTCAGGTCCGCAGGGAGGCGAGTTTTCCTCCATTTCCGCTCGGCTGCCCGGAGCCCTGTTCTGTGAGCTCGCAATGAGTCGTCGAGCCACGGAGCGGGAGGGGAGGACCGAGCCGGCCTGGAGGATAGGGGACATAGAGAGTCAAAGGATGCAGAAAGGGAGGAGAGGAGGGTTGAGGAGGTAGAATCAAGAGCAGAGAGAGAGCAGAGAGCAGGCTGAGAGAGCAGAGAACAGAGAGAGAGCAGAGAGCAGGCTGAGAGAGCAGAGAACAGAGAGAGAGCAGAGAGCAGGCTGAGAGAGCAGAGAACAGAGAGAGAGCAGGCTGAGAGAGCAGATAGAGCAGAGCGAGAGAGCAGAGAGAGCAGAGAGTGCGAGCAGAAAGAGGGAGAGAGCAGAGAACAGAGAGAGCAGAGGGAGAGAGAACTCTGTTGCTATAGTGACCCTGCATCACAACACTCTGCTGCTATAGTGACCCTGCATCACAACACTCTGTTGCTATGGTAACCCTGCATTACAACACTCTGTTGTACTAATTGTACAATTTGTTTAATTCTATTCCACATATTTAATTGTTTTGTATTTCATTTCATATTTGTTTCATGTTTCAACCAGTCGCAGGTTAACATCAACCTGACAGAGGAAACATAAAATCAATAAACAAACTGTTTTCACATTTAACAGGCCTTTTCTTGTTTCAAGTATGTTTTATTATGAAAAGTACAATATATCCTTGTATACTTGTACAACTATGGAGCGTATGTCCATATATAATTATATATAATTGTATAATTAGTTTTTCAACATAAAAGACAACACATGATCACATTGTATTTTAACAGTGTTGTTGTAAGAGGTCCTCACAACTATAGAAAGACGTGCATGTCTGTGTCCAGAGTGTGTGTGTGTGTGTCCACTGTGTGTGTGTGTGTGTGTCCACTGTGTGTGTGTGTGTGTGTTTGTTTGTCCAGTGTGTGTGTCCAGTGTGTGTGTCCAGCAGGTGTGTGTCCAGTGTGTGTGTCCAGTGTGTGTTTGTTTGTCCAGTGTGTGTGTGTGTGTGTGTGTGTGTGTGTGTGTGTGTGTATGAGTCCAGTGTGTGTGTGTGAGTCTGAGTCCAGTGTGTGTTTGTTTGTCCAGTGTGTGTCCAGTGTGAGTGTGTGTGTCCAGTGTGTGTCCAGCAGGTGTGTGTGTGTCTTTGTCCAGTGTGTGTGTGTGTGTGTTTGTCCAGTGTGTGTGTGTGTGTCTTTGCCCAGTGTGTGTGTGTGTCTGAGTCCAGTGTGTGTGATTGTCCAGCAGTGTGTGTGTGTGTGTGTGTGTTTCCAGTGTGTGTGTCTTTGTCCAGTGTGTGTGTGTGTGTCTGAGTCCAGTGTGTGTGTTTGTCCAGCAGGTGTGTGTGTGTGTTTGTCCAGTGTGTGTGTCTTTGTCCAGTGTGTGTGTGTGTGTCTGAGTCCAGTGTGTGTGTGTGTGTGTTTGTCCAGTGTGTGTTTGTTTGTCCAGTGTGTGTGTGTGTGTGTATGAGTCCAGTGTGTGTATGTGTGTGTGTGTGTCTCACTGACAGAGAGACACTGAGTCGCCATCCCACCTCACCCTAAACCCTGGATAGAGGGGCTCAGTGAATGTGGAGGTGAATGTGATCAGGTGGGTCAGTGTGTCAGAGGAGGCTCTATAGAAGGACAGAGTGCCGGCTGGCCAGTCCAGATACACTCCTACTCTGTGGGGGCTGGAGGAGGGGACGTCTATGATAGTGGGATTATTATTGTTCCAGGCAGTGTAACTGTAGTCAGAGCAGAACAGACTCCAGGACTTGTCATTGTATCCAAGCCAACAGTCATTAACCCTTCCTCTCCTACTGATTCCTTTATATGTCACTCCTATATCAGCCCCTCTCCCACTACACTCTACCTCCCAGTAACAGCGACCAGTCAGACCCTCTCTACACAGCACCTGTCCACAGTCCTCAAATCTCTCTGGGTGATCAGGATACGGCTGCTCCTCTGACCTCAGTGTCACCTTTCTGTTCTCCTCAGACAGAGAGAGGAGTCTGTTTACTGTGTTTATGTCCAGTGTGAGATCACAGACATCTGATGGATGAAACCAGACACAATATTAGAAATCATCATCATTCACATTAGAATGTTAACTCACTTTCCACTAATTCATTTAATGTAGATGTTTCTAGGTATCAAAAGGAGAAGTTAAGGTAACTTGAGACTTGTTGAATGATCATATGTTATACTGTATGTTAATATAAAACACACTTATTCACATTAATTACACACACACACACACACACACACACACAAAGCAACTCTTTGTAAACTTTGGTGTCCCTGATTTCTGCTTCTGTAGAACTACAGCTGATATTTAATATGACCAAGTCAGTAATGATGGTGGTCTTTGACTTAACTTGAATTAAGACTTATTCTTAGTCATATTCTTCACAGCAGTCAACACTCACATTTTCTAAGTCCAGGTTTCATTCTGTTCTCTCCACCATGTTCCACACTGTAGCGGTAAGCAGAAGAACAGACAGTCATTGAGGGATACACCTGAACTCACACACACACACACACACACACACACACACACTGGACACAAACACACAAATTTAATTTGAATTAATTTGTCCAAGTGGTGGTAAGAATGTTTGTCTTAACTAGCCTGATAAGTCAAACATGTCTGATATGAACATTGACATAAACCCTCTACATACTTGAGTTTCTCCAGTCTGCAGTGTGGATCCTCCAGTCCAGCAGAGAGCAGTCTGACTCCTGAGTCTCCTGGGTGATTGTAGCTCAGATCCAGCTCTCTCAGGTGTGAGGGGTTTGACCTCAGAGCTGAGACCAGAGAAGCACAGCCTTCCTCTGTGACAAGACAGCCTGACAGCCTGCAAAGAGTCAAATCATAGTAATCAAATAGTCAAAAGTAGAAGAATTTGGTCCCATATTATTTGAACAATGACTACATCAAGACTGTGACTGATGATTGAGAAAGATCATGAATGAATCATGAATAATAATGAGTGAGAGAGATACAGATACAGTTGCTACAACAAAACATGCTAACCTCTCACCATTACCAATAACAGAGACAGCAAAACATGCTAACCTCTCACCATTACCAATAACAGAGGCTACAACAAAACATGCTAACCTCTCACCATTACCAATAACAGAGACAACAACAAAACATGTTAACCTCTCACCATTACCAATAACAGAGGCTACAACAAAACATACTAACCTCTCACCATTACCAATAACAGAGGCTATAACAAAACATGCTAACCTCTCACCATTACCAATAACAGAGACTACAAAAAAGCATGCTAACCTCTCACCATTACCAATAACAGAGTATACAACAAAACATGATAACCTCTCACCATTACCAATAACAGAGGCTACAACAAAACATGTTAACCTCTCACCATTACCAATAACAGAGACTACAAAAAAGCATGCTAACCTCTCACCATTACCAATAACAGAGGCTACAACAAAACATGATAACCTCTCACCATTACCAATAACAGAGACTACAAAAAAGCATGCTAACCTCTCACCATTACCAATAACAGAGGCTACAACAAAACATGATAACCTCTCACCATTACCAATAACAGAGGCTACAACAAAACATGCTAACCTCTCACCATTACCAATAACAGAGGCTACAACAAAACATGTTAACCTCTCACCATTACCAATAACAGAGTAGATGAGCATTTATACTGATATTTGTGCCTCTATAACTTTGTTATTCATCATTCTTCACTATTGATATCTAAACGGTAAAATATATATGAATTCCCTCAAATAAAAAGTGACATTTTGTACTGTCACCTAATATGAAACATTCTATCTCAAATCCAAAATGCTGGAGCAAAGCACCACATTTAAAACTGTAAGCTTCACTGTCCAAACACATATGGTGTGGACTATGTGTGTCTGGTAAACACATGTGGATCTGGTGAACAGTTATCACTTGTTGACCAACTACAGGAATACTGACCTCAGAGTCTCCAGTTTACAGTGGGGATTCCCCAGTCCAGCAGAGAGCAGCTTCACTCCTGAATCCTTCAGGTCATTGTTACTCAGATCCAGCTCTCTCAGGTGTGAGGGGTTTGACCTCAGAGCTGAGACCAGAGAAGCACAGCCTTCCTCTGTGACTCCACAGTCTGACAGCCTGACAAAGAGATCATCATGACTTCACAAACACACTGTTAATTTAACACCAGTAGTGTAGAAGGACAATGGTAGATGCATTTGGTTTATTCTCGCAAACAACATATAGATTCATCTACCGTCTCCTAGAATTGTATGGTCATATTGTTATACTAATGTGAAAATCAATGAATTTATTCAGTATGTTATTCAATATAATATTATATACATATTATAATATATTTTTCTCTAAACTGAATATTTCTTCCTGATGATTAGTTCTTATATGTCATTTTATTTACTCACAGAACAGCTCTGGAGGCTTTGACCACTGGCAGCAGCCTCAGAAGACCTTCCTCTGATCTGGAGTATTTCTTCAGGTCAAACACATCCAGCTCCTTTTCTGAAGTCAGCAACACAAAGACCAGAGCTGACCACTGTGCAGGTGACAGTTTGGGTCTAGAGAGACTTCCTGATCTCAGGTAGCTTTGGATCTCCTCCACTAGAGAATGGTCATTCAGTTCATTCAGACAGTGGAACAGATTGATGCTCCTCTCTGGAGAGAGATCCTCCCTGATCTTCTCCTTGATGTACTTGACTGTTTCTTCATGGCTCTGTGAGCTGCTTCTTGTTTTTGTCAGTAGACCTTGTAAGTGCTTCTGATTGGACTCCAGTGAGAGGCCCAGAAGGAAGCGGAGGAAAAGGTCCAGGTTTCCCGTCTCACTTTGTAAGGCTTTATCCACAGCACTCTTATAGAAAGTAACTTTACGCCTTTGTTTGATCCTCACAGAAAATATCCTGGACGTTGATTGCAGTTTTTCCATTAGATTCTCATTGTTGTTGATGAATGAGAGGAACACATATACAGCAGCCAGAAACTCCTGAATGCTCAGATGAACAAAGCAGTACACCTTGTCCTGGTACAGCCCATCTTCCTCTTTAAAGAGCTGTGTGCACAATCCTGAGTACACTGAGGCTTCATTGACATCAATGCCAGACTCTTTCAGGTCTTCTTCATAGAAAATCAGATTGCCCTTCACAAGCTGTTGAAAAGCCAGTTTTCCCAGTGACAGAATGCTCTCTTTATTCCAGTGTGGACCTGTCTCTTCTTTCCCAAGATACTTTTCATTCTTCTGTTTGGTATGAAACACCACAAGGTGTGTGTACATCTCAGTCAGAGTCTTGGGCATCTCTTCTCTCTTATGTTTCAGCATGTGTTCAAGGACTATTGCAGAAATCCAACAGAAGACTGGAATGTGGCACATGATGTGGAGGCTCCTTGATGTCTTTATGTGTGAGATGATTCTGCTGGCCAGGTCCTCATCCCTGAATCTCTTCCTGAAGTACTCCTCCTTCTGCGGGTCATTGAACCCTCGTACCTCTGTCACCTGGTCAACACACCCTGAAGGGATCTTATTGGCTGCTGCAGGTCGGGTAGTTATCCAGAGGAGAGCAGAGGGAAGCAGATTTCCCTTGATGAGATTTGTCAGCAGAACATCTACTGAGGTTGACTCTGTGACGTCACAACAGATCTTGTTCTTCTGGAAGTCTAGGGGCAGTCGGCACTCATCCAGACCATCAAAGATGAACAGAACTTTGTACTTGTTGTAGTTGGAGATTCCTGATTGTTTGGTTTCCATTGAGAAGTGATTAAGAAGTTCAATGAAAGTGTGTTTGTCCTCTTTCATCAAATTCAGCTCCCGAAAAGGGAATGAAAATACAAATTGGACATCCTGATTTGCTTTTCCTTCAGCCCAGTCCAGAATGAACTTCTGCACAGAGACTGTTTTTCCAATGCCAGCGACTCCCTTTGTCAGCACAGTTCTGATAGGTTTGTCTTGTCCAGTTAAGGGTTTGAAGATGTCGTTACATTTGATTGCAGTCTCTGGTCTTGCTTGTTTCCTGGTTGTTGTCTCAATCTGTCTCAGCTCATGTTCATTATTGACCTCTCCTGTTCCACCCTCTGTGATGTAGAGCTCTGTGTAGATCTTATTGAGAAGTGTTGGGTTTCCTTGTTTAGCGATCCCCTCAAATACACATTGAAACTTCTTCTTTAGATTAGATTTGAGTTCACGTTGGCAAATCACAGCAAGCTCATCTGAATGAAGAAATAACACAGAGGATATTAATATTATGTCTGTTTTAATGCCTACAGTATTGTAGGACTGTTATAAAGTTGTAAATTATAATAATTTATTCTCTTAACTGACTGTATAAATGTTTTCATAATGCATTACGGACTGGTGTGACTGATTATATTATTATTGGTATTATTGATGGTATTATTAACCTGTTGCTTCTACCCTCTACTTTTTTGAACATTCTGTTAAAAATCGCGCAACATTTCAGCGCCCTGCTACTCATGCCAGGAATATAGTATATGCATTTGCTTAGTCTGTGTGGATAGAAAACACTCAGACGTTTATAAAACTGGTTAAATCACTGCTGTGGCTTTACCAGAACGGCATTTACATCGAAAAGCACAGGAAAAACTGATCACTGAAAATGGGAAAATATATCCATGCGCTACTTGAACCCATTGATAAAGGTGAACCACAATTAATTGACTGAGGTTGCAGTACCTACAGCTTCCACACGGTGTCTAGAGTCTTGTCATTTCCTTCGAAGTTTTTTCTTGGTCAAACACATGCAGGGCACCGTATTTCCTCAGGTCTAGGACCGGATATTTTCGTTGAGTTTCTAGCCTGACATTTTTCCAGACGGACAGCTAATGATCTTTACATCGCCTCCTGATGAATTTTATCGCTTATTAACGTTTACTAATACCTAAAGTTGCATTACAAACGTATTTCGAAGTGTTTTGTGAAAGTTTAGGTCTGTTTGATGACTCTCGCCGACTTTTTGAATTTTAAAAAATGACGTTACGTTTTGAAACAATGTTTTTTTCGTTTATCACACAGTCTACATATAACGATATCTAGGCTTTATATGGGCCGATTTAATCGAAATAAAGACCCAATAGTGTTTATGGGACATCTAGGAGTGCCAACAAAGAAGATGGTGAAAGGTAATGAATGTTTTCTATTTTATTGTGCGGTTTGTGTAACGCTAGAAATGCTAATTATTTTGTTTATGTCCCCATGGTCTTTTGGGGTGTTACATGCTATCAGATAATAGCTTCTCATGCTTTCGCCGAAAAGCATTTTAAAAATCTGACTTGTTGCCTGGATTCACAACGAGTGTAGCTTTAATTCGATACCCTGCATGTGTATTTTAATGAACGTTTGAGTTTTAACTAATACTATTAGCATTTAGCGTAGCGCATTTGCATTTCCAGAGCTCTAGTTGGGACGCAAGCGTCCCGAGTAGAAGCAAGAGGTTGTTGTCTCTCTCTAAATTAGTCACCACAACACATCCCTGCTGCTACTTGATGAGGTCACTAGGTGTTGTGTTAAGGCTGCTACAATATCATTGAGTTACACAGCTACTTTAGCTGTACTTTAGCTACATCCTTTAAATGTTATAAAACATCATTCAACATGAGGCAGACAGATCTTACATTTCTCCAGTGTGTCAGCAAGCTCCTTCTGGTTCATTTTCCTCAGGATGTGCAGTGTGATCTTCAGAGCCCCCTCTCTGGCACTGCTCTCCTGCTGCTCATCTTCAGCATCCACCACTTCCTTGTCCTGCTTCTGACTCTCAAAGCCTTCTGGGAGTTCTGGACTAAGAATCCTCTTGAACATCTTCAGCTCGTTCTTCACAAATGTCATAATTTTTACTTCAAGCATCTGAAATAAATAAAGTAAATAAGTTAAGCAAGAGAATAAATGCTTTCTCATTAACACATTAATGAATGATTGACAGATCAACTTTACTTGAGGTAAACAAAAACAAATGTACATAACAGGACCACATACACTGAATATGGAGGCCAGGTCTGTTTGATGACTCTGGGATGACTGACCACTGAGAATCTCTGACGCTGATCTCCCCTGTTGGTTTCTGTGGACAAAACATGAGATACACACACACACACACACACACACACACACACACACACACACACACACACACACACACACACACACAGGGAGGGAATGTTCTGTTTGTTTAATATTGTTTTAGGACTATGAAGATGGACAAAATGATTAGCCTGTGGTTAATGAAAACAACAACAATAAATGGGAAAATGGGAGAGGAGAAATGACTAGACAGTGTTGTTTAACTCACTGACCATGACCCATGAGTTCTTCTTACCTTTGTTCAGTAGAAAAGTCTCCCTCTCTAAAGGTTAGAGGAGGATCCATAGACCAGTCACTCTTCATGGACACACAGCTGGGAACAGGGGAGGCTGGTCTCTCCTGCTTGATTGGTCTTCAACACAACAGAGACAAACATTACATCTCTCATCTACTCTGAGCTCAGATGGGGAAACATAAGAAGAGTTTCACAAATAGAACTGACTTCCAGACGTTAGTTAACGCGCGCGAGCAGTGTGTCATTTTTAATAACGAAATTAATTTAGCGACGCGAGCGTTGTAGTCAGTCTGTCAGCCCCGCTAAAAGGCTGGTGTCGTTACTCTGCCTCCTCCGGGGGCATGTTGAGGTACATTTACTAACCGGGAGGGTTGAATTATGTAATTTATTGGAGGGCTGGAAGACGCACTCTCGAGGTTGTTTACTCACAATATCAGATATTAAGATGATTTTTATAATGAATGTATACTGAGGTTGAGGTTCTGACTAGTGATTATTTACCCGGGGTTCAATACCTGCTATTGAGGCGCCCTGAAAATAATATTCAAAAGTTTGGTCCTTGGACACAGAGGTTTAAACACTAAAGTTACCATCCATCTAGTGAAGAGAGGAGAACCAGACAGAGGTAGCCAGCATCCGTTAACGAGAGAGGGAGAAGCCTCACCGGGATTTAACAGGTGGAAGAAACAACCGGGGAGCTCCATCGGTCCACAAGAAATGCAGACAGCCGGTGATGATGTAGTGGTAGCTATGGTAACTAGGATGCTGCTGGTAGAGTAGCTAGCTAGTTTACCGAGCTGTACCGACTAGCTAGGATAACTAGGATGCTGCTGGTAGAGTAGCTAGCTAGCTTACCGAGCTGTACCGACTAGCTAGGATAACTAGGATGCTGCTGGTAGAGTAGCTAGCTGGCTTACCGAGCTGTACCGACTAGCTAGGATAACTAGGATGCTGCTGGTAGAGTAGCTAGCTGGCTTACTGAGCTGTACCGACTAGCTAGGATAACTAGGATGCTGCTGGTAGAGTAGCTAGCTAACTTACCGAGCTGTACCGACTAGCTAGGATAACTAGGATGCTGCTGGTAGAGTAGCTAGCTAACTTACCGAGCTGTACCGACTAGCTAGGATAACTAGGATGCTGCTGGTAGAGTAGCTAGTGTTTAGTAATGGGATATGTAGAAGGGTGAGCCGGTCAAGGATCGATTCAGACAAAGTGGTAAATTGTATGACAAGCGACAGTTTATTCAGAGTGAAGATATCTGGTACAGCGTAATTACGGCTCTTCCGTTAGCTCGCACAGAACAGCAGGAAAAGAGACCGTTAACAATTTACACAATCCTTATATGTGGAACAGAAAGTAGGTTGATTCTAGAAGATCGGATCTTTGGATTGGTTCAGGCTGGGGTGTAGTCTGTAGTCTTCCGCCATTGGCTCAGTTGTCTGTCCGTCATCGTAGAATCCTCTTCGGGCACACAATGTTCGGCTAGAAAGGAGATTATGTGTGTGCGCTGGTTTGGCAGTTAGTGTGTAATGTGGGAGCTATCCTGTAGGGGACCCCACAGGCTTTACTGTGAGTTGTAGCCATGTAATAGCAGTAGGTTGGTCACCTGCATAAGAAATAGCACTTCTTTACACTAGCTAGATTACCGAGCTGTACCGACTAGTTAGCAGGTCGTTCGTCTTTCCCTCGTCTCGATGATGATGAATCCGGTGAACCACAAAATGAAACATAGAGAGTGAAAAGGATCTGGCTACACTCACACTGTCCCTGACCGTAAAGAAAAAAGCTAAAATAAACTTCGGTGTTTCAACACTGTAACAAACTCCATCGTTATTCCCCAAGATCACCTTAGTCCACTCTGCGCGTAACCGGACAATCTCCTTGGCGCCACACCGAACGTGGACGTGGACAGTTCCAGAACGCGGACGCGCGCAGTGCAACACAATCAACTAAACCCAGTCTTTACAGTGGGTTACATTAGTAATATTATTTTTTATTATTATGTAAAACAAACATTCTACGTTTTTTTTCAACCATATGTTGAGATCTGGGTCCATATCGCCAAAGTGTCTCAGAGGAGAAAATTGGTCGTATAAGTGCTGAGAATAAAGACATTTTACACTAATGGGTCTAAATTAAAGCTATGCATGAAGTCTCTAGAGTCCTACCTAGTCGGCAGATATTTAGGACACCTGGTGAGCTGTCCTAAGTAGTTAAGAGTTAACAGCAGGTGTCCTAAGTAGTTAAGAGTTAACAGCAGGTGTCTTGATAATACTATAGAATAATGCAGTTAGTCAGTGGTTTCTGCGCCACATGTAATTGTTTTGGAGCAGATAAAAATAATGTTTTGATATTTGATATGATCAATCCATTAATAATATATGTCTTGTGCTTTTGGCAATGATTTATGTGTAATAATTATGTATAACAAGTGATACCATGTATGTCTCTAAAGCGTTTTGTCTTCATTTTGGCAGATTAACTCAGGCTTATTCCCCAAGATTAACTCAGGTTTTCACCCAGTGGCTAAGGAGTTGGACCTGTGGCCTAAAGGTGGCTGGTTCGAATCCAGGTGGAAAATGTGCTATTTGCTAACTGCTGGGTTGCATGATGTCATTTATTGACGGGCTGGAAGTCGCACTCTGTCTTTTCTATTCTGAGGTTGTTTACTCGTAATATCAGATATTAAGGTGATTTTTTTATAATGCATATAATGCACTCAATCCGATGTCTACGAACGAACATTTCGATGCATATCAAATTACCAAGCAGCCATTTAGAAACAAGTCAAGCTTAATGCTGTATACTCACACTTCCTAACCTCCTATAAAGGGTTCTATATATAGTCTATATATACTGTATACTCAGACACTTCCTAACCTCCTATAAAGGATTCTATATATATTCTATATATACTGTATACTCAGACAGGCTAACCTCCTATAAAGGGTTCTATATATATTCTATATATAATGTATACTCAGACAGGCTAACCTCCTATAAAGGGTTCTATATATATTCTATATATACTGTATACTCACACTTCCTAACCTCCTATAAAGGGTTCTATATATATTCTATATATACTGTATACTCAGACACTTCCTAACCTCCTATAAAGAGTTCTATATATATTATATATATACTGTATACTCACTGTATACTCAGACACTAACCTCCTATAAAGAGTTCTATATATATTCTATATATACTGTATACTCAGACACTTCCTAACCTCCTATAAAGGGTTCTATATATATTCTATATATACTGTATACTCAGACACTTCCTAACCTCCTATAAAGAGTTCTATATATATTCTATATATACTGTATACTCAGACACTTCCTAACCTCCTATAAAGGGTTCTATATATATTATATATATACTGTATACTCAGACAGGCTAACCTCCTATAAAGAGTTCTATATATATTCTATATATACTGTATACTCAGACACTTCCTAACCTCCTATAAAGGGTTCTATATATATTCTATATATACTGTATACTCAGACACTTCCTAACCTCCTATAAAGGGTTCTATATATATTCTATATATACTGTATACTCACACTTCCTAACCTCCTATAAAGGGTTCTATATATATTCTATATATACTGTATACTCAGACACTTCCTGACCTCCTATAAAGGGTTCTATATATAGTCTATATATACTGTATACTCAGACACTTCCTAACCTCCTATAAAGGGTTCTATATATATTCTATATATACTGTATACTCAGACACTTCCTAACCTCCTATAAAGGGTTCTATATATATTATATATATATACTGTATACTCAGACACTTCCTAACCTCCTATAAAGGGTTCTATATAGAACTTCAGTGGTTCTGTATATTGTAGGAAGATAGAACCCTTTTTGGTTTCAACAGGAGTGAAGAGTGTGTTGATATAACGGATATATTGTCAGAATTCAGCTTGTAACAACGATCAGAATAAACACTATAAAGTTTTGCTGCCAACATATTAGATCATAATTAAGAGGCTAAATGATTGTGTCATGCTAACATTTTATAGAGGTGTGTGTGTATGTGCGTGTGTGTGTGTGTGTGTGTGTGTGTGTGTGTGTGTGTGTGTGCGTTTGCTGGTGAGACAACCACATATCAGAGTCTAATATACAGGATACAAACATTCCATTACAGCTATATAGCGTTTTGAAAAACAAAAATTCATGAATTAAAATCTTTTAACAACAATATTTAACAGACAAGGTTCCCCTGAGCAATACTGTCTGATAAATAACACATGTGAAAAAATGGTGGAAACACGTTTTAGAAACAAACAACATTGTAATCTCACCTCTTAGCTTTGGTGTCATGTTCCCCAGAGAGTCTCATTTTAGAGGCAGGGCCCCCCTTCTTTCTCGCTCCAGAGAGACTCATTTTAGAGAACTGTCCCCTAAACAGAGATCCAACATGTTGGTTGTGGTTAACACAGTGACAACTAAACAGAGATCCAACATGTTGGTTGTGGTTAACACAGTGACAACTAACCAGAGATCCAACATGTTGGTTGTGGTTAACACAGTGACAACTAAACAGAGATCCAACATGTTGGTTGTGGTTAACACAGTGACAACTATCCATAATAATAATAATAATAATAATAATAATAATAATAATAATAACAATATAATATATAATAATATTACCAATATAAACATAGTAATATTATTAATAATAATAATGTCTCACTTTCTCTTTTAATAATTTCTCTCATTCTAGTGTGTTGCTTTGTTCAACAGGTATGATATTATTATGCTGTTACTGAATTCAGTTCATAATATTAATGTTAAGAAAAGTCTGTTCAGTGGTTTCATACCAAATTACACAGGAAGCAGGAGCTCATTGTAATTTAGAAAACAACAAATGTTCTGATATTCTGAAAGAACAACATGTTATTGAATGTGACTTTACAATTTATACATGAAAAATATACAAATTGTAAAATAACCTCAATATACGATGTATGAACAACATGTTATTGAATGTGACTTGACTACACCCAGTTAGCTATATGAACAACATGTTATTGAATGTGACTTGACTACACCCAGTTAGCTATATGAACAACATGTTATTGAATGTGACTTGACTACACCCAGTTAGCATGTTATTGAATGAACAACATGTTATTGAATGTGACTTGACTACACCCAGTTAGCTATATGAACAACATGTTATTGAATGTGACTTGACTACACCCAGTTAGCGCCATTTTGTATGATTGAACTGTCACGTAGCTGTCCCAGGTGAAATGGACTGTTACATCTGAGTGTTTTACTGTCATTCACTATACTAAAATAACACCAGACATTGAATTTCTCTACACACTTTACAATAATCCCTGGGAAGATTCTTACCTTGTAGCCTGAATTCACAACCAGAACATGTCAAGTCATTGAGATATTTTCCGTTGCGCTGAGGGAGCACCTTCCTGATGACAAGTGTCTCTGTATCTATGTTCTAGGTTCAGTTGATCTTTGGATGTAATAATATCTGGTCAAAGTCTAGTGACACAACACCATAGTATATCATAACCATAACAGCAGTTGGCCAGTAAAGGCCATGGAATACTATAAAACAGGGTTCGTCAACTAGGTTTGGCTTCGGGACAATTGTTTTCTGAGTTAAAGTCGGTGGGTCAGAACATAATGAACATATAATATTTGCACAGTGAAAAGGTCTACACTACAAATTTAACGACATGTTTAATATATTTGATTAGTACACAATACATTCATTCATTTCATTGACAAAATATAATTTTGATCAGATTTAGTTTATAAAATCACCAATATCTCTATTAAATTATAAGGTTTTGTTTATTTCTCTGTGTGTTGATTGGTGGGTAAAAACAGGTCTATCAAATCAAATCAAATTCATTTATATAGCCCTTCGTACATCAGCTGATATCTCAAAGTGCTGTACAGAAACCCAGCCTAAAACCCCAAACAGCAAACAATGCAGGTGTAAAAGCACGGTGGCTAGGAAAAACTCAAAAAAACTGGTTAAATCACTGCTGTGGCTATAACATAACGTGCGTTTCATCGGAAAGCGCAGGAAAAACTGATCACTGAAAATGGAAAAATATATTGCTGCGCGACTTGAACCCATTGATAAAGGTGAACCACAATTAATGAGGCTGAGGTTGCAGTACCTACAGCTTCCACACGGTGTCTGGAGTCTTGTCATTTGCCTACGATTTGTTTCTTGGTCAAACACATGCAAGGTAGCGCAGTTCTTCAGGTCTAGGACCGGATATTTTGGTTGAGTTTCTAGCCGGACATTTTTCCAGACGGACAGCTATAGAATATACTTCGTCTTGTGATTAATTTGATCGCTTATTAACGTTTACTAATACCTAAAGTTGCATTACAAAAGTATTTCGAAGTGTTTTGTGAAAGTTTATCGCCTACTTTTTGAATTTTAAAAAATGACGTTACGTTATGAAACGCTGTTTTTTTTCCTTGATCACACAGTCTACATATAACGATATCTAGGCTATATATGGACCGATTTAATCGAAAAAAGACCCAATAGTGATTATGGGACATCTAGGAGTGCCAACAAAGAAGATGGTCAAAGGTAATGAATGTTTTCTATTTTATTGTGCGGTTTGTGTAGCGCCGAATATGCTAATTATTTTGTTTACGTCCCCTGCGGGTCTTTTGTGGTGTTACATATGCTATCAGATAATAGCTTCTCATGCTTTTGCCGAAAAGCATTTTAAAAATCTGACTGGTTGCCTGGATTCACAACGAGTGTAGCTTTAATTCAATACCCTGCATGTGTATTTTAATGAACGTTTGAGTTTTAACTAATACTATTAGCATTTAGCGTAGCGCATTTGCATTTCCAGAGCTCTAGATGGGACGCAAGCGTCTCAAGTAGGAGCAAGAGGTTAACCTTGTTGGAACTTTTAAAGAACCGTCAGACCTAGAGTTCCGAAACTTTAGAATCCTGTTCTAGACCTCAGGTCGATAGTGCGTGGTGAGTTACATGGCTCTAGAAGGTTCTCGGACCGAGAAACAGCCTCGTACATTTGCAATGACTTCAATTCATTTTTGCATCACGAAAATGACGACATTTAGAAATGTCCCAGAGTCGCAAGACTAGGTGCATTGCGACCGTCTCGGCCCATATAGACAGACCCCAACGTTTGTCCGATAGCTCATTCAAGGACCCCATAGCAAGTTATGGAAAAAGTGGATTTTCAGCACCAATTAGGGTCTTGCTCGGGCACCAAATGACCTATCAAGCCGAAACTTGGGATTCGGGGACGCCTCAGCTAGGCCTACACATAACATCAGAAATGGACCCGCAGCTAGAACGTAACTATGTGTTTTACGTTTTTTTTTATGGTTTGAACCGAAGGCGTTGTGAATTTTGGGCCAGCTCTGAAGTATGTGATAGTTGGCTACTAAACGAGTTGGAAAAAGTGGGTTTGGTGTCAGTTTGTATCAGTTTGGTGTCAGAATGATATCTAATTGACTGATGGACAGTGACTTGCTGGTGACTCTTGTCCATTTGCAATATGTTTAAACAGTGAGGTACCATCACCAAAGTGACATTCTGAAATCAACCCTAACGAGCGATTGAGATGAACCAGAATCACTGCCCAGCCATCCCGAGTTCATCGGGCCAGTCAATTTCACATTCCTGCAGGATTTTTATAGCATGACAAATTCATGATGGTAAATGCCCATTGAACCCTATTGCAAATGCACAGTGACTTTGCAAAAGTGAGAAAACATAAACAAATGGACATAATGAAATCAACACAATGAGCGATGGAGAAGACCCACTATCAATGGCCGGCCATCCTGTGTTCATCAAGCCAGTCAATTTAGCATTTTTGCAGGATTTTTGAGCATGCCAAATTCGTGATGGTAAATGCCCATTGAAACATATTGCAAATGCACGTGCATTTGCAATATGATTCTATAGTGAAAACAACATCACCAAATGGACATGATGAAATCAACACAACGAGTGATGGAAAGGAACAACTATCACTGCCCGGCCATCCCGAGTTCATCAGGCCAGTCAATTTTGCATGACTGCAGGATTTTTGAGCATGTCAAATTTCTTATGGCATTTGGCCCCCAGAAAAGTGACTTTTGACTTTGACTTTTCACTTCCTATGAAATCATATTGCAAATGGACAAATCATATTCCTTAATGCACAAGTTTAAAAAATTATGATAACAACACATGATTAATTGACATAAAATCGAAACAATTTTGAAAAACGGTCCAGAAAGCACTTTTTACGAGCGTGATAAGTTTTTTTAAAGTTCACATTTTCGACTTCCTATGAAATCATATTGCAAATGGACAAAACATATGCCTTATGCACAAGTAAAAAAAAAAATTAAAAAAACATATGATAATAAAATACGACTAAAGTATGTTGATACAGTTCTTATACGTGTGTAATCGACACAAAATTCGAAAGAATTTCCAAAAAACGGTCCAGAAAGCACTTTTTTAACCTTAATCCTCTTGACTTCCTATGAAATCATATTCCAAATTTAGAAAACATATGCCTTATGCACAAGTCAAAAAATAAATAAATAAATAAATAAAATTATGATGATAAAATTAGACAAAAGTATATTCATACAGTTCTTACACATGTGTAATTGACCAAAAAATCGAAAGAATTTCGAAAAACGGTCCAGAAAGCACTTTTTGGGGGGTGATAAGTTTTTGAAATTTTTTTTGCTTTTGGATGTTGACTTGTGTTGCATTTGCAATATGAAAAACCATGGTGGAGTCCGCTCGCCACCTGTTGGATTTTTAAAGTGTTACAACTGGCATTTGCCATATGGCATTTGCAATCAACTTTACATGAAACGGCGCCGAATAGAGTGGTATTGGACACCGTGTATATGGTTTGTCCAGTGCCAATGACTTCCCATTCATTTTTGTCCATTTCAGGGGGGTATTCCCTAACATGTGTAAAGGATTAGCATTTTAATTGTGATAATTATCACTCTGTAGTGACTTCTCAGCTGACCCCCACTTCCCTTTTGTCCACCAAGCCGCCATGCCGGTTCAGCCCACTAGGGCACATTCTCCTATCACTTCCCTTTTGTCCACCAAGCCGCCATGCCGGTTTAGCCCACTAGGGCACATTCTCATTTCATGGAACCATATTTACTGTTTGTTTATGCATTTCTGTGAATTACTTAGTTATTAATAAACAAATGATTTAAGACAATTGATGATTCATAGTCAATTGATGTATGGATGACTCATAGTGAGTTTGTGCAGATAACCAACAATTTACGACGTTTGGAATGAGACTAACGTGAGGTAAAGTAAATAATTCATTAATTCGAAGACTATTGATCAGATATGAAAATATCTGAAAGTTTATATTGGGAATTTTAACTTTGTAATCTGAATACTTTCCTTGGTGCCCCGACTTCCTCGTTAATTACAGTTACATGATTATTCAGTTTAATAGCGTAATACTAATTACAGAGAATCTTTGATAAAAACTAAGTCTTCAATTTAATGATAGTAAAGACACGAAAACACACACACACACACAGGACAAACACACACACACACACACACACACAGGACACACACACACACACACACACACACACACACACACACACACACACACACACACACACAGGACACACAAACACACACTGGAGACATACACACTGGGCACTTACGTCCACACTTTACACATAAACACACACATACACACTAGACACACACATATACACACACAAACACTGGACACACACTTGTCTTCCTATAATTGTGAGGACCTTGACACAGGACCTTTATGAAATAATAGGCATGCAGGGCACCAGTCTAGTGAGGACCAGTGGTTGCTAAATCAGTTTCTGCATCTCAGGTTCTAGAACAGCTTCTGTCCCAGTTCTATCTGACTGATAAATCCATTTCTGGATCTCAGGTTCTAGAACATCTTCTATCCCAGTTCGATCTGCCTGTTAAATTAGTTTCTGGACCACAGGTTCTAGAACAGCTTCTATCCCAGTTCTATCTGCCTGTTAAATCAGTTTCTGGACCACAGGTTCTAGAACAGCTTCTATCCCAGTTCTATCTGCCTGTTAAATCAGTTTCTGGACCACAGGTTCTAGAACAGCTTCTATCCCAGCTCTATCTGCCTGTTAAATCAGTTTCTGGACCACAGGTTCTAGAACAGCTTCTATCCCAGTTCTATCTGCCTGTTAAATCAGTTTCTGTACCACAGGTTCTAGAACAGCTTCTATCCCAGCTCTATCTGCCTGTTAAATCAGTTTCTGGACCACAGGTTCTAGAACAGCTTCTATCCCAGCTCTATCTGCCTGTTAAATCAGTTTCTGAACCACAGGTTCTAGAACAGCTTCTATCCCAGTTCTATCTGCCTGTTAAATCAGTTTCTGGACCACAGGTTCTAGAACAGCTTCTATCCCAGCTCTATCTGCCTGTTAAATCAGTTTCTGGACCACAGGTTCTAGAACAGCTTCTATCCCAGTTCTATCTGCCTGTTAAATCAGTTTCTGGACCACAGGTTCTAGAACAGCTTCTATCCCAGTTATATCTGCCTGTTAAATCAGTTTCTGGACCACAGGTTCTAGAACAGCTTCTATCCCAGTTCTATCTGCCTGTTAAATCATCAACCTAAACTGTTTTCATCAGACTATTAGAACATGACTGAACCTTTTGGTTCCTTTTCTGATCTTTTACCATTTTTTATGATATATAATAATGTTTGTGTTTGTACCACAGGAGGTTGGTGGGACCTTAATTTGGGAGGACAGGCTTGTAATGGCTGGAGGGGAATAAGTGGAATGGTATCAAACACGTGGTTTCCATGTGTTCCATTTCATCCACTCTGTTCCAGACATTATTATGAGCCGTCCTCCCCTCAGCAGCCTCCTCTGGTATGTACTGTCCTATATGTGAGAGAGCTCCAACAAGGAATTACAATGTATGTATTACTTTTAATACCTGCAAATGGCAAATAAACTACTAGAACTCCTTATGAATGTCTGCAGCCGACTAGACTGTTGGCGTCTGACAGAGGTGAAAATATTACAGGAATATTCTGCAAATGTTGATGAAGACGTCACTCAATCCACCCAAAACAACATGCAGTCTTTCCACAAGACTCCCATGAAGTTATAGTGTGACGTTATGAGTTGACGTTAAAGTAACATTCTCAGAACATACTGCACTTGTTTTATACTGTTTTAGATGGATCCTCTGTTTATCATCTTGTTTTATACTGTTTTAGATGGATCCTCTGTTTATCATCTTGTTTTATACTGTTTTAGATGGATCCTCTGTTTATCATCTTGTTTTATACTGTTTTAGATGGATCCTCTGTTTATCATCTTGTTTTATACTGTTTTAGATGGATCCTCTGTTTATCATCTTGTTTTATACTGTTTTAGATGGATCCTCTGTTTATCATCTTGTTTTATACTGTTTTAGATGGATCCTCTGTTTATCATCTTGTTTTATACTGTTTTAGATGGATCCTCTGTTTATCATCTTGTTTTATACTGTTTTAGAATCCTCTGTTTATCATCTTGTTTAATACTGTTTAAAATACCAATGTTGATCATTTGTTTTATACTGTTTTTATCCTCTGTTGAATAAACAAATAGTACAATTATATATGGACATACGCTCCGTTAAAATACAATGCTGATTTGTCACAGTCTTTTAAGTTGCCATAAAGATCAAATAGGACAATCAACCATGGACACTGCCTGTTCACATACACTGCTGATCATCCAGCCATCATCACCACCGAGCCACTATGTTCATACAAAAACTCTGTGAAAGGTCATACAGGTGCATCATCACCACCCGAGCCACTGCCTGTTCACCCCGCTATCATCCAGAAGGAGAGGTCAGTACAGGTGCTTCATCACCACCCGAGCCACTGCCTGTTCACCCCGCTATCATCCAGAAGGAGAGGTCAGTACAGGTGCATCATCACCACCCGAGCCACTGCCTGTTCACCCCGCTATCATCCAGAAGGTGAGGTCAGTATAGGTGCATCATCACCACCCGAGCCACTGCCTGTTCACCCCGCTATCATCCAGAAGGAGAGGTCAGTACAGGTGCATCAAAGCTGGGACCGAGAGACTGAAAAACAGCTTCTATCTTAAGGCCATCAGACTGTTTATCAGCCACCACTAACATTGAGTGGCTGCTGCCAACATACTGACTCAACTCCAGCCACTTTAATAATGGAAATTGATGGAAAAAAATGCATCACTATGCCACTTAATATAATGTTTACATACCCTACATTACTCATCTCATATATACTGTACTCGATACCATCTACTGCATCTTGCCTATGTCGTTCTGTACCATCACTCATTCATGTATGTTTATGTACATATTCTTTATCCCTTTACACTTGTGTATATAAGGTCATTGTTGTGAAATTGTTAGGTTAGATTACTCGTTGGTAATTACTGCATTGTCGGAACTAGAAGCACAAGAATTTTGCTAAACTCGCATTAACATCTGCTAACCATGTGTATGTGACAAATAAAATGTGATTTTAGTTTATTTAGTTGTACAAGTATACAAGAAGATATTGTATTTTTCATAATAAAACATAATTCAAACAAGAAAAAGCATGTTAATTGTGAAAACAATTAAATTTTTGATTTTACATTGCCTCTGTCAGTTGCAGGTTGATGTTTGTCATGAATCTTGACCTGGAGGCAGAATTGCGTGATTTCCTGCAGATATTTAAAACCTGTTGATGCTAGGGGGCAGCATTTTCACTTGTGGATGAAAGGCGTGCCCAGAGTGAACTGCCTCCTACTCAGTCCAAGATGGGAATATATGCATAATATTATTACTGGTGGATAGAAAACACTCTGAAGTTTCTAAACTGTTTGAATTATGTCTGTGAGTATAACAGAACTCATATGGCAGACAAAAACCTGAGAAGAAATCCAAACAGGAAGTGAGAACTCAATTTAGAAAATGGTGCCATTGGATGTCCACCTTAGATATAGATGAGCATGCACTTCCTAGAGCTTCCACAAGATGTCACCGTCTTTAGATTCTGGTTGTATGATTCTACTATAAAGGTGGGGCTCATAATAGCTCTTTGAGTGGGTGGTCTGGCCGAAAGCCTCGGTCTCGTTATGCGCGGTCACGAGAGAGTGTCCTCCCGTTCCTATGATTTTCTTCAGACAATGAAATTATCCGGTAGGAACCTTATTGCTGATTAATGTTTAAAACATCCTAAATATGGATTGCATACATCATTTGACTTGTTTCTACGACCTGTAACGGAACTTTTTGAGTTTTTGTCTGGAGGAATTACTCGTGCTTTTTGAAGATTGAATGTTGGGCTGAGCAAGCTAACAAGTGGCTAAATTAAGGGCTTTTTGGAACTTTATGGAACAAATCAGTCATTTATTGTCGAACTGGGATTCCTGGAACTGCCTTCTGATGAAGATATTCAAAGGTAAGTGAATATTTATAGTGTTTTTTGTAGCTTCTGTTGACGCCAAAATGGCGGCTATTTCTTTGGGTTCTGAGCGCCGTTCTCAGATTATTATTTTTCCGTACAGTTTGTTTTAAATCTGACACAGCGGTTGCATAGAGGATACATTTATCTTTAATTCTGTGAATAACACTTGTATCTTTTATCAATGTTTATTGTGAGTATTTCTGCAAAATCACCGGATGTTTTGCAATGCGCCAATGTAAACTGAGATTTTATATATATATATATATATATATATATATGCACATTATCGAACAAAACACACAATACATGTATAACATGATGTCCTATGAGTGTCATCTGATGGAGATAATCAAAGGTTAGTGATTCATTTTATCTATATTTATGCTTTTGTGACTGTGAAAAATTGCTGTGTGTGTGTTTTTGAATTTGGTGGTCATCTAACATAAATATATGTTGTGTTTTCACTGTAAAACATTTTAAAAATCGGACACGATGGGTAGATTAACAAGATGTTTATCTTTCATTTGCTGTATTGGACTTGTTAATGTGTGAAAGTTAAATATAAAATTATTTTATTACTTTGTGCCTGTGCCAGTTAGTGACCACTTTACAGAACTGCCTCCAGGGCAAGATTCATGACAATACATGCCAACCTGCCTCCCAGTCATCCCCTCCTTATCTTTACAAGGCTGCAGAACATGCAAGTTAGTGATGTGGGGGTTCTCTAATAACCCTCAGTCCCCAGGTGGGTAGATGGCAGGTTGAATAAAGAGAAGCTAGTGATGTGGGGGTTCTCTCATAACCCTCAGTCCCCAGGTGGGTAGATGGCAGGTTGAATAAAGAGAACCTAGTGATGTGGGGGTTCTCTCATAACCCTCAGTCCCCAGGTGGGTAGATGGCAGGTTGTTAAGGGGATTTTTTTGATCAATAATGACTAATTCTGTATACATTTCAATCAGGACTGACTAATCAGAATACTATTATGTTACTGTATATGTACTAATCAGAATACTATTATGTTACTGTATATGTGCTAATCAGAATACTATTATGTTACTGTATATGTATGAATATTCTTTTTAATCCTAGTACTGAATATAATGTGTGTAAATATAATTAAGAATTAGAACAATGACTGTCTGTACCATGGTAGAAATGAATGAACTTATAGCCAGACTGGCTAGAAGGCTTATCTACACAAGCTGGCCTTGGCTCGGTCATATATTATCTTAATAGGGGAAGACGATGTGAGAACCATACAGCCATTGTACTGGAGCGGAGATGACACGGGCTAAAACTAATGACGTCATTTTCAGTTTATAACCTGTGGTAAAATGTATAATGGACAGTACTCTCGTGAATAAATGCTGCTGATTGACTTTAAGACTGGGCTCTGTCCATTTTATACAAATAGGAGTCATACAAATTCTTATGGATTGACAGAGTGTTTAATTTTAATTGGGTATTAAAACAGAGGAATTTAATTCCTGCAACAATTGGTCCTTCGAACCGGATCTCAAATACCCGTCTCTGCCATCTGAAGGTCGTACGCCGAAAAATCGTGCACGAGTGGGCCGGGTCCCGTTATTTAAGACCTGGCCTCTGAATTGAGGGTGAAAAGACCAGGCCGGTGTACACCCCAGACCGACAGGGACGGTGACTAGATCCAACGAACAATGCTTTTCCCAGTCGGCGGCAAGGTCAGTAGCCTATATTCTCGATTCTGAGGGGATTTGAGTTATTTGATTGATGTTCTTAAATTTTTTGAATTCATCAATAATGGGAGCTTTGCTATTCCCACAGGGTTTTGTATGACCAACATACACTGGGTTTTGTATAACCGATATACACTGGGCAGGTTCGAAAATAACCTGTGGTAATGTGCACTACCGTAAATAAACTAAACTTAATCATGAGAGGCATATTCACCTGAGATTAAGACGGGATATTAAATAGGTGCTGGGGGATAGGACGGTGATCTTGTACAAATACTAGGCGTGGGGAGACAGGAAGGGAATGCTATGTGGACAAGATAACTGGAATGGTCATTTGAATTGTGGGAGTATTGATCATCGTTTCCGATTCAACAAATACTACTGAAATATCCAAATAAGGAGGAGAGGGAACCAAAATCTAAAGGAATGGGATAAAATCTATAGACAAGAGGGTCCATGCGCGAGGGAAGCCTGACAAATAGTGGCGTGAGATAACGATTATTAGCGTTCTTTAAAAGCCCTCTGACACAACCAGAAAATAAGATATTAACTCGGGATTTACAACCACTGGGCTTATAGTTGTATAGGTAAGACCTAATATCTGATTCAACAGTCAAAGTATATTGATAAGATTTCCATAAAAGAGACACACACATAGTCAGACAGAAAAGGAAGAAAAAAAAGGAACTGAAGTGATTTAGTAACGGTAAATTGCAGATTCATAGAAATACACAAACATTAGAAGGTAAAATTAAATATAGAAAGGCATAGATAAGTGTTAAATACCATAGCTAAGTAACGGTAAGGATGTTTAGAAATTCTTCAAAAGAAGTGTCGGAAACTAGCGGGAGATTACCGTTATAAGAGCACAAAGAGAATGGAAGGGAGGCGTCCAAAATCAGACAAAGAACCTGAATGGAAGCTTATATTACTTATATAGCCAGGAAGGGTTTTAAATTAGGACGATTTTCTGGGAATTCCTGGTGTCGAAGTTTTGCGACTACAGACAATTATAATAATATAATTATTGGCGGGGAAACACAATCATTTTAATAGCGGGACACTAAGGTACAGTACTTCAGCTTTGAAACCGATAGACTAAAATTGATTTTAGATTGTAATTCACCTATTTGCATGTTTTGCCTGAAAAAATACGGTCGCCAGTGTTTGTATAAAATATGAACTGAAACGTTAAAATGTGTTTTAGATTGAATTGAAAAAAGAAGTCATTAAAAATAATGGCGAGACAATTTCGATGTAATACACTATTTTGCCCAAACTGATCTGGTGGAATAATGTATTGAGATGGGAGTCGTATTTAAATAAATGTATCATAGAAGAGAAAGTCACCTAAAGTTAAATGTAGGGAATAACGGAGAGATACGATACAATTTCGTGCTATCCGGATGTCATAGCGCTTTATGTATCGACTGACATAAGAGAAATTTAGCACAAAACATGGTACGTTTAAATGTTAGGGTATAGAAAGTTGAGAAGTTTGGTTGGTTTTACTCTGATGATTAGAATTGAAAACTGAACTCAATCTGAATAGGGAATATATATTTTACAGAGGAGGTGGCGTCGTTTTCTGAAAAGATGCTACAGCCAGCAACGGAATTGTTAGACACTCAATGGGGCTATATAGTGCAACGCTTTGGACTATATAATAGGTAAGAATAGTTTAATTGTAAAAAGTTGTGATTGTTTTTCCGAGTATTGATTTTTGGTCACTGTTTTGCCAGTGAATTCGAACAAAATGTAACGTATTCTAAACATTATCTGTTTTCCGTTTTCATTGCGGGGAACAAATAAAATGTCTTATCTTAAAGGGACAGTGCACGGTTATCATTGGTGGTTTGAGTGTATGGCAGTGTATAAAATATTTTGGGACGACAATTTGAAGGTAGACTGAATGAGTTACATGAAATATCGAGAGATTTAAAACAAATGATGTGAAGGGATTATCAGAATTATTAGGTTTCGTTGTTGTAGTAAAAGTTTGGGTAAAGGGGATTTCCCTGTTCCCGGAGACAAGGTATTTTAAAGGGGTACACTCACATATGGATTATTATGAGTTTTAATTAGACAAGTGAATAACGTATTGGGAATAGAGTCGTAATTAAAATGCTAAGTCAAAGACGAGACAGTTATTTAAATCAAAATGAATTCTAAAAAAACAACGAAAAGACAATTACGATTTATGTCCATCGAAATGTTTTATAAAATTAGCGAATTTAGAGATATTGGTTGGTGTTGTATATTATAATTCAAGATTTGAACAGATGTGATATATTAGGTTTGGTTTATCGAACAACAATTATTTACAATTCATTGCCGAGGTTGAGCGCTTATTGATGATGTCCCTCGCAAAGCACTTTTGGTCGCCACTGAAATTATGTTGTGACTGGGGGGGGGCAACGGAGAAAATTGTTAATTCGAGAGTCGCCAGGATAGTCAGGAAAGATGCTAAAAACTAGCAGCTGATGCGCTAGGTGGGCATCATAAGATTTGTGGCGTTTATTTGGATTGGATTAGGCTATTGCTATGCAACATATATTAAATTCATGTTATTGTCAGATAGAATACTGAGGATCCCTGAAGGAAAGAGCTTGTAAAGTGTAGGAAGGATTTCGATATGGTTAGCATTTGTTCAGGCTCTGGTTAACCATTAGGAGGTATATTAAATATTATTAAATTTGACAGGAATATAGGACATCTGTGGTGATTTAGGATTATTGTAAGGATTAAGATAGATTGATTAAGGAAATGTAAGGACTTTAGAGAAAAGCCACTCATAGACATGTTTTTTCTAAAATCAATGATTTTAGATAGTCAAACAGTGAGACGCTTAGTGGTATTTTGAGAGATAGGAGAGAAAGGAATTACTGTTGAAATGGGTAAATATATATATTTAAGAACATATATAAATAGCACAGATACTTCTTAAACTAGATAAGACACTGGACAGAGAATTGATACAGGATTGATATGAATGGATGCCCAAGGGAGGATTGGACATACATGATAATGTCAGAAAATAAGGATAATTTACTAATCCTACCTAAGTCATTATTTAGGGTATATAAGGTTGTTACCTGGGCAGAGCCAGGTATCAAAAAGGGGGGTGGGTAAGTTAGTGGTCTATTGGATAAGAAACTAATAATTTAAAAAAAAGTTTTTAGCTAACAAATAGGCATATAAATTAAAGATATAATCAGCTAAAACATATGAGAAACTAGTTGTTAACCAAGCCTGTATGTCCAGGATTTTATGCATTACAGGTGAACTACAGGTGAAGTCACTCAATCCAGTCCCAGAGGCTTGTTGGGGGGACCATACCAAGGACTCCTGGTGACAGCTAGCTGAAAGAGCTACCCGGATTCATATCACACGGCGGGAGGGTAAGTCACCCCTCTATCGAACAATAAACAGTGTTCGAGAGGAGAACTGGAATTAACAGAATTCCGGAGGCCATCTCTCAAATGAAGTAATCCTACCTGTCCTATCACCCCTGTTTTTGTTCATAGAAGTGAAGGTGTGTCTGGCTCTTGCTAGTGATGTGTTCTCGGGGAGAGGGTGGGGTTTCACATGGAAGCTGTTCGTTTGAGCTGTCTTATCATGGGTGACATATTCCTGATACAGCACGTCCTACTTGAGTATGCGGAGAGTGGTAATTTGACCCATGGTTTAGACGATGAGGATTTTGTTCCAAAATAAGCATAAGAGATCCCTAGATCTGGGTAGACAGGAAGTTAGAGTAGAGGTTGGGAAGGATCTCTCAATGGAATTTTATGTAGACCAAAATGGAGTCTCTAACTACATGGCAGTCTAGGACTCTGAGCCATTATGGCATATATCGGTGCAGGTTCCCATATTGATCGTGGACACAGGTCATAGCTCATTTGGAGAGAGAGGGCTATATGGGGGCTATATGAATCCACTCACCCAGTATGGAAGAAGGTAGAATATAGCGAAGGTGAGAGTTTTTGATTGTAATCAGGAGAGAGGGATGTATTGCATAAAGATACACCTAACCCTTTAAACAAAAATGAAGGAGGATCTAGGGTTGTGGTATGGATATGACCAGGTCTTGGTCGACACCCTAGTATGGTTCTGGGTAGAGGAGTTTAGGCCGGTATGGTAAAGCTGTTCACGAAAGCAGGAATGCCAGATAATGACAGTTGTATTGATTTGCACTATTTATATCCCCAGGTTAAATAAATCAAGACTTCCTCCATTTACAGTGACCGGAGGAGATTATTACCGTGTGGCCTGGTACAGTACTCTTGGGAAATGATGTCAGGGCGAGGTTTTACCGACAGATTGGACAGGATTATGCTCCCTTGTACATTTGGGAATGCCTTTCACACTCATTCAACACCAAGACATGAAGTTTAGCCAAATGGGAAAAAGAGCTACTCCATCCGGGTCTCTTGATGACAAAGTATACATTGATAACATTGTGGTTCCACGGGGGTGCTAGATGAGTTCAAAGCAAGAAATCAGATCCTAGCAGGATTAGAGTCAAGTTTTTCCGGGTGGTCTACTCTCAATAAGAACGTGGACTGGATTAATTATATTTATGATAATCAACAGAGCTTTAACAATTATACCAGAGATGCTATTAAAGGTTTTGCAGAACAGACTGAAGCAACCAGCCTGATGGCTTGGCAGAATATAATTGCATTAGATATGTTATTGGCTGAAAAGGGAGAAGTATGCGTGATTATCGGGACCATGTTTGTGCTTACATCCCAAATAACACAGCTCCGGACGAATCAGTGCCCGAAGCCTCAGATGGTTTGACCACCCTGGCTCACGGGTTGGCAGAAAACTCTGGGGTGGATACTTCTCTGACTAATTGGTTTGATAGTATGTTCGGAAAATGGAAAAATATTATGATCACTGTATTATGGGCTACATTCACCTGTGTGACTGTTTAGTTTTATGGGGCTGTTGTCTAATTCCCTGTGTATGAGGCCTTATTTCCAGGACTCTGGAGAAATCGATGACAATAGATGGTGAGGTACCAGGGATTCCAGGTTCTGACCCGCGGAGTGCTGAATGCATGTCTACAGAACAAGTGGACAAATCTGGATACTTCATTTGCGGGGAATGTATATTTGATGAGACCATTTTTGATGTTTAGGGAGGTTAGGTTGTATCTTGTTTCAATATTAGACTGTTTTTTTAATGAAGATTGTAACGAAAATCCTGATAAGAAGAGTTATGATTCTGATGTAGGCCTAAAAACAGTCATTTCGAATGCAAGTATTTATTTATGTTAGATGGTATTTTGATAACAAGAAATATTTCCAATAAAAATAGAAGTATGCTTTTTAATATTTCAATATAACTACATGTGTGATTGGATGTATAATATTTAATCAAAGGTTGGATATGTTAAGGGAATTTTTATCAATGATGACTAATTATGTATACATTTCAATCAGGACTGACTAATCAGAATACTATTATGTTACTGTATATGTATGACTTTTCTTTTTAATCCTAGTACTGAATATAATGTGTGTAAATATAATCAGCTCTCTCAGCAGACAAAACATTACAAACAGCTAGCAGCAAAGTAGATTGGTTACAAAAGTCAGAAAAGCAATAAAATGAATCGCTTACATTTGATGATCTTCGAATGTTTGCACTCACGAGACTCCCAGTTACACAATAAATGTTAATTTTGTTCAATAAAGATTCTCTTTATATCCAAAAACCTCCATTTGGTTGGCGCGTTTTGTTCAGTAATCCACAGGCTCGTGCCGGTCACGACGGGCAGACGAAAAATCCAAATATCATCCGGAAAGTTCGTAGAATCATGTCATACGTTTTTTATAATCAATCATCAGGTTGTTTTTACAATAAATAATCGATAATATTTCAACTGGACGGTAGCCTTTTCAATAGCAAAGAGAGAGAAAAGGTCTCGCTCCAGTTGCTCGCGCATGCAAAAATCTGGGGACACCCAGCCATCCACTGACGCAATGTGATCATTCTAGCTCATTTTTCAGAATAAAGGCCTGAAATTATGTCTAAAGACTGTTCACACCTTGTGGAAGCCGTAGGGAAAGGAATCTGGTTGATATCCCTTTAAATGGAGGGTAGGCATGCAATGGAACAGAGAGGTTTGAAAATAACTGCACTTCCTGGTTGGATTTTAGGCAGTTTCATTTGGGCACGTTTTTCATCCAAACATCAAAATACTAATATAGTCTCAAGATTTACCTCTGCAAAGGTAAATCTGGAAAGAAGTTGTGCTTTACAGATTTGAGAAATGGTCTGGATGGATCATGGCTTTGCCAGGGGGGGGGGGTTGGAATGGTGGAAGGGAGGATGAGGAGATGGTGTTGGCTGATATCTCCTATGTTTCCTCTGCACTGCGGTATCGGTTGTCATGTTTAGAGCCTCGTCTGGCCTTCTGGCCAAGATACAAGGCAAGTATTGTAGATTTTTTGAGGATAAATATTTGGGTTCCACAAAGTGTTTTGTATTTGTCAAAAGAGGGGGGGGACAAGGTCTTGTACATGTTGCTAGTAGGGCTGCTGCTTTCCGGTTTCAGTTTATTCAAAGGTTGCTTTATGGACAGAAACATGTGGTGTGGAGAGGGGTGGCAGGTCTGGTATTACAGCAGGTCGGGGGATTAGAGTTAAAGAAGGATTTATTTTTTAGTTGATAGTTTCCAGATTTCTAGGGATGGAGTACCTCCATTTTACAGAGGCCTTCTTAGGGTTTGGAGTATAATGAAGGTGTCCAGACGCACTAAGGCTGAGTCAGTGCATTGGCTGCTGAAGGAACCTCTGGTGTTTGGGGCAAGACTGGACTGTACAACTGAAGCTGGTCTACATATCACCAAGATAAAGAAGGGCAGAATCATCACCCTCAGTAAATTAATGGACATGGCTGGGCCCACATTAATAGATGGAGGACGGGTGGCTGAACATTTAGGGGGTTCAGAAAGGACTGTAGGACAACTGCTGGACAGTTGCAGGAAGGAGATTATGCTCAAGAGTTACTACAAAAAGACAAGATGAAGACACCCCGTTTCCAAGACTAAGGATTAGACCCAATATGACAAGGTAAAGCCAGCATGGAGAACACTGTACAAGCCACCGTTACTAAAGGGGACTGGTGATATGTAATGGAGGGTGTTGATGACAAGGTAAAGCCAGTATGGAGAACACTGTACAAGCCACCGTTACTAAAGGGGACTGGTGATATGTAATGGAGGGTGTTGATGACAAGGTAAAGCCAGCATGGAGAACACTGTACAGGGGACTGGTGATATGTAATGAGGGGTGTGTAAAGCCAGCATGGAGACTGTACAGGGGACTGGTGATATGTAATGGAGGGTGTTGATGACAAGGTAAAGCCAGCATGGAGAACACTGTACAGGGGACTGGTGATATGTAATGGGGGTGTTGATGACAAGGTAAAGCCAGCATGGAGAACACTGTACAGGGGACTGGTGATATGTAATGGGGGTGTTGATGACAAGGTAAAGCCAGCATGGAGAACACTGTACAGGGGACATGACAATAAAGCCAGGAGAACACTGTACAGGGGACTGGTGATATGTAATGGAGGGTGTTGATGACAAGGTAAAACCAGCATGGAGAACACTGTACAGGGGACTGGTGATATGTAATGGAGGGTGTTGATGACAAGGTAAAGCCAGCATGGAGAACACTGTACAAGCCACTGTTACTAAAGGGGACTGGTGATATGTAATGGGGGGTGTTGATGACAAGGTAAAACCAGCATGGAGAACACTGTACAGGGGACTGGTGATATGTAATGGGGGGTGTTGATGGGGACTGGTGATATGTAATGGGGGGTGTTGATGGGGACTGGTGATATGTAATGGGGGGTGTTGATGGGGACTGGTGATATGTAATGGAGGGTGTTGATGACAAGGTAAAGCCAGCATGGAGAACACTATACAGGGGACTGGTGATATGTAATGGGGGGTGTTGATGACAAGGTAAAGCCAGCATGGAGAACACTGTACAGGGGACTGGTGATATGTAATGGGGGTGTTGATGACAAGGTAAAGCCAGCATGGAGAACACTGTACAGGGGACTGGTGATATGTAATGGGGGTGTTGATGACAAGGTAAAGCCAGCATGGATACAGGGGACTGGTGATATGTAATGGAGGGTGTTGATGACAAGGTAAAGCCAGCATGGAGAACACTGTACAGGGGACTGGTGATATGTAATGGGGGGTGTTGATGACAAGGTAAAGCCAGCATGGAGAACACTGTTCAACCCATCGTTACTAAAGGGGACTGGTGATATGTAATGGAGGGTGTTGATGACAAGGTAAAGCCAGCATGGAGAACACTGTACAGGGAACTGGTGATATGTAATGGAGGGTGTTGATGACAAGGTAAAGCCAGCATGGAGAACACTGGACAGGGGACTGGTGATATGTAATGGGGGGTGTTGATGACAAGGTATTTATTTACTGTTAAAGGAATTCAATTGCTCTATGTTTTAATATCCAATTAAAATTAAACACTCTGTCAATTCATAAGGATTTGTAATTCCCTTATTCTATAATGATAGACAGAGCCCAGTCTGCAAGTCAGACAGCAGAGTTTATTCAAGAGAGTACTGAACACGATACAGGTTACCACAGGTTATAAACTGAAAATGACGTCATTAGTTCCAACACCAACCCGTGTCATCTCCGTTCCAGTACAAAGGCTGTATCTCAAGTCTTCCCACATCCGTCTCCCTACCAATTTAATATAATTTACGAGTCAAGGTTTTCTTGTGTAGATAAGCATTCTAGCCAGTCTGATTCATTTGTACCAAGGAACAGACAGTCATTGTACTAAACTCTTGACCACATTCCCACACATTATATTCAGTACTGGGATCAAGAAAGAAAACTCATACACATACAGAATAGTATTCTGATTAGTACATATACAGTAACATATTAGTATTCGGATTAGTACGTCCTGATTGAAATGTATACATAATTAGTCATCATTGATAAAAATTCCCTTAACATTTACTCAATACCTAACTAATCACACAGAATTACACATACACATAATTAAATCATAACTTGATTACAAATTACGTCTTAAAGGAAAACGTCCCTAGCGGGCGGAACAGATATGACAGCTTGAAAAGGGGCTTAGTTTGAGTGAAAGAGCGGGAAGACTGAGGAACAAAGGCCGAAGCTGTGCTATCGTAAATACATTATCTTATGCATTCTAAAGTACCGCCCATTTGGAAAAGGAAAATGCAATAAATATTTACTCTGAGCTGCGCTTCGGTAGGTTGGTGGTAGATGGAAGGCCGTGTTGCCCAACCGAGTCCTTTGAAGAATCTCTCTGCTGGTAAATTGGATATGTTGTAGTAATGTCATTGTGTGATAGACGGGATACTCTCTCTGTTCCTTCCTAGCCTGCGTTTGCATCTGCTGTTGCTAACTCAACGGCTAGGAGGTATCACTTCTGTAGTGAATAAGAGTTCAAAGTTCATACCATTCGCAACCAAAGCTCACGCTGATGTTGGCTTCGTTCTGTAGTTATTATCTGAACCATTCTGACATCAGACCGTCGTCCTCACGTCCTCGGAACAGGAGGTTACATTGTCGTCAAGGGCTTATATAGGAAGGGAGAGGAGGGCGTGTTTGAAAAGTTTTATAGCCCATGTCCCTTCACAGGGGCTGATTGAGCAGAGCCCTAACCTTATGAAAACCCAAATCTCACATTTTAGAAGCTAACATTTCATCCCATCACGAATAATTTCATATTCAAACATTTAAATTGAACAATAATTCCATGTGAATCCGATAACTCTGATGTGTAGACTTTCCACTGTAGAGTTTATGTCATCTTATCATTGATGGGAATGTCTCAGATGACAACCGAACTGACATCATATTCATTAAGTACCACCGCATATGTTCAATTGGTCGGATTACCAGAATATAGTTCATTTCCCCCCATCTACTGATGTTCCCAGAATCTCTATGTTAACCAAGGGTTTTGCAAATGTAACATCAGTAGGATAGAGAGAGGAAAAAGGTGGAAGAGGTATTTATGACTGTCATAAACCTACCCCCCAGGCCAACGTCATGACAATGATAAACAGAGGATCCATCTAAAACAGTATAAAACAAGATGATAAACAGAGGATCCATCTAAAACAGTATAAAACAAGATGATAAACAGAGGATCCATCTAAAACAGTATAAAACAAGATGATAAACAGAGGATCCATCTAAAACAGTATAAAACAAGATGATAAACAGAGGATCCATCTAAAACAGTATAAAACAAGAAAACAAGATGATAAAACAAGATGAGAGGATCCATCTAAAACAGTATAAAACAAGATGCTAAACAGAGGATCCATCTAAAACAGTATAAAACAAGATGATAAACAGAGGATCCATCTAAAACAGTATAAAACAAGATGATAAACAGAGGATCCATCTAAAACAGTATAAAACAATGTTCTGAGAATGTTACTTTAACGCCAACTCATTACGTCACACTATAACTTCATGGGAGTCTTGTGGAAAGACTGCATGTTGTTTTGGGTGTATTGAGTGACGTCTTCATCAACATTTGCAGAATATTCCTGACATATTTTCACCTCTTGTCAGACGCCAACAGTCTAGTCGGCTGCAGACATTCATAAGGAGTTCAAGTAGTTTATTTGCCATTTGCAGGTATTAAAAGTAATACATACATTGTAATTCCTTGTTGGAGCTCTCTCACATATAGGACAGTACATACCAGTGGAGGCTGGTGAGGGGAGGACGGCTCATAATAATGTCTGGAACAGAGTGAATGAAATGGAACACATGGAAACCACGTGTTTGATACCATTCCACTTATTCCCCTCCAGCCATTACAAGCCTGTCCTCCCCAATTAAGGTCCCACCAACCTCCTGTGGTACAAACACAAACAGTAAAATATATAATAAAAAATGCAAAGTGGTAAAAGATCAGAAAAGGAACCAAAAGGTTCAGTCATGTTCTAATAGTCTGATGAAAACAGTTTAGGTTGATGATTTAACAGGCAGATAGAACTGGGATAGAAGCTGTTCTAGAACCTGTGGTCCAGAAACTGATTTAACAGGCAGATAGAACTGGGATAGAAGCTGTTCTAGAACCTGTGGTCCAGAAACTGATTTAACAGACAGATAGAACTGGGATAGAAGCTGTTCTAGAACCTGTGGTCCAGAAACTGATTTAACAGGCAGATAGAACTGGGATAGAAGATGTTCTAGAACCTGTGGTCCAGAAACTGATTTAACAGGCAGATAGAACTGGGATAGAAGCTGTTCTAGAACCTGTGGTCCAGAAACTGATTTAACAGACAGATAGAACTGGGATAGAAGCTGTTCTAGAACCTGTGGTCCAGAAACTGATTTAACAGGCAGATAGAACTGGGATAGAAGCTGTTCTAGAACCTGTGATCCAGAAACTGATTTAACAGACAGATATAACTGGGATAGAAGCTGTTCTAGAACCTGTGGTCCAGAAACTGATTTAACAGGCAGATAGAACTGGGATAGAAGCTGTTCTAGAACCTGTGGTCCAGAAACTGATTTAACGGGCAGATAGAACTGGGGAGCTGTTCTAGAACCTGTGGTCCAGAAACTGATTTAACAGGCAGATAGAACTGGGATAGAAGCTGTTCTAGAACCTGTGGTCCAGAAACTGATTTAACAGGCAGATAGAACTGGGATAGAAGCTGTTCTAGAACCTGTGGTCCAGAAACTGATTTAACAGGCAGATAGAACTGGGATAGAAGCTGTTTTAGAACCTGTGGTCCAGAAACTGATTTAACAGGCAGATAGAACTGGGATAGAAGCTGTTCTAGAACCTGTGGTCCAGAAACTGATTTAACAGGCAGATAGAACTGGGATAGAAGCTGTTCTAGAACCTGTGGTCCAGAAACTGATTTAACAGGCAGATAGAACTGGGATAGAAACTGTTTTAGAACCTGTGGTCCAGAAACTGATTTGTCCAGACAGATAGACCAGTGTGTGTGATATTGTTGTGTGTATAAAGTGTCATGTGTGTCTGTGTGTGTCCAATTATAGGAAGATGTGGATGTGTGTGTGTCCAGTGTGTGAGTGAATGGATATATGTGTGTGTGAATGTGTGTCCAGTGTGTGAGGTGTGTCCAGGGTGTGTGGATTTTTGTGTCCAGTCTGTGTTTGTGTGTGTGTGTGTGTTTGTTGTGTGTGTGTGTCCAGTGTGTGTGTGTGTGTGTGTGTGTGTTGTGGTCAGTGTGTGTGTGTGTGTGTGTGTGTGTTTGTGTCAGGTTATTATTCACTGGCACAGGGACACTGAGGAGTCCCAAATCCCAAAGGAATCATCATAAACCCTAAACCCTGGATAGAGGGGCTCAGTGAATGTGGAGGTGAATGTGATCAGGTGGGTCAGTGTGTCAGAGGAGGCTCTATAGAAGGACAGAGT
>NC_088421.1:49808376-49820876 GCF_034236695.1 Oncorhynchus nerka | reverse complement strand
GCCTGATAAGTCAAACATGTCTGATATGAACATTGACATAAACCCTCTACATACTTGAGTTTCTCCAGTCTGCAGTGTGGATCCTCCAGTCCAGCAGAGAGCAGTCTGACTCCTGAGTCTCCTGGGTGATTGTAGCTCAGGTCCAGCTCTCTCAGGTGTGAGGGGTTTGACCTCAGAGCTGAGACCAGAGAAGCACAGCCTTCCTCTGTGACTAGACAGCCTGACAGCCTGCAAAGAGTCAAATCATATTAAAATCACACTGATATTCTTTGGTGGTGAAAATAGTGGCAGTATATTTTTCAAACATATTCAGATATATCAGTGTCCTGAAACCTTCCATATCTATTCATAAAATGAATGTATCATTATAAAAATAACAAATGATCAAAGTATTGCCTGCAGATAGAAACATGTATAGTACAAATATTATAGTAGACTGACCAGACCAGTTTAAAAGCAGTATCAGTCAGAAGACAGACAGTGAGGAATCAGATTTAGATTGTATTGAGTATACAGTCCACCACCATATCTATTTAGACAGTGAGGTATCAGATTTCAGATTGTATTGCTCTCTCAGGTGTAGGGGTTTACAGTCCACACCATATCTATTTAGACAGTGAGGTATCAGGTTATTTAAAAGATTGTATTGAGTATACAGTCCACACCAGCCTAGAAATATCTATTTAGACAGTGAGGTATCAGAGTTTTAGTATCAGTCAAAAGACAGACAGTGTAACAGCCCTTTTGAGTATACAGTCCACACCATATCTATTTAGACAGTGAGGTATCAGATTTAGATTGTATTGAGTATACAGTCCACACCATATCTATTTAGACAGTGAGGTATCAGATTTAGATTATATTGAGTATACAGTCCACACCATATCTATTTAGACAGTGAAGCTAACATTTTAAATGTGTCTCTATACTCCACATTTTGGATTTGAGGTCAAATGTTTCATATGAGGTGACAGTTTATAATGTCACCTTTTATTTGAGGATATTTTAATACATATCTGTTTCACTATTAAAAATGAAAACACTTTATGTTTCCAGTCTCCCCATGAAGAAGACATAACTATTCTGACAAATTTACTTTAGTGTATTACAGTAGTCTAAAAAGTATTTGGTCGTTTTTGGGTTGGTTTTGAGCAACAATAAAATGGTGGATGATTGGAGTAACTTTTCCAATGATAAGGCTACAACAATAAATTAATCCTGATGTCATTACCAAGAAAATCATGAAAGAATCATGAATAAATGAGAAAGTTACAGATGCTACAACAAAACATGCTAACCTCTCACCATTACCAATAACAAGGCTACAACAAAACATGCTAACCTCTCACCATTACCAATAACAGAGGCTACAACAAAACATGCTAACCTCTCACCATTACCAATAACAGAGGCTACAACAAAACATGCTAACCTCTCACCATTACCAATAACAGAGGCTACAACAAAACATGCTAACCTCTCACCATTACCAATAACAGACTACAACAAAACATGCTAACCTCTCACCATTACCAATAACAGAGGCTACAACAAAACATGCTAACCTCTCACCATTACCAATAACAGAGGCTACAACAAAACATGCTAACCTCTCACCATTACCAATAACAGAGGCTACAACAAAACATGCTAACCTCTCACCATTACCAATAACAGAGGCTACAACAAAACATGCTAACCTCTCACCATTACCAATAACAGAGGCTACAACAAAACATGCTAACCTCTCACCATTACCAATAACAGAGGCTACAACAAAACATGCTAACCTCTCACCATTACCAATAACAGAGGGGGTCTGATCTTTGTGCCTCTGTAACTTTCTCATTCATCATCATTCACGATTCATTCATGATTATTCATAATCATGGTAGCATCCACATGAATGTAGAAGTGTTCAGAAACATCTTCTATTCTTACTGACAATACAAGTGAAGTGACTCCAAAATGACAGGACATTATTCACCATTCAGTTTCTATTAGGAAAACATCCAAAACACAACCAAGACAAACTGCAAATTAATTCAACAAGTTAGTAGAATCACAAGCTTGATGTAATCACTGCAGGCATGGAATATGGGACCAAATACTAAACGTATGACTACTTTAATACACTATAAGTGAATATAACCGAATAATTACGACTTTTCAAATGGGAGAACTACATACATAAAGTGCTTTCATATCTGATAATACTGACCTCAGAGTCTCCAGTTTACAGTGGGGATTCCCCAGTCCAGCAGAGAGCAGCTTCACTCCTGAATCCTTCAGGTCATTGTTACTCAGATCCAGCTCTCTCAGGTGTGAGGGGTTTGACCTCAGAGCTGAGACCAGAGAAGCACAGCCTTCCTCTGTGACTCCACAGCCTGACAGCCTGACAAAGAGATCATCATGACTTCACAAACACACTGTTAATTTAACACCAGTAGTGTAGAAGGACAATGGCAGATGCATTTGGTTTATTCTCTCAAACAACATATAGATTCATCTTCCGTCTCCTAGAATTGTATGGTCATATTGTTATACTAATGTGAAAATCAATGAATTTATTCAATATGTTTTTCAATATAATATTATATACATATTATAATACATATTTTCTCTAAACTGAATATTTCTTCCTGATGATTAGTTCTTATATGTCATTTTATTTACTCACAGAACAGCTCTGGAGGCTTTGACCACTGGCAGCAGCCTCAGAAGACCTTCCTCTGATCTGGAGTATTTCTTCAGGTCAAACACATCCAGCTCCTTTTCTGAAGTCAGCAACACAAAGACCAGAGCTGACCACTGTGCAGGTGACAGTTTGGGTTCTGAGAGACTTCCTGATCTCAGGTAGCTTTGGATCTCCTCCACTAGAGAATGGTCATTCAGTTCATTCAGACAGTGGAACAGATTGATGCTCCTCTCTGGAGAGAGATTCTCCCTGATCTTCTTCTTGATGTACTTGACTGTTTCTTCATGGCTCTTTGAGCTGCTTCTTGTCTTTGTCAGTAGACCTCGTAAGTGCTTCTGATTGGACTCCAGTGAGAGGCCCAGAAGGAAGCGGAGGAAAAGGTCCAGGTTTCCCGTCTCACTTTGTAAGGCTTTATCCACAGCACTCTTGTAGAAAGCAACTTCAGATTTGTAGACAGTAACTCTACGCCTTTGTTTGATCCTCAAGAAAAAGTTCCTGGACTCATCGTTTGTTTGTGTTCTGAACAGTGAAGAAAAGATACTGGACTTTGATTGCAGTTTGTCCATTAGATTCTCATTGTTGTTGATGAATGAGAGGAACACATATACAGCAGCCAGAAACTCCTGAATGCTCAGATGAACAAAGCAGTACACCTTGTCCTGGTACAGCCCACATTCCTCTTTAAAGAGCTGTGTGCACAATCCTGAGTACACTGAGGCTTCATTAACATCAATGCCAGCCTCTTTCAGGTCTTCTTCATAGAAAATCAGATTACCATTCACAAGCTGTTGAAAAGCCAGTTTTCCCAGTGACAGAATGATCTCTTTATTCCAGTGTGGACCTGTCTCTTCTTTCCCAAGATACTTTTCATTCTTCTGTTTGGTATGAAACACCACAAGGTGTGTGTACATCTCAGTCAGAGTCTTGGGCATCTCTTCTCTCTTATGTTTCAACATGTGTTCAAGGACTGTTGCAGAAATCCAACAGAAGACTGGAATGTGGCACATGATGTGGAGGCTCCTTGATGTCTTTATGTGTGAGATGATTCTGCTGGCCAGGTCCTCATCACTGAATCTCTTCCTGAAGTACTCCTCCTTCTGTGGGTCATTGAACCCTCGTACCTCTGTCACCTGGTCAACACACCCTGAAGGGATCTTATTGGCTGCTGCAGGTCGGGTAGTTATCCAGAGGAGAGCAGAGGGAAGCAGATTTCCTTGATGAGATTTGTCAGCAGAACATCCACTGAGGTTGACTCTGTGACGTCCCAACAGATCTTGTTCTTCTGGAAGTCTAGGGGCAGTCGGCACTCATCCAGACCATCAAAGATGAACAGAACTTTGTACTTGTTGTAGATGGAGATTCTTGATTGTTTGGTTTCCATTGAGAAGTGATTAAGAAGTTCAATGAAAGTGTGTTTGTCCCTCTTTCATCAAATTCAGCTCCCGAAAAGGGAATGAAAATACAAATTGGACATCCTGATTTGCTTTTCCTTCAGCCCAGTCCAGAATGAACTTCTGCACAGAGACTGTTTTTCCAATGCCAGCGACTCCCTTTGTCAGCACAGTTCTGATAAGTTTGTCTTGTCCAGTTAAGGGTTTGAAGATGTCGTTACATTTGATTGCAGTCTCTGGTCTTGCTTGTTTCCTGGTTGTTGTCTCAATCTGTCTCAGCTCATGTTCATTATTGACCTCTCCTGTTCCACCCTCTGTGATGTAGAGCTCTGTGTAGATCTTATTGAGAAGTGTTGGGTTTCCTTGTTTAGTGATCCCCTCAAATACACATTGAAACTTCTTCTTTAGATTAGATTTGAGTTCACGTTGGCAAATCACAGCAAGCTCATCTGAATGAAAATAACACAGAGGATATTAATATTATGTCTGTTTTAATGCCTACAGTATTGTAGGACTGTTATAAAGTTGTACATTATAATAATGTATTCTCTAACTGACTGTATAAATGTGTAAATGTTTTCATAATGCATTACAGACTGGTGTGACTGATTATATTATTATTGGTATTATTGATGGTATTATTAATGTTCTCTCTCTAAATGAATCACCACAACACATCCCTGCTGCTACTTGATGAGGTCACTAGGTGTTGTGTTAAGGCTGCTACAATATCATTGAGTTACACAGCTACTTTAGCTGTACTTTAGCTACAGCTTTTAAATGTTATAAAACAGCATTCAACATGAGGCAGACAGATCTTACATTTCTCCAGTGTGTCAGCAAGCTCCTTCTGGTTCATTTTCCTCAGGATGTGCAGTGTGATCTTCAGAGCCCCCTCTCTGGCACTGCTCTCCTGCTGCTCATCTTCAGCATCCACCACTTCCTTATCCTGCTTCTGACTCTCAAAGCCTTCTGGGAGTTCTGGACTAAGAATCCTCTTGAACATCTTCAGCTCGTTCTTCACAAATGTCATAATTTTATCTTCAAGCATCTGGAATAAATCAAGTAAATAAGTTAAGCAAGAGAATAAAATGCTTTCTCATTAACACATTAATGAATGATTGACAGATCAACTTTACTTGAGGTAAACAAAAACAAATGTACATAACAGGACCACATACACTGAATATGGAGGCCAGGTCTGTTTGATGACTCTGGGAAGACTGACCACTGAGAATCTCTGACTCTGATCTCTCCTGTTGGTTTCTGTGGACAAAACATGAGATTACATCTCCTCATCCAGTGAGTAAAACACACACACACACACACACACACACGGAGGGAATGTTGTGTTTGTTTAATATTGTTTTAGGACTATGAAAATGGGCAAAATGATTAGCATATGGATTATGAAAACAACAACAATAAATGGGAAAATGGGAGGAGAAATGACTAGAGACGGTGTTGTTTAACTCACTGACCAGGACCCATGAGTTCTTCTTACCTTTGTTCAGTAGAAAAGTCTCCCTCTCTAAAGTATAGAGGAGGTTCCATAGACCAGTCACTCTTCATGGTCACACAGCTGGGAACAGGGGAGGCTGGTCTCTCCTGCTTGATTGGACTTCAACACAACAGAGACAAACATTACATCTCTCATCTACTCTGAGCTCAGATGGGGAAACATAAGAGTTTCATTCCAAAACACTATATATCACTTTTCAGAAATGTTAGTAAATTAGCTTTTATTGTTCAAAGCATTTCTGAAAGAGATTGGTGTGTTTTTTCTCTATCTAATCATGGCATAGGATTGTTCACTTCTAATCATGGGGTTGTTCACTATCTAATCATGGGGTTGTTCACTATCTAATCATGGGGTTGTTCACTATCTAATCATGGGGTTGTTCACTATCTAATCATGGGGTTGTTCTAACTATCTAATCATGGGGTTGTTCACTATCTAATCATGGGGTTGTTCTATCTAATCATGGGGTTGTTCACTATCTAATCATGGGGTTGTTCACTATCTAATCATGGGGTTGTTCACTATCTAATCATGGGGGTTCACTATCTAATTGGGGTTGTTCACTATCTAATCATGGGGTTGGGGTTGTTCACTATCTAATCATGGGGTTGTTCACTATCTAATCATGGGGTTGTTCACTATCTAATCATGGGGTTGTTCACTATCTAATCATGGGGTTGTTCACTATCTAATCATGGGGTTGTTCACTATCTAATCATGGGGTTGTTCTATCTAATCTATCTAATCATGGGGTTGTTCACTATCTAATCATGGGATTGTTCACTATCTAATCATGGGGTTGTTCACTATCTAATCATGGGGTTGTTCACTATCTAATCATGGGGTTGTTCACTATCTAATCATGGGGTTGTTCACTATCTAATCATGGGGTTGTTCACTATCTAATCATGGGTTGTTCACTATCTAATCATGGGGTTGTTCACTATCTAATCATGGGGTTGTTCACTATCTAATCATGGGGTTGTTCACTATCTAATCATGGGTTGTTCACTATCTAATCATTGTTCACTATCTAATCATGGGGTTGTTCACTATCTAATCATGGGGTTGTTCACTATCTAATCATGGGGTTGTTCACTATCTAATCATGGGGTTGTTCACTATCTAATCATGGGGTTGTTCACTATCTAATCATGGGGTTGTTCACTATCTAATCATGGGGTTGTTCACTATCTAATCATGGGGTTGTTCACTATCTGGGGTTGTTCACTATCTAATCATGGGGTTGTTCACTATCTAATCATGGGTTGTTCACTATCTAATCATGGGGTTGTTCACTATCTAATCATGGGGTTGTTCAATCTAATCATGGGGTTGTTCACTATCTAATCATGGGGTTGTTCACTATCTAATCATGGGGTTGTTCACTATCTAATCATGGGGTTGTTCACTATCTAATCATGGGGTTGTTCACTATCTAATCATGGGGTTGTTCACTATCTAATCAGGGGGTTGTTCACTATCTAATCATGGGGTTGTTCACTATCTAATCATGGGGTTGTTCACTATCTAATCATGGGGTTGTTCACTATCTAATCATGGGGTTGTTCACTATCTAATCATGGGGTTGTTCACTATCTAATCATGGGGTTGTTCACTATCTAATCATGGGGTTGTTCACTATCTAATCATGGGGTTGTTCACTATCTAATCATGGGGTTGTTCACTATCTAATCATGGGGTTGTTCACTATCTAATCATGGGGTTGTTCACTATCTAATCATGGGGTTGTTCACTATCTAATCATGGGATTGTTCACTATCTAATCATGGGGTTGTTCACTATCTAATCATGGGGTTGTTCACTAATCTAATCTAATGGGGTTGTTCACTATCTAATCATGGGGTTGTTCACTATCTAATCATGGGGTTGTTCACTATCTAATCATGGGGTTGTTCACTATCTAATCATGGGGTTGTTCACTATCTAATCATGGGGTTGTTCACTATCTAATCATGGGGTTGTTCACTATCTAATCATGGGGTTGTTCACTATCTAATCATGGGGTTGTTCACTATCTAATCATGGGGTTGTTCACTATCTAATCATGGGGTTGTTCATCTAATCATGGGGTTGTTCACTATCTAATCATGGGGTTGTTCACTATCTAATCATGGGGTTGTTCACTATCTAATCATGGGGTTGTTCACTATCTAATCATGGGGTTGTTCACTATCTAATCATGGGGTTGTTCACTATCTAATCATGGGGTTGTTCACTATCTAATCATGGGGTTGTTCACTATCTAATCATGGGATTGTTCACTATCTAATCATGGGGTTGTTCACTATCTAATCATGGGGTTGTTCACTATCTAATCATGGGATTGTTCACTATCTAATCATGGGGTTGTTCACTATCTAATCATGGGGTTGTTCACTATCTAATCATGGGGTTGTTCACTATCTAATCATGGGGTTGTTCACTATCTAATCATGGGGTTGTTCAATGACAGATATGTATTTGTTTAAAATCACTTGATGTCTTCATTTCAGAGAGACAAATAATCATGTTTTTTTTCCGCAAAATGCTATATATTTGCCTCACTCTCAAATGTTACCGACCGGAATAATGAGGCTATAAGGATTACCAGTACTGAGTCAATGTGCAGGGTACCAGGTAGTTGAGGTAATAATGAGACTATAAGGAGTACCAGTACTGAGTCAATGTGCAGGGTACCAGGTAGTTGAGGTAATAATGAGACTATAAGGAGAACCAGTACTGAGTCAATGTGCAGGGTACCAGGTAGTTGAGGTAATAATGAGGCTATAAGGATTACCAGTACTGAGTCAATGTGCAGTGTACCAGGTAGTTGAGGTAATAATGACACTATAAGGAGTACCAGTACTGAGTCAATGTGCAGGGTACCAGGTAGTTGAGGTAATAATGAGACTATAAGGAGTATCAGTACTGAGTCAATGTGCAGGGTACCAGGTAGTTGAGGTAATAATGGACTATACGGAGTACCAGTACTGAGTCAATGTGCAGGGTACCAGGTAGTTGAAGTAATAATGAGACTATAAGGACTACCAGTACTGAGTCAATGTGCAGGGTACCAGGTAGTTGAGGTAATAATGAGGCTATAAGGACTACCAGTACTGAGTCAATGTGCAGGGTACCAGGTAGTTGAGGTAATAATGAGACTATAAGGAGTACCAGTACTGAGTCAATGTGCAGGGTACCAGGTAGTTGAGGTAATAATGAGGCTATAAGGAGTACCAGTACTGAGTCAATGTGCAGGGTACCAGGTAGTTGAGGTAATAATGAGACTACAAGGAGAACCAGTACTGAGTCAATGTGCAGGGTACCAGGTAGTTGAGGTAATAAAGTACTGAGACTACAAGGTAATAATGAGACTATAAGGAGAACCAGTACTGAGTCAATGTGCAGGGTACCAGGTAGTTGAGGTAATAATGAGGCTATAAGGAGAACCAGTACTGAGTCAATGTTGTGTTTGTTTAATATTGTTTTAGGACTATGAAAATGGACAAAATGATTAGCCTATTGATTATGAAAACAACAACAATAAATGGGAAAATGGGGAGGAGAAATGACTAGAGACAGTGTTGTTTAACTCACTGACCAGGACCCATGAGTTCTTCTTACCTTTGTTCAGTAGAAAAGTCTCCCTCTCTAAACTGTATAGTAGATCCATAGACTGGTCACTCTTCATGGACACACAGCTGGGAACAGGGGAGGCTGGTCTCTCCTGCTTGATTGGTCTTCAACACAGCAGAGACAAACATTACATCTCTCATCTACTCTGAGCTCAGATGGGGAAACATAAGAAGAGTTTCACAAATATAACTGACTTCTAGACGCTCGTTGCAGCGCGCGAGCAGTGTGTCATTTTTAAAAACGAAATTAATTTAGCGACGCGAACGTTGTAGTCAGTCTGTCAGCCCCGCTAAAAGGCTGGTGTCGTTACTCTGCCTTCTCCGGGGGCATGTTGAGGTAAATTTACTAACCGGGAGGGTTGAATGATGTCATTTATTGGAGGGCTGGAAGACGCACTCTCGAGGTTGTTTACTCACAATATCAGATATTAAATATATTTGTTATAATGAATGTATACTGAGGTTGAAGTTCTGACTAGTGATTATTTACCCGGTGTTCAATACCTGCTATTGAGGCGTCCTGAAAATAATATTCAAAAGTTCGGTCCTTGGACACAGAGGGTTTAAACACTAAAGAAACAACCGGGGAGCCGGTGATGATGTAGTGGTAGCTATGGTAACTAGGATGCTGCTGGTAGAGTAGCAAACTAGCTTACCGAGCTGTACTGACTAGCTAGGATAACTAGGATGCTGCTGGTAGAGTAGCTAGCTAGCTTACCGAGCTGTACTGACTAGCTAGGATAACTAGGATGCTGCTGGTAGAGTAGCTAGCTGGCTGTACCGACTAGCTAGGATAACAGGATGCTGCTGGTTGCTAGCTAGTAGGATAACTAGGATGCTGCTGTACCGAGCTGTACCGACTAGCTAGCAGGTCGTTCGTCTGTCCCTCGTCTCGATGATGAATCCGGTGAACCACAAAATGAAACGAGGATAGAGAGTGAAAAGGATCTGGCTACACTCATAATGTCCCTCACCGTAAAGAAAAAAGCAAATTGAACAATAAACTTCGGTGTCTCAACACTAAAACAAACTCTGTCGTTATTCCCCAACATCACCTCAGTCCACTCTGCGCGTAACCGGACAATATCCACACCGAACGTGGACGCGGACAGTTCTGTACGGGGACGCGGACAGTTCAGAACGCGGACATGAGCAGTGCAACACAATAACCTAAACCCAGTCTTTACAGTGGGTTACATTAGTAATATTCATTTTTTTATTATGTTTAACAAACATTTTTACAAAATTATAACAACATTTTGAGATCAAACATTCAGTTTTTTTATGACAATATGTTGAGATCTGGGTCCATATGGCCAAAGTGTCTGAGTAGAAAATTGGTCGTATAAGTGCTGAGAATAAAGACATTTTACACTTATGGGTATAAATGACCTAGTTACCTACCCATTGCCTAAATTACCTACCCACCTAGTCAGTAGATATTTAGGACACCTCGTGAGCTGTCCTAAGTAGTTAAGAGTTAACAGCAGGTGTCTTGATAATACTATAGAATCATGCAGTGAGTCAGTGGTTCCTGAGCCACATGTAATTGCATTGCAGTAGTTAAAAATAATGTTTTTATATTTCTATGTGATCAACCCATAAATAATACAGACCTACATGCAACAGTATGTCTTGTGCTTTTAGCGATGAGTTATGTATGATAATTATGCATAACAAGTGATACCATGTATGCATAGCATTTTGTCTTCATTTTGGCAGATTAACTCATGCTTATTTCTGAAGATTAACTCAGGTTGGAGTTGGAGCTGTGACCGAAGGGTGGCTGGTTGAATCCCGGGCGGGCGCTGGAAAAAACAGGTGGAATTGATCTGACCACTGGATGGCTGCTGGGTTCACATCCTCAAAACATGAACCTTTTGTTGATCAGAACTCTAGAGGTTCTTCTTCACTGAACCCCAAAATATATATAACTTTTATTGATTTCATATTTTAAGGAAGTGATAGAAGCCTTTTTATAAGGAACCTTGTTTTCTAAACACGTTTTTCTTTTGATGATTTAATTATCTACATCATGTTATTTCAAGTTCTCCCTTTGGAGCGCAACATCATATTGTTAAAAAATACTCCTAAATTGGGGATGGATATAAATTGGGCAGTTGAAGGCGTCTAGGGTGTAATATGTGTTCGATGAAAATGAACATTGTGAAGCGTTGTAGGCAACATTATTGGAAGGGACTTGATGCCTACTATGCCAAAGATATTTAGAGTTGTTAAACGGGTGTGAAGAGAGTGTTGATGTAACAGTTATATTGTCAATATTCTGCTGGTAACAACCATGGTGGTTAAAAAATATGCATTCCATTATATTAGTCAATAATTAAGAGAAGGCAAAGTGGTTTTGTCATGTAAAAATCCTATCAAATGTCTGACATTGTACAATCAGGGAGTACAGTCAGGGTGTACCCTCCACAGACCTGAGAGCCCTGCAGTACCCCGGATTGAGAACCCCTGCAGTCCACAGACCTCCCCAGACCCCAGGATTGAGAACCCCTGCAGTACCTCCACAGACCCCGGTTGAGAACCCCTGCAGTACCTCCAGACAGACCCCGGATTGAGAACCCCTGCAGTACCTCCACAGACCCCGGATTGAGAACCCCTGCAGTACCTCCACAGACCCCGGATTGAGAACCCCCTGCAGTACCTCCACAGACCCGGATTGAGAACCCTGCAGTACCTCCACAGACCCGGATTGAGAACCCCCTGCAGTACCTCCACAGACCCCGGATTGAGAACCCCTGCAGTTGAGAACCCCTGCAGTACCTCCCAGACCCCAGACCCAGTTGAGAGACCCTGCAGTACCTCCAGACAGACCCCAGTACCTCCACAGATTGAGAAGCCCCTGCAGTACCTCCCACAGACCCCGGATTGAGAACCCCTGCAGTACCTCCACAGACCCCGGATTGAGAACCCCTGCAGTACCTCCACAGACCCCGGATTGAGAACCCCTGCAGTACCTCCACAGACCCCGGATTGAACCCCTGCAGTACCTGATTGAGAACCCCTGCAGTACCTCCACAGACCCCGGATTGAGAACCCCTGCAGTACCTCTCCAGTTGAGAACAGTACCTCCACAGACCCCAGTTGAGAACCCCTGCAGTACCTCCACAGACCCTGCAGTACCTCCACAGATTGAGAACCCCTGCAGTACCTCCACAGACCCCAGATTGAGAACCCCTGCAGTACCTTGAGAACCCTGCAGTACCTCCACAGACCCCGGATTGAGAACT
>NC_088421.1:49798615-49808276 GCF_034236695.1 Oncorhynchus nerka | reverse complement strand
ACCTCTCCCTTCAACAGTCTCTAACCTCTCTCCCTTCAACAGTCTCTAACCTCTCTCCCTTCAACAGTCTCTAACCACTCTCCCTTCAACAGTCTCTAACCTCTCCCTTCAACAGTCTCTAACCACTCCCTTTAACAGTCTCTAACCTCTCCCTTCAACAGTCTCTAACCTCTCCCTTCAACAGTCTCTAACCTCTCTCCCTTCAACAGTCTCTAACCACTCTCCCTTCAACAGTCTCTAACCACTCTCCCTTCAACAGTCTCTAACCACTCTCCCTTCAACAGTCTCTATAACCTCTCCCTTCAACAGTCTCTAACCACTCTCCCTTCAACAGTCTCTAACCACTCCCTTCAACAGTCTCTAACCACTCCCTTTAACAGTCTCTAACCTCTCCCTTCAACAGTCTCTAACCTCTCCCTTCAACAGTCTCTAACCTCTCCCTTCAACAGTCTCTAACCACTCTCCCTTCAACAGTCTCTAACCACTCCCTTCAACAGTCTCTAACCACTCCCTTTAACAGTCTCTAACCTCTCCCTTCAACAGTCTCTAACCACTCCCTTTAACAGTCTCTAACCTCTCTCCCTTTAACAGTCTCTAACCTCTCCCTTCAACAGTCTCTAACCTCTCCCTTCAACAGTCTCTAACCACTCTCCCTTCAACAGTCTCTAACCTCTCCCTTCAACAGTCTCTAACCTCTCTCCCTTCAACAGTCTCTAACCTCTCTCCCTTTAACATTCTCTAACCTCTCCCTTCAACAGTCTCTAACCTCTCCCTTCAACAGTCTCTAACCTCTCCCTGCAACAGTCTCTAACCTCTCCCTTCAACAGCCTCTAACCTCTCCCTTCAACAGTCTCTAACCTCTCCCTTCAACAGTCTCTAACCTCTCCCTTCAACAGTCTCTAACCACTCTCCCTTTAACAGTCTCTAACCACTCTCCCTTCAACAGTCTCTAACCACTCTCCCTTCGACAGTCTCTAACATCTCTCCCTTCGACAGTCTCTAACCACTCTCCCTTGGACAGTCTCTAACCTCTCTCCCTTCAACAGTCTCTAACCACTCTCCCTTCAACAGTCTCTAACCACTCTCCCTTCAACAGTCTCTAACCACTCTCCCTTCAACAGTCTCTAACCACTCTCCCTTCAACAGTCTCTAACATCTCTCCCTTCGATGATCCTCCTAACCACTCTCCCTTGGACAGTCTCACCTCTCTCCCCACCCCGGACAGTCTCTAACCACTCTCCCTTCAACAGTCTCCTAACCACTCTCCTTCAACAGTCTCTTCCTCTCCCTTCAACAGTCTCTAACCACTCTCCCTTCAACAGTCTCTAACCTCTCCCTTCAACAGTCTCTAACCTCCCCCTTCAACAGTCTCTAACCACTCTCCCTTCAACAGTCTCTAACCACTCTCCCTCCAACAGTCTCTAACCTCTCCCTTCAACAGTCTCTAGCCTCTCTCCCTTCAACAGTCTCTAACCACTCTCCCTTCAACAGTCTCTAACCTCTCCCTTCAACAGTCTCTAACCACTCTCCCTTCAACAGTCTCTAACCTCTCCCTTCAACAGTCTCTAACCACTCTCCCTTCAACAGTCTCTAACCTCTCCCTTCAACAGTCTCTAACCTCTCCCTGCAACAGTCTCTAACCTCTCCCTTCAACAGCCTCTAACCTCTCCCTTCAACAGCCTCTAACCTCTCCCTTCAACAGTCTCTAACCTCTCCCTTCAACAGTCTCTAACCACTCTCCCTTCAACAGTCTCTAACCTCTCCCTTCAACAGTCTCTAACCTCTCCCTTCAACAGTCTCTAACCACTCTCCCTTCAACAGTCTCTAACCTCTCCCTCCAACAGTCTCTAACCTCTCCCTCCAACAGTCTCTAACCACTCTCCCTTCAACAAGAGCAAACAACCGCAGTACACGTTCGTTATTGATCATCTTTAATAACACACGTGGACGTTCTTTCAGTTCTTTTATAGGGGAGACGTGGGGACGACTAGGTACTGAATATCTGTCCAGATGAATACCAAATACGGATGTTCTCTTTGAGAGATATTATCACTCCTCTGTCAGAGTGGTATGTCTCATGACGCTCATGATGGATGCCTCCAAGATGTTATTTTTGAAAACAGACATTGGCTATCTCCCAAATGGCCCCTTTAGTCCTTAGTGCAATACCTATTGGTTCTGGTCAAAGTTGTGCACTATGTAGGGATTAGGGGATCATATGGCTCTGGTCAAAAGTAGTGCACTATATAAGGAATAGGCTGTCATTGAGCTCTGGTCTAAAGTAGTGCACTATATAGGGAATAGGGTGCCATATGGCTCTGGTCTAAAGTAGTGCACTATATTGGGAATAGGGTGCCACTTGGGACACCAACATTTCCACTCCTCTGTGAGAGCTTTCTCAAAACATTCATGATGGATGTAAATGTTATTTTTGAAAACAGATATTGGCAAGGTCCTGAATGGCACCCTTGTCCCTATTTTTAGCACCTTGGTCCCTATATAGTGCACTACTTTTGAACTAGGGTGCTATTTGGGATGCAACCCATTACCACCTCACTGTGAGAGCTTCCTCAGTCCATCCAGTAAAAAAGTAGCTTGACTCAGAAGTTTATAAATCCAAAGTGTTTTTTTGGGGGGGTGGATGGAGGATTTTATAAGGCTTATGAACTGTGAAATAACCCTCCACTCCCTGAAATCATCTTGATGTTGTAATGTTGTTACAGCAACAAATGAAACATGGACTATTTCAGCGAGCGCTGCTGTTCCAGCATTCTCAGAACACTCGTGGTCACAATGAATATCACATCTGGATGTTCTCTTTTAAAAGACATTCTCACCTCTGTGAGAGCGATCTCATCCTGCAGATGTGTGTAACAAGTGTAAACGGAGGTAGAGAAGTGATGAGTAAGCTTGTCAGAGACCTGGGCCCCTAACCACAAAAAACATTTTAGTATAATGCTGACCTAGGATCTGTCGATGCAATCTTATTATTCGTGATGATCTATAAGTCAAAACTGATGCTAGATGTGCCTGGGTTCATATAGTGTCTCAAAGTAGGAGTGCTGATCTAGAATCAGTTTTGCCTTTTCAAATCAGAGAATCTTATTTCTTATGATATTAAAGTCTAAACTCTGAGACACTTTTCTGAATAGAGTCATTACAGCTCGGTAAGATAGCTAGTTACTCTACCAGCAGCATCCTAGTTATTCTAGCTAGTCGGTACAGCTCGGTAAGCTAGCTAGCTACTCTACCAGCAGCATCCTAGTTATCCTAGCTAGTCGGTACAGCTCGGTAAGCTAGCTAGCTACTCTACCAGCAGCATCCTAGTTATCCTAGCTAGTCAGTACAGCTCGGTAAGCTAGCTAGCTACTCTACCAGCAGCATCCTAGTTATCCTAGCTAGTCGGTACAGCTCGGTAAGCTAGCTAGCTACTCTACCAGCAGCATCCTAGTTATCCTAGCTAGTCAGTACAGCTCGGTAAGCTAGCTAGCTGACTATAGAGTCAGGCCACGTCAATACAGTCTTTCTTCAACATAATATATGTTAGTACTTTACCAACTAGTCTTTAATAAACAGTTGTTTTCTTTCTATAACTCATCAGCAACTTGTCAATCACCCTCGTGGTTGTATCGGTGTCTCTATAGCAGCTTGTTAATCACCCTCGTGGTTGTGTGGGTGTCTCTATAGCAGCTTGTTAATCACCCTCGTGGTTGTGTGAGTGTCTCTATAGCAGCTTGTTAATCATCCTCGTGGTTGTGTGGGTGTCTCTATAGCAGCTTGTCAATAACCCTTGTGGTTGTGTGGGTGTCTCTATCGCAGCTTGTCAATAACCCTCGTGGTTGTGTGGGTGTCTCTATAGCAGCTTGTCAATCACCCTCGTGGTTATGTGGGTGTCTCTATAGCAGCTTGTCAATAACCCTCGTGGTTGTGTGGTTGTCTCTATAGCAGCTTGTTAATCACCCTCGTGGTTGTGTGGGTGTCTCTATAGCAGCTTGTCAATAACCCTTGTGGTTGTGTGGGTGTCTCTATAGCAGTTTGTCAATCACCCTCGTGGTTATGTGGGTGTCTCTATAGCAGCTTGTCAATAACCCTCATGGTTGTGTGGGTGTCTCTATAGCAGCTTGTCAATAACCCTCGTGGTTGTGTGGGTGTCTCTATAGCAGCTTGTCAATAACCCTCGTGGTTGTGTCGGTGTCTCTATAGCAGTTTGTCAATAACCCTCGTGGTTGTCTGGGTGTCTCTATAGCAGCTTGCCAATAACCCTTGTGGTTGTCTCTATAGCAGCTTGTCAATAACCCTCGTGGTTGTGTGGGTGTCTCTATAGCAGCTTGTCAATCACCCTCGTGGTTGTCTCTATAGCAGCTTGTCAATAACCCTCGTGGTTGTGTGGGTGTCTCTATAGCAGTTTGTCAATAACCCTCGTGGTTGTCTGGGTGTCTCTATAGCAGCTTGCCAATAACCCTTGTGGTTGTCTCTATAGCAGCTTGTCAATAACCCTCGTGGTTGTGTGGGTGTCTCTATAGCAGCTTGTCAATAACCCTCGTGGTTGTGTGGGTGTCTCTATAGCAGCTTGTCAATAACCCTCGTGGTTGTGTGGGTGTCTCTATAGCAGCTTGTCAATCACCCTCGTGGTTGTGTGGGTGTCTCTATAGCAGCTTGTCAATCACCCTCGTGGTTGTGTGGGTGTCTCTATAGCAGCAAGTTAATAACCCTCGTGGTTGTGTGGGTGTCTCTATAGCAGCTTGTCAATAACCCTCGTGGTTGTCTCTATAGCAGCTTGTCAATAACCCTCGTGGTTGTGTGGGTGTCTCTATAGCAGCTTGTCAATAACCCTCGTGGTTGTCTCTATAGCAGCTTGTCAATAACCCTCGTGGTTGTGTGGGTGTCTCTATAGCAGCTTGTCAATAACCCTCGTGGTTGTGTGTGTGTCTCTATAGCAGCTTGCCAATAACCCTCGTGGTCGTGTGTGTGTCTCTATAGCAGCTTGTTAATCACCCTTGTGGTTGTGTGGGTGTCTCTATAGCAGCTTGTCAATAACCCTCATGGTTGTGTGGGTGTATCTATAGCAGCTTGTTAACCCCCCTCGTGGTTGTGTGGGTGTCTCTATAGCAGCTTGTTAATCACCCTCGTGGTTGTGTGGGTGTCTCTATCGCAGCTTGCCAATAACCCTCATGGTTGTCTCTATAGCAGCTTGTTAATCCCCCTCGTGGTTGTGTGGGTGTCTCTATAGCAGCTTGTTAATCACCCTCGTGGTTGTGTGGGTGTCTCTATCGCAGCTTGCCAATAACCCTCATGGTTGTCTCTATAGCAGCTTGTTAATCACCCTCGTGGTTGTGTGGGTGTCTCTATAGCAGCTTGCCAATAACCCTTGTGGTTGTCTCTATAGCAGCTTGTTAATCACCCTCATGGTTTGTGGGTGTCTCTATAGCAGCTTGTCAATAACCCTCATGGTTGTGTGGGTGTATCTATAGCAGCTTGTTAATCCCCCTCGTGGTTGTGTGGGTGTCTCTATAGCAGCTTGTTAATCACCCTCGTGGTTGTGTGGGTGTCTCTATCGCAGCTTGCCAATAACCCTCATGGTTGTCTCTATAGCAGCTTGTTAATCACCCTCGTGGTTGTGTGGGTGTCTCTATAGCAGCTTGCCAATAACCCTTGTGGTTGTCTCTATAGCAGCTTGTTAATCACCCTCATGGTTTGTGGGTGTCTCTATAGCAGCTTGTTAATCACCCCCGTGGTTGTGTGGGTGTCTCTATAGCAGCTTGTTAATCACCCTCGTGGTTGTGTGGGTGTCTCAGTTATCTCAACCTAGTTGTGAATAGAGTAGTTAAACATATATGTCAAAGGTGAAACAACTTTTGTGCTGGTGGAGAAAAATGAACGTGTGTTAATGAGAAAGAGTGAGAGAGAAAAGCAGAGAGGAGGAAAGACGGAGAGAGAGCAATAGAGTGTGACAGAGAGAGATTGCGGGGGTTGAGTGTGTCACTGGGGGAGGGGGAGAGAGAGAGAGAGAGAGAGAGAGAGAGAGAGAGAGAGAGAGAGAAAGAGAGGAAGGGAGAGGGAGAGAGAGATGAAGAAAGGGAGAGATGGAAAGAGACAGAGATGGTGAGATGTAGCAAAGCTAGAGAGCACAATGCACAGTTCAGATCGGAACAAGGACACTGACCATTCTCTTCAGGAGGACTTCAGGAGACAAGGGGAGTCTCAAGTTGGATTCAATTAAATCTACCTCGAATATCGCAGCTCATTTGTGTAGGCTATTAGCCAGACAAGACCTGCTGAGTAGTGGCTGAATTTAAGCTCAAGCCAACAACTTTTTTCTCATGGAGAATTATATGCGGTTATATGCAAAAGGCGGTTAACATAATAGTTTGTTTAAAAACTTTACATCCTTTGCAAAAAATAACATTTTCCCAGTAATGATCATATTTACACGGACACATCTGAAAGCAAAGCTACCTGATTGCACTCGGATAAATGCAGAAAATTGGCAATCAGAATGAACGTTCCACCACAGCGAACATGTTCTTTTTGATCAGCACATTTGACTTCGGACGTAATGACGTTTGGGTGTGAAAACTATTTATAAGATACATACATTCAGCTCTACTTCACTGGCACTAAAGAGGATCAGATACAGACCCTGTGTAATATATAACAGGACAGGTCAACCAGACCCTGTGTAATATATAACAGGACAGGTCAACCAGACCCTGTGTAATATATAACAGGACAGGTCAACCAGACCCTGTGTAATATATAACAGGACAGGTCAACCAGACCCTGTGTAATATATAACAGGACAGGTCAACCAGACCCTGTGTAATATATAACCGGACAGATCAACCAGACCCTGTGTAATATATATAACAGGACAGATCAACCAGACCCTGTGTAATATATAACAGGACAGGTCAACCAGACCCTGTGTAATATATATAACAGGACAGATCAACCAGACCCTGTGTAATATATATAAGAGGACAGATCAACCAGACCCTGTGTAATATATAACAGGACAGGTCAACCAGACCCTGTGTAATATATAACAGGACAGGTCAACCAGACCCTGTGTAATATATAACAGGACAGGTCAACCAGACCCTGTGTAATATATAACAGGACAGGTCAACCAGACCCTGTGTAATATATAACCGGACAGATCAACCAGACCCTGTGTAATATATATAACAGGACAGATCAACCAGACCCTGTGTAATATATAACAGGACAGGTCAACCAGACCCTGTGTAATATATATAACAGGACAGATCAACCAAACCCTGTGTAATATATAACAGGACAGGTCAACCACACCCTGTGTAATATATAACAGGACAGGTCAACCAGACCCTGTGTAATATATAACAGGACAGATCAACTAGACCCTGTGTAATATATAACAGGACAGGTCAACCAGACCCTGTGTAATATATAACAGGACAGATCAACCAGACCCTGTGTAATATATAACAGGACAGATCAGATACAGACCCTGTGTAATATATAACAGGACAGATCAGATACTGACCCTGTGTAATATATAACAGGACAGATCAGATACTGACCCTGTGTAATATATATAACAGGACAGATCAACCAGACCCTGTGTAATATATAACAGGACAGATCAACCAGACCCTGTGTAATATATAACAGGACAGATCAACCAGACCCTGTGTAATATATATAACAGGACAGATCAACCAGACCCTGTGTAATATATAACAGGACAGATCAACCAGACCCTGTGTAATATATAACAGGACAGATCAACCAGACCCTGTGTAATATATAACAGGACAGATCAACCAGACCCTGTGTAATATATAACAGGACAGATCAGATACAGACCCTGTGTAATATATAACAGGACAGATCAGATACAGACCCTGTGTAATATATAACAGGACAGGTTAACCAGACCCTGTGTAATATATAACAGGACAGGTCAACCAGACCCTGTGTAATATATAACAGGACAGATCAACCAGACCCTGTGTAATATATAACAGGACAGATCAACCAGACCCTGTGTAATATATAACAGGACAGGTCAACCAGACCCTGTGTAATATATAACAGGACAGATCAACCAGACCCTGTGTAATATATAACAGGACAGATCAGATACAGACCCTGTGTAATATATAACAGGACAGATCAGATACTGACCCTGTGTAATATATAACAGGACAGATCAGATACTGACCCTGTGTAATATATATAACAGGACAGATCAACCAGACCCTGTGTAATATATAACAGGACAGATCAACCAGACCCTGTGTAATATATAACAGGACAGATCAACCAGACCCTGTGTAATATATATAACAGGACAGATCAACCAGACCCTGTGTAATATATAACAGGACAGATCAACCAGACCCTGTGTAATATATAACAGGACAGATCAACCAGACCCTGTGTAATATATAACAGGACAGATCAACCAGACCCTGTGTAATATATAACAGGACAGATCAGATACAGACCCTGTGTAATATATAACAGGACAGATCAGATACAGACCCTGTGTAATATATAACAGGACAGGTTAACCAGACCCTGTGTAATATATAATAGGACAGGTCAACCAGACCCTGTGTAATATATAACAGGACAGATCAACCAGACCCTGTGTAATATATAACAGGACAGATCAACCAAACCCTGTGTAATATATAACAGGACAGGTCATCCACACCCTGTGTAATATATAACAGGACAGGTCAACCAGACCCTGTGTAATATATAACAGGACAGATCAACCAGACCCTGTGTAATATATAACAGGACAGGTCAACCAGACCCTGTGTAATATATAACAGGACAGATCAACCAGACCCTGTGTAATATATAACAGGACAGATCAGATACAGACCCTGTGTAATATATAACAGGACAGATCAGATACTGACCCTGTGTAATATATAACAGGACAGATCAGATACAGACCCTGTGTAATATATAACAGGACAGATCAGATACTGACCCTGTGTAATATATAACAGGACAGATCAGATACTGACCCTGTGTAATATATATAACAGGACAGATCAACCAGACCCTGTGTAATATATAACAGGACAGATCAACCAGACCCTGTGTAATATATAACAGGACAGATCAACCAGACCCTGTGTAATATATAACAGGACAGATCAACCAGACCCTGTGTAATATATAACAGGACAGATCAACCAGACCCTGTGTAATATATAACAGGACAGATCAACACAGACCCTGTGTAATATATAACAGGACAGATCAACCAGACCCTGTGTAATATATAACAGGACAGATCAGATACAGACCCTGTGTAATATATAACAGGACAGATCAGATACAGACCCTGTGTAATATATAACAGGACAGGTTAACCAGACCCTGTGTAATATATAATAGGACAGGTCAACCAGACCCTGTGTAATATATAACAGGACAGATCAACCAGACCCTGTGTAATATATAACAGGACAGATCAACCAGACCCTGTGTAATATATAACAGGACAGAGTCAACCAGACCCTGTGTAATATATAACAGGACAGGTCAACCAGACCCTGTGTAATATATAACAGGACAGGTCAACCAGACCCTGTGTAATATATAACAGGACAGGTCAACCAGACCCTGTGTAATATATAACAGGACAGGT
>NC_088421.1:49764348-49798115 GCF_034236695.1 Oncorhynchus nerka | reverse complement strand
CACAGGGTCTGGTTGACCTGTCCTGTTATATGGCACAGGGTCTGGTTGACCTGTCCTGTTATATATTACACAGGGTCTGGTTGACCTGTCCTGTTATATATTACACAGGGTCTGGTGACCTGTCCTGTTATATATTACACAGGGTCTGTCCTGTTATATATTACACAGGGTCTGGTTGGATCTGTCCTGTTATATATTACACAGGGTCTGGTTGACCTGTCCTGTTATATATTACACAGGGTCTGGTTGACCTGTCCTGTTATATATTACAGGGTCTGGTTGACCTGTCCTGTTATATATTACACAGGGTCTGGTTGATCTGTCCTGTTATATATTACACAGGGTCTGGGTCCTGATATATTGTGGGTCTGTCCTGTTATATATTACACAGGGTCTGGTTGACCTGTCCTGTTATATATTACACAGGGTCTGGTTGACCTGTCCTGTTATATATTACACAGGGTCTGTCTGTCCTGTTATATATTACACAGGGTCTGGTTGATCTGTCCTGTTATATATTACACAGGGTCTGCTGATCTGTCCTGTTATATATTACACAGGGTCTGGTTGATCTGTCCTGTTATATATTACACAGGGTCTGGTGATCTGTCCTGTTATATATTACACAGGGTCTGGTTGACCTGTCCTGTTATATATTACACAGGGTCTGGTTGACCTGTCCTGTTATATATTACACAGGGTCTGTATTGACCTGTCCTGTTATATATTACACAGGGTCTGGTTGACCTGTCCTGTTATATATTACACAGGGTCTGGTTGACCTGTCCTGTTATATATTACACAGGGTCTGGTTGACCTGTCCTGTTATATATTACACAGGGTCTGGTTGACTGTCCTGTTATATATTACACAGGGTCTGGTTGACCTGTCCTGTTATATATTACACAGGGTCTGGTTGATCTGTCCTGTTATATATTACACAGGGTCTGGTTGATCTGTCCTGTTATATATTACACAGGGTCTGGTTGACCTGTCCTGTTATATATTACACAGGGTCTGGTTGACCTGTCCTGTTATATTACACAGGGTCTGGTTGATCTGTCCTGTTATATATTACACAGGGTCTGGTTGATCTGTCCTGTTATATATTACACAGGGTCTGGTTGACCTGTCCTGTTATATATTACACAGGGTCTGGTTGACCTGTCCTGTTATATATTACACAGGGTCTGTATCTGATCTGTCCTGTTATATATTACACAGGGTCTGGTTGATCTGTCCTGTTATATATTACACAGGGTCTGGTTGACCTGTCCTATTATATATTACACAGGGTCTGGTTAACCTGTCCTGTTATATATTACACAGGGTCTGTATCTGATCTGTCCTGTTATATATTACACAGGGTCTGGTTGATCTGTCCTGTTATATATTACACAGGGTCTGGTGACCTGTCCTATTATATATTACACAGGGTCTGGTTAACCTGTCCTGTTATATATTACACAGGGTCTGTATCTGATCTGTCCTGTTATATATTACACAGGGTCTGGTTGATCTGTCCTGTTATATATTACACAGGGTCTGGTTGACCTGTCCTGTTATATATTACACAGGGTCTGGTTTACCTGTCCTGTTATATATTACACAGGGTCTGATTGATCTGTCCTGTTATATATTACACAGGGTCTGGTTGACCTGTCCTGTTATATATTACACAGGGTCTGGTTGATCTGTCCTGTTATATATTACACAGGGTCTGGGTTGACCTGTCCTGTTATATATTACACAGGGTCTGGTTGACCTGTCCTGTTATATATTACACAGGGTCTGGTTGACCTGTCCTGATATATATTACACAGGGTCTGGTTGACCAGTCCTGTTATATATTACACAGGGTCTGGTTGATCTGTCCTGTTATATATTACACAGGGTCTGGTTGATCTGTCCTGTTGTATATTACACAGGGTCTGGTTGACCTGTCCTGTTATATATATACACAGGGTCTGGTTGACCTGTCCTGTTATATATTACACAGGGTCTGCTGACCAGTCCTGTTATATATTACACAGGGTCTGGTTGATCTGTCCTGTTATATATTACACAGGGTCTGGGCTGACCTGTCCTGTTTTATATTACACAGGGTCTGGTTGACCTGTCCTGTTATATATTACACAGGGTCTGGTTGACCTGTCCTGTTGTATATTACACAGGGTCTGGGTGATCTGTCGTGTTATATATTACACAGGGTCTGGTTGACCTGTCCTGTTATATATTACACAGAGTCTGGTTGACCTGTCCTGTTATATATTACACAGGGTCTGTATCTGATCTGTCCTTTTATATATTACACAGGGTCTGGTTGACCTGTCCTGTTATATATTACACAGGGTCTGGTTTATCTGTCCTGTTATATATTACACAGGGTCTGGTTGACCTGTCCTGTTATATATTACACAGGGTCTGGTTTATCTGTCCTGTTATATATTACACAGAGTCTGTTGACCTGTCCTGTTATATATTACACAGGGTCAGTATCTCATCTGTCCTGTTATATATTACACAGGGTCTGATTGACCTGTCCTGTTATATATTACACAGGGTCTGGTTGATCTGTCCTGTTATATATTACACAGGGTCTGGTGACCTTTCCTGTTATATATTACACAGGGTCTGGTTGACCTGTCCTGTTATATATTACACAGGGTCTGGTTTATCTGTCCTGTTATATATTACACAGGGTCTGGTTGACCTGTCCTGTTATATATTACACAGGGTCTGGTTTATCTGTCCTGTTATATATTACACAGAGTCTGGTGACCTGTCCTGTTATATATTACACAGGGTCTGTATCTGATCTGTCCTGTTATATATTACACAGGGTCTGGTTGACCTGTCCTGTTATATATTACACAGAGTCTGGTTGACCTGTCCTGTTATATATTACACAGGGTCTGTATCTGATCTGTCCTGTTATATATTACACAGGATCTGTATCTGATCTGTCCTGTTATATATTACACAGGGTCTGGTTGACCTGTCCTGTTATATATTACACAGAGTCTGGTTAACCTGTCCTGTTATTATTACACAGGGTCTGTATCTGATCTGTCCTGTTATATATTATACAGATCTGTATCTGATATGTCCTGTTATATATTACACAGGGTCTGGTTGACCTGTCCTGTTATATATTACACAGAGTCTGGTTGACCTGTCCTGTTATATATTACACAGGGTCTGTATCTGATCTGTCCTGTTATATATTACACAGGGTCTGTATCTGATCTGTCCTGTTATATATTACACAGGGTCTGTATCTGATCTGTCCTGTTATATATTACACAGGGTCAGTATCTGATCTGTCCTGTTATATATTACACAGGGTCTGGTTGATCTGTCCTGTTATATATTACACAGGATCTGTAGCTGATCTGTCCTGTTATATATTACACAGGGTCTGGTTGATCTGTCCTGTTATATATTACACAGGGTCTGGTTGACCTGTCCTATTATATATTACACAGGGTCTGGTTGACCTGTCCTGTTATATATTACACAGGGTCTGTATCTGATCTGTCCTGTTATATATTACACAGGGTCTGGTTGACCTGTCCTGTTATATATTACACAGAGTCTGGTTGACCTGTCCTGTTATATATTACACAGGGTCTGTATCTGATCTGTCCTGTTATATATTACACAGGGTCTGTAGCTGATCTGTCCTGTTATATATTACACAGGGTCTGGTTGATCTGTCCTGTTATATATTACACAGGGTCTGGTTGACCTGTCCTATTATATATTACACAGGGTCTGGTTAACCTGTCCTGTTATATATTACAGGGTCTGTATCTGATCTGTCCTGTTATATATTACACAGGGTCTGGTTGATCTGTCCTGTTATATATTACACAGGGTCTGTAGCTGATCTGTCCTGTTATATATTACACAGGGTCTGGTTGATCTGTCCTGTTATATATTACACAGGGTCTGTATCTGATCTGTCCTGTTATATATTACACAGGGTCTGGTTGATCTGTCCTGTTATATATTACACAGGGTCTGGTTGACCTGTCCTGTTATATATTACACAGGGTCTGGTTGACCTGTCCTGTTATATATTACACAGGGTCTGGTTGATCTGTCCTGTTATATATTACACAGGGTCTGGTTGACCTGTCCTGTTATATATTACACAGGGTCTGGTTGACCTGTCCTGTTATATATTACACAGGGTCTGGGTGACCTGTCCTGATATATATTACAGGGTCTGGTTGACCAGTCCTGTTATATATTACACAGGGTCTGGTTGATCTGTCCTGTTATATATTACACAGGGTCTGGTTGATCTGTCCTGTTATATATTACACACGGTCTGGTTGACCTGTCCTGTTATATATATTACACAGGGTCTGGTTGACCTGTCCTGTTATATATTACACAGGGTCTGGTTGACCAGTCCTGTTATATATTACACAGGGTCTGGTTGATCTGTCCTGTTATATATTACACAGGGTCTGGTTGACCTGTCCTGTTATATATTACACAGGGTCTGGTTGACCTGTCCTGTTATATATTACACAGGGTCTGGTTGATCTGTCCTGTTATATATTACACAGGGTCTGGTTGATCTGTCCTGTTATATATTACACAGGGTCTGGTTGACCTGTCCTATTATATATTACACAGGGTCTGGTTAACCTGTCCTGTTATATATTACACAGGGTCTGTATCTGATCTGTCCTGTTATATATTACACAGGGTCTGGTTGATCTGTCCTGTTATATATTACACAGGGTCTGGTTGACCTGTCCTATTATATATTACACAGGGTCTGGTTAACCTGTCCTGTTATATATTACACAGGGTCTGTATCTGATCTGTCCTGTTATATATTACACAGGGTCTGGTTGATATGTCCTGTTATATATTACACAGGGTCTGGTGACCTGTCCTATTATATATTACACAGGGTCTGGTTAACCTGTCCTGTTATATATTACACAGGGTCTGTATCTGATCTGTCCTGTTATATATTACACAGGGTCTGGTTGATCTGTCCTGTTATATATTACACAGGGTCTGGTTGACCTGTCCTGTTATATATTACACAGGGTCTGGTTTACCTGTCCTGTTATATATTACACAGGGTCTGATTGATCTGTCCTGTTATATATTACACAGGGTCTGGTTGACCTGTCCTGTTATATATTACACAGGGTCTGGTTGATCTGTCCTGTTATATATTACACAGGGTCTGGTTGACCTGTCCTGTTATATATTACACAGGGTCTGGTTGACCTGTCCTGTTATATATTACACAGGGTCTGGTTGACCTGTCCTGATATATATTACACAGGGTCTGGTTGACCAGTCCTGTTATATATTACACAGGGTCTGGTTGATCTGTCCTGTTATATATTACACAGGGTCTGGTTGATCTGTCCTGTTGTATATTACACAGGGTCTGGTTGACCTGTCCTGTTATATATATTACACAGGGTCTGGTTGACCTGTCCTGTTATATATTACACAGGGTCTGGTTGACCAGTCCTGTTATATATTACACAGGGTCTGGTTGATCTGTCCTGTTATATATTACACAGGGTCTGGTTGACCTGTCCTGTTTTATATTACACAGGGTCTGGTTGACCTGTCCTGTTATATATTACACAGGGTCTGGTTGACCTGTCCTGTTATATATTACACAGGGTCTGGTTGATCTGTCGTGTTATATATTACACAGGGTCTGGTTGACCTGTCCTGTTATATATTACACAGAGTCTGGTTGACCTGTCCTGTTATATATTACACAGGGTCTGTATCTGATCTGTCCTTTTATATATTACACAGGGTCTGGTTGACCTGTCCTGTTATATATTACACAGGGTCTGGTTTATCTGTCCTGTTATATATTACACAGGGTCTGGTTGACCTGTCCTGTTATATATTACACAGGGTCTGGTTTATCTGTCCTGTTATATATTACACAGAGTCTGGTTGACCTGTCCTGTTATATATTACACAGGGTCAGTATCTCATCTGTCCTGTTATATATTACACAGGGTCTGATTGACCTGTCCTGTTATATATTACACAGGGTCTGGTTGATCTGTCCTGTTATATATTACACAGGGTCTGGTTGACCTGTCCTGTTATATATTACACAGGGTCTGGTTGACCTGTCCTGTTATATATTACACAGGGTCTGGTTTATCTGTCCTGTTATATATTACACAGGGTCTGGTTGACCTGTCCTGTTATATATTACACAGGGTCTGGTTTATCTGTCCTGTTATATATTACACAGAGTCTGGTTGACCTGTCCTGTTATATATTACACAGGGTCTGTATCTGATCTGTCCTGTTATATATTACACAGGGTCTGGTTGACCTGTCCTGTTATATATTACACAGAGTCTGGTTGACCTGTCCTGTTATATATTACACAGGGTCTGTATCTGATCTGTCCTGTTATATATTACACAGGATCTGTATCTGATCTGTCCTGTTATATATTACACAGGGTCTGGTTGACCTGTCCTGTTATATATTACACAGAGTCTGGTTAACCTGTCCTGTTATATATTACACAGGGTCTGTATCTGATCTGTCCTGTTATATATTACACAGGATCTGTATCTGATATGTCCTGTTATATATTACACAGGGTCTGGTTGACCTGTCCTGTTATATATTACACAGAGTCTGGTTGACCTGTCCTGTTATATATTACACAGGGTCTGTATCTGATCTGTCCTGTTATATATTACACAGGGTCTGTATCTGATCTGTCCTGTTATATATTACACAGGGTCTGTATCTGATCTGTCCTGTTATATATTACACAGGGTCAGTATCTGATCTGTCCTGTTATATATTACAGGGTCTGGTTGATCTGTCCTGTTATATATTACACAGGGTCTGTAGCTGATCTGTCCTGTTATATATTACACAGGGTCTGGTTGATCTGTCCTGTTATATATTACACAGGGTCTGGTTGACCTGTCCTATTATATATTACACAGGGTCTGGTTGACCTGTCCTGTTATATATTACACAGGGTCTGTGATGTCCTGATCTGTCTGGTTGACTGTTATATATTACACAGGGTCTGGTTGACCTGTCCTGTTATATATTACACAGGTCTGTATTGATCTGTCCTGTTATATATTACACAGGGTCTGTATCTGATCTGTCCTGTTATATATTACACAGGGTCTGGTTGATCTGTCCTGTTATATATTACACAGGGTCTGGTTGATCTGTCCTGTTATATATTACACAGGGTCTGGTTGTCCTGTTATATATTACTGGGTCCCTGTTATATATTACACAGGGTCTGGTTGATCTGTCCTGTTATATATTACACAGTTATATATATTACACAGGGTCACAGGGTCTGTTATATATTACACAGGGTCTGGCTGATCTGTCCTGTTATATATTACACAGGGTCTGGTTGATCTGTCCTGTTATATATTACACAGGGTCTGTATTGATCTGTCCTGTTATATATTACACAGGGTCTGGTTGATCTGTCCTGTTATATATTACACAGGGTCTGGTTGACCTGTCCTGTTATATATTACACAGGGTCTGGTTGATCTGTCCTGTTATATATTACACAGGGTCTGGTTGATCTGTCCTGTTATATATTACACAGGGTCTGGTTGATCTGTCCTGTTATATATTACACAGGGTCTGTTGACCTGTCCTGATATATATTACACAGGGTCTGGTTGACCAGTCCTGTTATATATTACACAGGGTCTGGTTGATCTGTCCTGTTATATATTACACAGGGTCTGGTTGATCTGTCCTGTTATATATTACACACGGTCTGGTTGACCTGTCCTGTTATATATATTACACAGGGTCTGGTTGACCTGTCCTGTTATATATTACACAGGGTCTGGTTGACCAGTCCTGTTATATATTACACAGGGTCTGGTTGATCTGTCCTGTTATATATTACACAGGGTCTGGTTGACCTGTCCTGTTTTATATTACACAGGGTCTGGTTGACCTGTCCTGTTATATATTACACAGGGTCTGGTTGACCTGTCCTGTTATATATTACACAGGGTCTGGTTGATCTGTCCTGTTATATATTACACAGGGTCTGGTTGACCTGTCCTGTTATATATTACACAGGGTCTGTATCTGATCTGTCCTGTTATATATTACACAGGGTCTGGTTGACCTGTCCTGTTATATATTACACAGAGTCTGGTTGACCTGTCCTGTTATATATTACACAGGGTCTGTATCTGATCTGTCCTGTTATATATTACACAGGATCTGTATCTGATCTGTCCTGTTATATATTACACAGGGTCTGTAGCTGATCTGTCCTGTTATATATTACACAGGGTCTGGTTGATCAATCCTGTTATATATTACACAGGGTCTGGTTGACCTGTCCTCTTATATATTACACAGGGTCAGTATCTCATCTGTCCTGTTATATATTACACAGGGTCTGATTGACCTGTCCTGTTATATATTACACAGGGTCTGGTTTATCTGTCCTGTTATATATTACACAGAGTCTGGTTGACCTGTCCTGTTATATATTACACAGGGTCTGTATCTGATCTGTCCTGTTATATATTACACAGGGTCTGGTTGACCTGTCCTGTTATATATTACACAGAGTCTGGTTGACCTGTCCTGTTATATATTACACAGGGTCTGTATCTGATCTGTCCTGTTATATATTACACAGGATCTGTATCTGATCTGTCCTGTTATATATTACACAGGGTCTGGTTGACCTGTCCTGTTATATATTACACAGAGTCTGGTTAACCTGTCCTGTTATATATTACACAGGGTCTGTATCTGATCTGTCCTGTTATATATTACACAGGATCTGTATCTGATATGTCCTGTTATATATTACACAGGGTCTGGTTGACCTGTCCTGTTATATATTACACAGAGTCTGGTTGACCTGTCCTGTTATATATTACACAGGGTCTGTATCTGATCTGTCCTGTTATATATTACACAGGGTCTGTATCTGATCTGTCCTGTTATATATTACACAGGGTCTGTATCTGATCTGTCCTGTTATATATTACACAGGGTCAGTATCTGATCTGTCCTGTTATATATTACACAGGGTCTGGTTGATCTGTCCTGTTATATATTACACAGGGTCTGTAGCTGATCTGTCCTGTTATATATTACACAGGGTCTGGTTGATCTGTCCTGTTATATATTACACAGGGTCTGGTTGACCTGTCCTATTATATATTACACAGGGTCTGGTTGACCTGTCCTGTTATATATTACACAGGGTCTGTATCTGATCTGTCCTGTTATATATTACACAGGGTCTGGTTGACCTGTCCTGTTATATATTACACAGAGTCTGGTTGACCTGTCCTGTTATATATTACACAGGGTCTGTATCTGATCTGTCCTGTTATATATTACACAGGATCTGTATCTGATCTGTCCTGTTATATATTACACAGGGTCTGTAGCTGATCTGTCCTGTTATATATTACACAGGGTCTGGTTGATCTGTCCTGTTATATATTACACAGGGTCTGGTTGACCTGTCCTATTATATATTACACAGGGTCTGGTTAACCTGTCCTGTTATATATTACACAGGGTCTGTATCTGATCTGTCCTGTTATATATTACACAGGGTCTGGTTGATCTGTCCTGTTATATATTACACAGGGTCTGTAGCTGATCTGTCCTGTTATATATTACACAGGGTCTGGTTGATCTGTCCTGTTATATATTACACAGGGTCTGTATCTGATCTGTCCTGTTATATATTACACAGGGTCTGGTTGATCTGTCCTGTTATATATTACACAGGGTCTGGTTGACCTGTCCTGTTATATATTACACAGGGTCTGGTTGACCTGTCCTGTTATATATTACACAGGGTCTGGTTGATCTGTCCTGTTATATATTACACAGGGTCTGTATCTGATCTGTCCTGTTATATATTACACAGGGTCTGGTTGATCTGTCCTGTTATATATTACACAGGGTCTGGTTGACCTGTCCTGATATATATTACACAGGGTCTGGTTGACCAGTCCTGTTATATATTACACAGGGTCTGGTTGATCTGTCCTGTTATATATTACACAGGGTCTGGTTGATCTGTCCTGTTATATATTACACACGGTCTGGTTGACCTGTCCTGTTATATATATTACACAGGGTCTGGTTGACCTGTCCTGTTATATATTACACAGGGTCTGGTTGACCAGTCCTGTTATATATTACACAGGGTCTGGTTGATCTGTCCTGTTATATATTACACAGGGTCTGGTTGACCTGTCCTGTTTTATATTACACAGGGTCTGGTTGACCTGTCCTGTTATATATTACACAGGGTCTGGTTGACCTGTCCTGTTATATATTACACAGGGTCTGTATCTGATCTGTCCTGTTATATATTACACAGGGTCTGGTTGACCTGTCCTGTTATATATTACACAGAGTCTGGTTGACCTGTCCTGTTATATATTACACAGGGTCTGTATCTGATCTGTCCTGTTATATATTACACAGGATCTGTATCTGATCTGTCCTGTTATATATTACACAGGGTCTGTAGCTGATCTGTCCTGTTATATATTACACAGGGTCTGGTTGATCTGTCCTGTTATATATTACACAGGGTCTGGTTGACCTGTCCTCTTATATATTACACAGGGTCAGTATCTCATCTGTCCTGTTATATATTACACAGGGTCTGATTGACCTGTCCTGTTATATATTACACAGAGTCTGGTAAACCTGTCCTGTTATATATTACACAGGGTCTGTATCTGATCTGTCCTGTTATATATTACACAGGGTCTGGTTGACCTGTCCTGTCATATATTACACAGAGTCTGGTTGACCTGTCCTGTTATATATTACACAGGGTCTGTATCTGATCTGTCCTGTTATATATTACACAGGATCTGTATCTGATCTGTCCTGTTATATATTACACAGGGTCTGGTTGACCTGTCCTGTTATATATTACACAGAGTCTGGTTAACCTGTCCTGTTATATATTACACAGGGTCTGTATCTGATCTGTCCTGTTATATATTACACAGGATCTGTATCTGATATGTCCTGTTATATATTACACAGGGTCTGGTTGATCTGTCCTGTTATATATTACACAGGGTCTGGTTGATCTGTCCTGTTATATATTACACAGGGTCTGGTTGATCTGTCCTGTTATATATTACACAGGGTCTGGTTGACCTGTCCTGTTATATATTACACAGGGTCTGGTTGATCTGTCCTGTTATATATATTACACAGGGTCTGGTTGACCTGTCCTGTTATATATTACACAGGGTCTGGTTGACCTGTCCTGTTATATATTACACAGGGTCTGGTTGACCTGTCCTGTTATATATTACACAGGGTCTGGTTGACCTGTCCTGTTATATATTACACAGGGTCTGGTTGACCTGTCCTGGTATATATTACACAGGGTCTGGTTGACCTGTCCTGGTATATATTACACAGGGTCTGTATCTGATCCTCTTTAGTGCCAGTGAAGTAGAGCTGAATGTATGTATCTTATAAATAGTTTTCACACCCAAACGTCATTACGTCCGAAGTCAAATGTGCTGATCAAAAAGAACATGTTCGCTGTGGTGGAACGTTCATTCTGATTGCCAATTTTCTGCATTTATCCGAGTGCAATCAGGTAGCTTTGCTTTCAGATGTGTCCGTGTAAATATGATCATTACTGGGAAAATGTTATTTTTTGCAAAGGATGTAAAGTTTTTAAACAAACTATTATGTTAACCGCCTTTCGCATAATAACTGCACTCCATGAGAAAAAAGTTGTTGGCTTGAGCATAAATTCAGCCACTACTCAGCAGGTCTTGTCTGGCTAATAGCCTACACAAATGAGCTGCGATATTCGAGGTAGATTTAATTGAATCCAACTTGAGACTCCCCTTGTCTCCTGAAGTCCTCCTGAAGAGAATGGTCAGTGTCCTTGTTCCGATCTGAACTGTGCATTGTGCTCTCTAGCTTTGCTACATCTCACCATCTCTGTCTGTCTTTTCCATCTCTCCCTTTCTTCATCTCTCTCTCCCTTCTCCTTTCCTCCTTCTCTCTCTCTCTCTCTCTCTCTCTCTCTCTCTCTCTCTCTCCCCCTCCCCCAGTGACACACTCAACCCCGCAATCTCTCTGTCACACTCTATTGCTCTCTCCGTCTTTCCTCCTCTCTGCTTTTCTCTCTCACTCTTTCTCATTAACACACGTTCATTTTTCTCCATCAGCACAAAAGTTGTTTCACCTTTGACATATATGTTTAACTACTCTATTCACAACTAGGTTGAGATAACTGAGACACCCACACAACCACGAGGGTGATTAACAAGCTGCTATAGAGACACCCACACAACCACGGGGGTGATTAACAAGCTGCTATAGAGACACCCACAAACCATGAGGGTGATTAACAAGCTGCTATAGAGACAACCACAAGGGTTATTGGCAAGCTGCTATAGAGACACCCACACAACCACGAGGGTGATTAACAAGCTGCTATAGAGACAACCATGAGGGTTATTGGCAAGCTGCGATAGAGACACCCACACAACCACGAGGGGGATTAACAAGCTGCTATAGATACACCCACACAACCATGAGGGTTATTGACAAGCTGCTATAGAGACACCCACAAACCATGAGGGTGATTAACAAGCTGCTATAGAGACAACCACAAGGGTTATTGGCAAGCTGCTATAGAGACACCCACACAACCACGAGGGTGATTAACAAGCTGCTATAGAGACAACCATGAGGGTTATTGGCAAGCTGCGATAGAGACACCCACACAACCACGAGGGTGATTAACAAGCTGCTATAGAGACACCCACACAACCACGAGGGGGATTAACAAGCTGCTATAGAGACAACCATGAGGGTTATTGGCAAGCTGCGATAGAGACACCCACACAACCACGAGGGTGATTAACAAGCTGCTATAGAGACACCCACACAACCACGAGGGGGGTTAACAAGCTGCTATAGATACACCCACACAACCATGAGGGTTATTGACAAGCTGCTATAGAGACACCCACACAACCACAAGGGTGATTAACAAGCTGCTATAGAGACACACACACAACCACGAGGGTTATTGGCAAGCTGCTATAGAGACACACACACAACCACGAGGGTTATTGACAAGCTGCTATAGAGACACCCACACAACCACGAGGGTTATTGACAAGCTGCTATAGAGACAACCACGAGGGTTATTGACAAGCTGCTATAGAGACACCCACACAACCACGAGGGTTATTGACAAGCTGCTATAGAGACAACCACGAGGGTGATTGACAAGCTGCTATAGAGACACCCACACAACCACGAGGGTTATTAACTTGCTGCTATAGAGACACCCACACAACCACGAGGGTGATTGACAAGCTGCTATAGAGACACCCACACAACCACGAGGGTGATTGACAAGCTGCTATAGAGATACCCACACAACCACGAGGGTTATTGACAAGCTGCTATAGAGACACCCACACAACCACGAGGGTTATTGACAAGCTCCTATAGAGACACCCACACAACCACGAGGGTGATTGACAAGCTGCTATAGAGACACCCACACAACCACGAGGGTTATTGACAAGCTGCTATAGAGACACCCACACAACCACGAGGGTTATTGACAAGCTGCTATAGAGACAACCACGAGGGTTATTGACAAGCTGCTATAGAGACACCCACACAACCACGAGGGTTATTGACAAGCTGCTATAGAGACAACCACGAGGGTGATTGACAAGCTGCTATAGAGACACCCACACAACCACGAGGGTGATTGACAAGCTGCTATAGAGACACCCACACAACCACGAGGGTTATTGACAAGCTGCTATAGAGACACCCACACAACCACAAGGGTTATTGACAAGCTGCTATAGAGACACCCACACAACCACGAGGGTTATTGACAAGCTGCTATAGAGACAACCACAAGGGTTATTGGCAAGCTGCTATAGAGACACCCAGACAACCACGAGGGTTATTGACAAACTGCTATAGAGACACCCACACAACCACGAGGGTTATTGACAAGCTGCTATAGAGACAACCACGAGGGTGATTGACAAGCTGCTATAGAGACACCCACACAACCACGAGGGTTATTGACAAGCTGCTATAGAGACAACCACAAGGGTTATTGGCAAGCTGCTATAGAGACACCCAGACAACCACGAGGGTTATTGACAAACTGCTATAGAGACACCGACACAACCACGAGGGTTATTGACAAGCTGCTATAGAGACACCCACACAACCACGAGGGTTATTGACAAGCTGCTATAGAGACACCCACACAACCATGAGGGTTATTGACAAGCTGCTATAGAGACACCCACATAACCACGAGGGTGATTGACAAACTGCTATAGAGACACCCACACAACCACAAGGGTTATTGACAAGCTGCTATAGAGACACCCACACAACCACGAGGGTGATTAACAAGCTGCTATAGAGACAACCACACAACCACGAGGGTTATTGACAAGCTGCTATAGAGACACCCACATAACCACGAGGGTGATTGACAAGCTGCTATAGAGACACCCACACAACCACGAGGGTTATTGACAAGCTGCGATAGAGACACCCACACAACCACAAGGGTTATTGACAAGCTGCTATAGAGACACCCACACAACCACGAGGATGATTAACAAGCTGCTATAGAGACACCCACACAACCACGAGGGTGATTAACAAGCTGCTATAGAGACACTCACACAACCACAAGGGTGATTAACAAGCTGCTATAGAGACACCCACACAACCACGAGGGTGATTAACAAGCTGCTATAGAGACACCGATACAACCACGAGGGTGATTGACAAGTTGCTGATGAGTTATAGAAAGAAAACAACTGTTTATTAAAGACTAGTTGGTAAAGTACTAACATATATTATGTTGAAGAAAGACTGTATTGACGTGGCCTGACTCTATAGTCAGCTAGCTAGCTTACCGAGCTGTACTGACTAGCTAGGATAACTAAGATGCTGCTGGTAGAGTAGCTAGCTAGCTTACCGAGCTGTACCGACTAGCTAGGATAACTAGGATGCTGCTGGTAGAGTAGCTAGCTAGCTTACCGAGCTGTACCGACTAGCTAGGATAACTAGGATGCTGCTGGTAGAGTAGCTAGCTAGCTTACCGAGCTGTACGGACTAGCTAGGATAACTAGGATGCTGCTGGTAGAGTAGCTAGCTAGCTTACCGAGCTGTACCGACTAGCTAGGATAACTAGGATGCTGCTGGTAGAGTAGCTAGCTAGCTTACCGAGCTGTACCAACTGGCTAGGATAACTAGGATGCTGCTGGTAGAGTAGCTAGATAACTTACCGAGCTGTACCAACTGGCTAGGATAACTAGGATGCTGCTGGTAGAGTAGCTAGCTAACTTACCGAGCTGTACCGACTCTATTCAGAAAAGTGTCTCAGAGTTTAGACTTTAATATCATAAGAAATAAGATTCTCTGATTTGAAAAGGCAAAACTGATTCTAGATCAGCAATCCTACTCTGAGACACTATATGAATCCAGGCACATCTAGCATCAGTTTTGACGTATAGATCATCACGAATAATAAGATTGCATCGACAGATCCTAGATCAGCATTATACTAAAATGTTTTTGTGGTTAGGGGCCCAGGTCTCTGACAAGCTTACTCATCACTTCTCTACCTCCGTTTACACTTGTTACACACATCTGCAGGATGAGATCGCTCTCACAGAGGTGAGAATGTCTTTTAAAAGAGAACATCCAGATGTGCTATTCATTGTGACACGAGTGTTCTGAGAATGCTGGAACAGCAGCACTCGCTGAAATAGTCCATGTTTCATTTGTTGCCGTAACAACATTACAACATCAAGATGATTTCAGGGAGTGGAGGGTTATTTCACAGTTCATAAGCCTTATAAAACCCTCCATCCACCCCCCCAAAAAATACTTTGGATTTATAGACTTCTGAGTCAAGCTATTTTTTTACTGGATGGACTGAGGAAGCTCTCACAGTGGGGTGGTAATGGGTTGCATCCCAAACAGCACCCTAGTTCAAAAGTAGTGCACTATATAGGGACCAAGGTGCTAAAAATAGGGACAAGGGTGCCATTCAGGACACTGACAATATCTGTTTTCAAAAATAACATTTACAACCACCATGAATGTTCTGAGAAAGCTCTCACAGAGGAGTGGTAATGATGGTGTCCCAAGTGGCACCCTATTCCCTATATAGTGCACTACTTTAGACCAGAGCCCAATGGCACCCTATTCCCTACATAGTGCACTACTTTTGACCAGAACTCAATGACACCCTATTCCCTATATAGTGCACTACTTTTGACCAGAGCTCTATGGCACACAATTCCCTATATAGTGCACTACTTTTGACCAGAGCTCAATGACACACAATTCCCTATATAGTGCACTACTTTAGACCAGAGCTCAATGACACCCTATTCCTTATATAGTGCACTACTTTAGACCAGAGTCCTATGATCCCTAATCCCTACATAGTGCACAACTTTGACCAGAACCAATAGGTATTGCACTAAGGACTAAAGGGGCCATTTGGGAGATAGCCAATGTCTGTTTTCAAAAATAACATCTTGGAGGCATCCGTCATGAGCGTCATGAGACATACCACTCTGACAGAGGAGTGATAATATCTCTCAAAGAGAACATCCGTATTTGGTATTCATCTGGACAGATATTCAGTACCTAGTCGTCCCCACGTCTCCCCTATAAAAGAACTGAAAGAACGTCCACGTGTTTTATTAAAGATGATCAATAACGAACGTGGACTGCGGTTGTTTGCTCTTGTTGAAGGGAGAGTGGTTAGAGACTGTTGGAGGGAGAGGTTAGAGACTGTTGAAGGGAGAGTGGTTAGAGACTGTTGAAGGGAGAGTGGTTAGAGACTGCTCAAGGGAGAGAGGTTAGAGACTGTTGAAGGGAGAGAGGTTAGAGACTGTTGGAGGGAGAGTGGTTAGAGACTGTTGAAGGGAGAGTGGTTAGAGACTGTTCAAAGGAGAGGTTAGAGACTGTTCAAGGGAGAGGTTAGAGACTGTTGAAGGGAGAGGTTAGAGACTGTTGAAGGGAGAGAGGTTAGAGACTGTTGAAGGGAGAGAGGTTAGAGACTGTTGAAGGGAGACGTTAGAGGCTGTTGAAGGGAGAGGTTAGAGACTGTTCAAAGGAGAGGTTAGAGACTGTTGAAGGGAGAGGTTAGAGACTGTTGAAGGGAGAGAGGTTAGAGACTGTTGAAGGGAGAGTGGTTAGAGACTGCTCAAGGGGGAGAGGTTAGAGACTGTTGAAGGGAGAGTGGTTAGAGACTGCTCAAGGGGGAGAGGTTAGAGACTGTTGAAGGGAGACGTTAGAGGCTGTTGAAGGGAGAGGTTAGAGACTGTTCAAAGGAGAGGTTAGAGACTGTTGAAGGGAGAGGTTAGAGACTGTTGAAGGGAGAGTGGTTAGAGACTGCTCAAGGGGGAGAGGTTAGAGACTGTTGAAGGGAGAGTGGTTAGAGACTGTTGAAGGGAGAGTGGTTAGAGACTGTTGAAGGGAGAGGTTAGAGACTGTTGAAGGGAGAGGTTAGAGACTGTTGAAGGGAGAGAGGTTAGAGACTGTTGAAGGGAGAGTGGTTAGAGACTGTTCAAGGGAGAGGTTAGAGACTGTTGAAGGGAGAGTGGTTAGAGACTGTTGGAGGGAGAGGTTAGAGACTGTTGAAGGGAGAGTGGTTAGAGACTGTTGGAGGGAGAGTGGTTAGAGACTGTTGAAGGGAGAGTGGTTAGAGACTGTTGAAGGGAGAGTGGTTAGAGACTGTTGAAGGGAGAGGTTAGAGACTGTTGAAGTGAGAGGTTAGAGACTGTTGAAGGGAGAGTGGTTAGAGACTGTTGAAGGGAGTGGTTAGAGACTGTTCAAGGGAGAGGTTAGAGACTGTTGGAGGGAGAGTGGTTAGAGACTGTTGAAGGGAGAGTGGTTAGAGACTTTTGGAGGGAGAGTGGTTAGAGACTGTTGAAGGGAGAGTGGTTAGAGACTGTTGAAGGGAGAGGTTAGAGACTGTTGAAGGGAGAGTGGTTAGAGACTGTTGAAGGGAGAGGTTAGAGACTGTTGAAGGGAGAGTGGTTAGAGACTGTTGAAGGGAGAGGTTAGAGACTGTTGAAGGGAGAGTGGTTAGAGACTGTTGAAGGGAGAGAGGTTAGAGACTGTTGAAGGGAGAGGTTAGAGACTGTTGAAGGGAGAGGTTAGAGACTGTTGAAGTGAGTGGTTAGAGACTGTTGAAGGGAGAGTGGTTAGAGACTGTTGAAGTGAGAGGTTAGAGACTGTTGAAGGGAGAGTGGTTAGAGACTGTTGAAGGGAGAGGTTAGAGACTGTTGAAGGGAGAGGTTAGAGACTGTTGAAGGGAGAGAGGTTAGAGACTGTTGAAGGGAGAGGTTAGAGACTGTTGAAGGGAGAGAGGTTAGAGATTGTTGAAGGGAGAGTGGTTAGAGACTGTCCAAGGGAGAGTGGTTAGAGACTGTTGAAGGGAGAGTGGTTAGAGACTGTTGAAGGGAGAGGTTAGAGACTGTTGAAGGGAGAGTGGTTAGAGACTGTCCAAGGGAGAGAGGTTAGAGACTGTTGAAGGGAGAGTGGTTAGAGACTGTTGAAGGGAGAGGTTAGAGACTGCTCAAGGGAGAGGTTAGAGACTGTTCAAGGGAGAGGTTAGAGACTGCTCAAGGGAGTGGTTAGAGACTGCTCAAGGGAGAGGTTAGAGACTGTTCAAGGGAGAGGTTAGAGACTGTTCAAGGGAGAGGTTAGAGACTGCTCTCACAGCAAGGAGGTAATGTATGTGTTTGAAATGCGGAATTTTATTACACCCGGCCGCGTGGGAAACAACAGCCCCAGCTAGCTACACCTCAGAGTTGAGTTCTTCCCCACGCGGCCGACACACAGTTCTTACTCAATAAGCAATAAGGCCCGAGGGGGTGTGGTATATGGCCAATATACCGCGGCTAGGGGCTGTTCTTAGGCACAATGCAACGTAAATTCGAAAACATAAATCTACGTAATCCACCAAAAGTCATTATTTATCATGAGAGGGCCATAAACAATAACTAGTAATGCTGCATACTGTTTGAAAGGTTATAAAATATCACCTTTCTAGAATTTTAAAAAATTATAATAATTTGCTGAGGTGTCATCACTTTTTGAGGACACAAGCTCAAGTACACAGTACAACTGTGCCACACATAAAAACACGAGGTCAAGTACACAGTACAACTGTGACACACATAAAAACACAAGCTCAAGTACACAGTACAACTGTGACACACATAAAAACATGAGGCCAAGTACACAGTACAACTGTGACACACATAAAACACGAACTCAAGTACACAGTACAACTGTGACACACATAAAACACGAGGTCAAGTACACAGTACATCTGTGACACACATAACAACATGAGGTCAAGTACACAGTACATCTGTGACACACATAAAACACGAGGACAAGTACGCAGTACAACTGTGACACATTTAAAAACACGACATATTTTATATGATGCATTTTCTATTCAACAAAACTGAATGAATAAGGCTTGAATTGATATATGCTTTCTAAACCCAGTGTAGCAGTGTGATGTCGTTCCCCTAGATGATGCACCAAGTTGCACACGAGGACCAATCCAAATAGGCCAGGTCAAGAGGTCAAGAGGTCAAGAGGGGATGTTAATCATTTGATAATAGTAATAATCATAATTCAGTGTATTTTTTAAATTTAATAACAGCTGCATAGCTAATGTTTTTCTTTGGTGTACAAACACTTTTTCATATCAATATTGTACATGTGATTGTAAAAGTTTTTGAATATTTTGGTTTGGCCCATCTGTATTTCCGTACCCTCTTATTGTTCTCTTTTGCCTGACCTTCGGCATAGCGAGGTGCCTGAGAGCTAGGACTGTGCCAAGGGTTAACATAATGTGTGTTGTCTCTTCGTGTGCAGGTGCCTGAGAGCTAGGACTGTGCCAAGGGTTAACATAATTCAACTAGCAGACCTTCAGTTGTGGCTGCGTCCTAATTAAAAGTACACAACGCAGAACGAACCACGCTACAATAGCATAAACAAATGATTAAATGACTAACTATAAGATTTCACCTTCCTTATAACTGTAAAAAACACAATTGTATGTTTAGTGTTAGAAAACATTTTCATATTTTCTAAAGGTCTTTCTTAATCAACACGTCTGCCCCCCTCCCCATCACCGTGAATGTCTCGCAGAGCTCCAGCTCGGCTTCCTGAACTCGTTAGGATTAATGAGTATAAATGGATTGCTCCGTGTGCTCCGGAGATGAAACCACTCTGTCCCGCTGCTCTAAGATGTAGCGATTACAAGCATGTGCTTTGTTAATGGCTGTGACGTAAGGTTCAACCAGAGGTTGAATGACATGATGGGAGTGATATCCCAGCTTCACGTGGTCTTAATTGTTAATTGCTGTGACGTAAGGTTCAACCAGAGGTTGAATGACACGGTAGGAGTGATATCCCAGCTTCAAGTGGTCTCAGACTGCACACATCCTACTTCACACAGGCTCAGAAAATATATATTACTGTGTCCATGGGAACCAGGGCTGTGGCTCAATGCAAGCCATTTGGATCTACAGTATTCACAGGTCGATGCTCAATGCAAGCCATTTGGATCTACAGTATTCACAGGTCGATGCTCAATGCAAGCCATTTGGATCTACAGTATTCACAGGTCGATGCTCAATGCAAGCCATTTGGATCTACAGTATTCACAGGTCGATGTATAAGCTAAACATTTGGTCCGAACTGGTACCAGAACCACATACATCTAAGAGTATTTATAGTCCTACTCCAGTCTCTTATTCAGCTCATTTATCACCTGACTGACTTAACGGGATGTACATCTCAGTAGGTGGTCCAGGTGTCCTCTGACATGACACAAGTGGTGGTGGTTGGGGGGGTATGTTCCTCAGGCAAGGGGAGGCCGATGGGGGGGTTATGTTCCTCTGGCAAGGGGAGGCCGATGACAGATTTCACCATCAGACCAACACCACGAAGTTTGCAATTGTGTCTATTTTGCTCAAAAATGTATTTTTTTATACTTAAAGGAAAGAATCCACCCAAAACAACTCATTCCTCTAAATTACAGTGTTAAATTACACGAATATGTGAGAAAGATATTTTTCATGAACAAATGATTAATTTGCAAATCAAACTTTGTCACATTCGCCGAATACAACAAGTGTAGACCTTACTGTGAAATGCTTACTTACAAGCCCAACAGTGCAGTTCAAGAAGACATTAAGAAAATATTTACAGCCAGCTCCTGTCCTCCTCTGGGTACACTGACCTCAATACGAAACCTAGGAGGCTCCGGTTTCTCATGCCCTTCCAAAGACTTATACTACCTGTCAAAAGATTGGACACACCTACTCATTCAAGGGTTTTTCTTTATTTTTTACATTGTAAAATAATAGTGAAGACATCAACTATGAAATAATACATATGGAATCATATAGTAAACAAAAAATAGTTTAACAAATCAAAATAAACAAATGAAAATATATTTTATATTTGAGATTCTTCAAAAAAATGTTTTTATTTATTTAACCAGACAAGTCAGTTAAGAACAAATTCTTATTTACATTGACGGCCTAGGGACAGTGGGTTAACTGCCTTGTTCAGGGGCAGAACAGACAGATTGTTACCATGTCAGCCCAGGGATTCGATCTAGCAACCTTTTGGTTACTAGCCCAAAGCTCTAACCACTAGGCTACCCTGCCGCCCCAAATAGTCAACCTTTTGGTTACTAGCCCAAAGCTCTAACCACTAGGCTACCCTGCCGCCCCAAATAGTCAACCTTTTGGTTACTAGCCCAAAGCTCTAACCACTAGGCTACCCTGCCGCCCCAAATAGTCAACCTTTTGGTTACTAGCCCAAAGCTCTAACCACTAGGCTACCCTGCCGCCCCAAATAGTCAACCTTTTGGTTACTAGCCCAAAGCTCTTACCACTAGGCTACCCTGCCGCCCCAAATAGTCAATTATTAAGTAATGCTCACTGAATCACCTCTCCAAAACAAACTGTTATTAAGTAATGGTCGCTCTTTCTCACAGACACCCTGTTTTGACCGCAATGACTCACACATCTCTCAGACCGTTTCTTATAAGAGGCAAAGACTGGAAAAGAACCGTGGAATAATATTAAACCTTATAATGATTATATGTATATACTGCTAATCTGTAGTCCAGGACCCTATACATGTAGTTGGGGAGGGTCCTATAGCCCTTCCCCTTCTATTAATACAACATAAGCATAATCATTTATTATAATACATCAAACATTTGGTGCAGCCCCTATCATGACCCCAAGGTGACCCCATCACACTGTCTGTGATGTATTTAGAATTCAAGACACACTTAACCAGCATGGCTCCCACAGCATGGCTCTCCAGGCAGTGTAAGGGCTATTTTACCAAGAAGGAGAGTGATGGCATGCTGCATCAGATGACCTGGCCTCCACAATCCCTTGACATCAACAAAGTTGAGATGGTTTTGCAGAGTTAAGGAAAAGCAGCTACCAGTGTTAACCAGCAGGGCTAGCCAGCTATCAAACAGACCCAGTCCTAACCAGCAGGGCTAGCCAGCTATCAAACAGACCCAGTCCTAACCAGCAGGGCTAGCCAGCTATCAAACAGACCCAGTCCTAACCAGCAGGGCTAGCCAGCTATCAAACAGACAAAGTCCTAACCAGCAGGGCTAGCCATCTATCAAACAGACCCAGCAGGGCTAGCCAGCTATCAAACATACCCAGTCCTAACCAACAGGGCTAGCCAGCTATCAAACAGACCCAGTCCTAACCAGCAGGGCTAGCCACCTATCAATCAGACCCAGTCCTAACCAGCAGGGCTAGCCACCTATCAATCAGACCCAGTCCTAACCAGCAGGGCTAGCCATCTATCAAACAGACCCAGTCCTAACCAGCAGGGCTAGCCATCTATCAAACAGACACAGCAGGGCTAGCCAGCTATCAAACATACCCAGTCCTAATCAGCAGGGCTAGCCATCTATCAAACAGACCCAGTCCTAACCAGCAGAGGTAGCCATCTATCAAACAGACCCAGTACTAACCAGCAGGGCTAGCCATCTATCAAACAGACCCAGCAGGGCTAGCCAGCTATCAAACATACCCAGTCCTAACCAGCAGGGCTAGCCAGCTATCAATCAGACCCAGTCCTAACCAGCAGGGCTAGCCATCTATCAAACATACCCAGTCCTAACCAGCAGGGCTAGCCATCTATCAAACAGACCCAGTCCTAACCAGCAGGGCTAGCCATCTATCGAACATACCCAGTCCTAACCAGCAGGGCTAGCCATCTATTAAACAGACCCAGTCCTAACCAGCAGGGCTAGCCATCTATCAAACAGACCCAGTCCTAACCAGCAGGGCTAGCCATCTATCAAACATACCCAGTCCTAACCAGCAGGGCTAGCCATCTATCAAACATACCCAGTCCTAACCAGCAGGGCTAGCCATCTATCAATCAGACCCAGTCCTAACCAGCAGGGCTAGCCATCTATCAAACAGACCCAGTCCTAACCAGCAGGGCTAGCCAGCTATCAAACATACCCAGTCCTAATCAGCAGGGCTAGCCATCTATCAAACAGACCCAGTCCTAACCAGCAGAGGTAGCCATCTATCAAACAGACCCAGTACTAACCAGCAGGGCTAGCCATCTATCAAACAGACCCAGCAGGGCTAGCCAGCTATCAAACATACCCAGTCCTAACCAGCAGGGCTAGCCAGCTATCAATCAGACCCAGTCCTAACCAGCAGGGCTAGCCATCTATCAAACATACCCAGTCCTAACCAGCAGGGCTAGCCATCTATCAAACAGACCCAGTCCTAACCAGCAGGGCTAGCCATCTATCAAACATACCCAGTCCTAACCAGCAGGGCTAGCCATCTATTAAACAGACCCAGTCCTAACCAGCAGGGCTAGCCATCTATCAAACAGACCCAGTCCTAACCAGCAGGGCTAGCCATCTATCAAACATACCCAGTCCTAACCAGCAGGGCTAGCCATCTATCAAACATACCCAGTCCTAACCAGCAGGGCTAGCCATCTATCAATCAGACCCAGTCCTAACCAGCAGGGCTAGCCATCTATCAAACAGACCCAGTCCTAACCAGCAGGGGTAGCCATCTATCAAACAGACCCAGTACTAACCAGCAGGGCTAGCCATCTATCAAACAGACCCAGCAGGGCTAGCCAGCTATCAAACATACCCAGTCCTAACCAGCAGGGCTAGCCAGCTATCAATCAGACCCAGTCCTAACCAGCAGGGCTAGCCATCTATCAAACATACCCAGTCCTAACCAGCAGGGCTAGCCATCTATCAAACAGACCCAGTCCTAACCAGCAGGGCTAGTCATCTATCAAACATACCCAGTCCTAACCAGCAGGGCTAGCCATCTATCAAACAGACCCAGCAGGGCTAGCCATCTATCAAACATACCCAGTCCTAACCAACAGGGCTAGCCAGCTATCAGACATAACCAGTCCTAACCAGCAGGGCTAGCCATCTATCAAACAGACCCAGTCCTAACCAGCAGGGCTAGCCATCTATCGAACATACCCAGTCCTAACCAGCAGGGCTAGCCATCTATCAAACAGACCCAGTCCTAACCAGCAGGGCTAGCCATCTATCAAACAGACCCAGTCCTAACCAGCAGGGCTAGCCACCTATCAAACAGACCCAGTCCTAACCAGCAGGGCTAGCCATCTATCAAACAGACCCAGTCCTAACCAGCAGGGCTAGCCACCTATCAATCAGACCCAGTCCTAACCAGCAGGGCTAGCCACCTATCAAACAGACCCAGTCCTAACCAGCAGGGCTAGCCATCTATCAAACATACCCAGTCCTAACCAGCAGGGCTAGCCACCTATCAATCAGACCCAGTCCTAACCAGCAGGGCTAGCCACCTATCAAACAGACCCAGTCCTAACCAGCAGGGCTAGCCAGCTGTCAGTGCTTCTACAGCATTGTCTAAGCTAATGAGCTGTTACAGAACACTACATGTATAGCTACACAGCTCTCTGTCGTCTTCTGACATCCACCCACCCACACACACATAAAACATCTCTGTTGTCCTCTGACATCCACCCACCCACACACACATACAGCATCTCTGTTGTCCTCTGACATCCACCCACCCACACACACATACAGCATCTCTGTTGTCCTCTGACATCCACCCACCCACACACACATACAGCATCTCTGTTGTCCTCTGACATCCACCCACACACACATAAAACATTTCTGTCGTCCTCTGACATCCACCCACACACACATAAAACATCTCTGTTGTCCTCTGACATCCACCCACCCACACACACATACAACATCTCTGTCGTCCTCTGACATCCACCCACACACACATAAAACATCTCTGTTGTCCTCTGACATCCACCCACCCACACACACATACAGCATCTCTGTTGTCCTCTGACATCCACCCACCCACACACACATACAGCATCTCTGTCGTCCTCTGACATCCACCCACCCACACACACATACAACATCTCTGTCATACTCTGACATCCACCCACACACACATACAGCATCTCTGTCGTCCTCTGACATCCCCCCACCCACACACACATAAAACATCTCTGTCATACTCTGACATCCACCCACCCACACACACATACAGCATCTCTGTCGTCCTCTGACATCCCCCCACCCACACACACATAAAACATCTCTGTCGTCCTCTGACATCCAAACATAAAACATCTCTGTCTTCCTCTGACATCCACCCACACAGATAGTTGTCACCATTGGATCAGTAGAGGGAGTTGGGCTACATAGAGATGACACCATTGGATCAGTAGAGGGAGTTGGGCTATACAGAGAGATGACACCATTGGATCAGTAGAGGGAGTTGGGTTACAGAGAGATGACACCATTGGATCGGTAGAGGGAGTTGGGCTATACAGAGAGATGACACCATTGGATCGGTAGAGGGAGTTGGGCTACAGAGAGATGACACCATTGGATCAGTAGAGGGAGTTGGGCTATACAGAGAGATGACACCATTGGATCAGTAGAGGGAGTTGGGCTATACAGAGAGATGACACCATTGGATCAGTAGAGGGAGTTGGGCTACAGAGAGATGACACCATTGGATCGGTAGAGGGAGTCGGGCTATACAGAGAGATGACACCATATTTCTTATAGCAGTCATGTCCTTTCAAATCAGTGAAGGTAAGTGTTCACTTTGGGAGGAAATTGATACTATTGGGACACAATTTCTGTACAGGTAGCAGCAGAAAGAGGGTACACATTGCCCTCTAGTGTAGAAGACATGAACTACATCTCAAACAGAGAGTCTGGCCCTGACATAAAAGAAAACACCACAAAATAAATAAAAACGTTGTTTTGACAAATGAAAGGACACTTGATTGAACCCCCTAAGTTAACATGTGGAATTGTTTTAAGATGGTCAAATGATTTGGAATTAAAGGAGCCCTGTAGGTGCAGTACATGACAGACTGAAAGCTTTATCATCAGGAGAAACCTGACTCACCTCTAACCGTCAGGAGAGACCTGCCTCACCTCTAACCGTCAGGAGAGACCTGCCTCACCTCTACCCGTCAGGAGAGACCTGCCTCACCTCTACCCGTCAGGAGAGACCTGCCTCACCTCTACCCGTCAGGAGAGACCTGCCTCACCTCTACCCGTCAGGAGAGACCTGCCTCACCTCTACCCGTCAGGAGAGACCTGCCTCACCTCTACTTGTCAGGAGAGACCTGCCTCACCTCTACCCGTCAGGAGAGACCTGCCTCACCTCTACCCATCAGGAGAGACCTGCCTCACCTCTACCTTTCAGGAGAAACCTGCCTCACCTCTACCCGTCAGGAGAGACCTGCCTCACCTCTACCTGTCAGGAGAGACCTGCCTCACCTCTACCTGTCAGGAGAGACCTGCCTCACCTCTACCTGTCAGGAGAGACCTGCCTCACCTCTACCCGTCAGGAGAAACCAGTCTCACCTCTACCCGTCAGGAGAGACCAGGCTCACCTCTACCCGTCAGGAGAGACCAGGCTCAACTCTACCCGTCAGGAGAGACCAGGCTCACCTCTACTCGTCAGGAGAGACCAGGCTCACCTCTACCCGTCAGGAGAGACCAGGCTCACCTCTACCCATCAGGAGAGACCAGGCTCACCTCTACCCATCAGGAGAGACCAGGCTCACCTCTACCCATCAGGAGAGACCAGGCTCACCTCTACCCATCAGGAGAGACCAGGCTCACCTCTACCCATCAGGAGAGACCAGTTTCACCTCTACCCATCAGGAGAGACCAGGCTCACCTCTACCCACCAGGAGAGACCAGGCTCACCTCTACCCATCAGGAGAGACCTGCCTCACCTCTACCCATCAGGAGAGACCAGGCTCACCTCTACCCATCAGGAGAGACCTGCCTCACCTCTACCCATCAGGAGAGACCAGGCTCACCTCTACCCATCAGGAGAGACCATGTCAGGACCCGGTTACGAACCCGGGTCTCCGGAGTGAGAAACAGTCACTTAACCAACTGAGCCACGAATAGTTGGCAGAACCCAGAAGATGAGGCAGACACAGCAGTACTTGAGACGATGTATTTAATGAAGTAAAAAATGAAGTTCTTCAGGAAAACATGTAACTCCACAAACTCAAAAGGAATTCCACAAGAACAAAGGTAATCCTCCAAGACAAAAGGTAAATCCACAAGGTGGAAGGTATAGCACAAAAAGCCTCAAAAAATACTCAAAAACAAACAAACAAGAACAAAAAACAGAATTCCACAAGAGAGTCCACCGGGATCAACAAGAGTTCACAGAGTACTAGGGCTGGGTGCTAACATACAAACACAGAGCAAAGGACTGAGGAAAACAAAGGGTTTAAATACAATCAGGGGAAACGAGGCACAGGTGCAAATAATAATGGGGATCAAGGGAAACAAAAGGTCAAAAGGCACAATGGGGGCATCTAGTGACCAAAACCGGAACAACCCTGGCCAAATCCTGGACAGACCAGGCTCACCTCTACCCATCAGGAGAGACCAGGCTCACCTCTACCCACCAGGAGAGACCAGGCTCACCTCTACCCATCAGGAGAGACCTGCCTCACCTCTACCCATCAGGAGAGACCAGGCTCACCTCTACCCATCAGGAGAGACCTGCCTCACCTCTACCCATCAGGAGAGACCAGGCTCACCTCTACCCATCAGGAGAGACCAGGCTCACCTCTACCCATCAGGAGAGACCAGGCTCACCTCTACCCATCAGGAGAGACCAGGCTCACCTCTACCCATCAGGAGAGACCAGGCTCACCTCTACCCATCAGGAGAGACCAGCCTCACCTGTACCCATCAGGAGAGACCAGGCTCACCTCTACCCATCAGGAGAGACCAGCCTCACCTGTACCCATCAGGAGAGACCAGGCTCACCTCTACCCATCAGGAGAGACCTGCCTCACCTCTACCCATCAGGAGAGACCAGGCTCACCTCTACCCATCAGGAGAGACCTGCCTCACCTCTACCCATCAGGAGAGACCAGGCTCACCTCTACCCATCAGGAGAGACCATGTCAGGACCCGGTTACGAACCCGGGTCTCCGGAGTGAGAAACAGTCACTTAACCAACTGAGCCACGAATAGTTGGCAGAACCCAGAAGATGAGGCAGACACAGCAGTACTTGAGACGATGTATTTAATGAAGTAAAAAATGAAGTTCTTCAGGAAAACATGTAACTCCACAAACTCAAAAGGAATTCCACAAGAACAAAGGTAATCCTCCAAGACAAAAGGTAAATCCACAAGGTGGAAGGTATAGCACAAAAAGCCTCAAAAAATACTCAAAAACAAACAAACAAGAACAAAAAACAGAATTCCACAAGAGAGTCCACCGGGATCAACAAGAGTTCACAGAGTACTAGGGCTGGGTGCTAACATACAAACACAGAGCAAAGGACTGAGGAAAACAAAGGGTTTAAATACAATCAGGGGAAACGAGGCACAGGTGCAAATAATAATGGGGATCAAGGGAAAACAAAAGGTCAAAAGGCACAATGGGGGCATCTAGTGACCAAAAACCGGAACAACCCTGGCCAAATCCTGACAGACCAGGCTCACCTCTACCCATCAGGAGAGACCAGGCTCACCTCTACCCACCAGGAGAGACCAGGCTCACCTCTACCCATCAGGAGAGACCTGCCTCACCTCTACCCATCAGGAGAGACCTGCCTCACCTCTACCCATCAGGAGAGACCAGGCTCACCTCTACCCATCAGGAGAGACCAGGCTCACCTCTACCCATCAGGAGAGACCAGGCTCACCTCTACCCATCAGGAGAGACCAGGCTCACCTCTACCCATCAGGAGAGACCAGGCTCACCTCTACCCATCAGGAGAGACCAGGCTCACCTCTACCCATCAGGAGAGACCAGCCTCACCTGTACCCATCAGGAGAGACCAGGCTCACCTCTACCCATCAGGAGAGACCAGCCTCACCTGTACCCATCAGGAGAGACCAGGCTCACCTCTACCCATCAGGAGAGACCAGGCTCACCTCTACCCATCAGGAGAGACCAGGCTCAGCTCTACCTATCAGGAGAGACCTGACTCGCCTGTACCCATCAGGAGAGACCAGTCTCACCTCTACCCATCAGGAGAGACCAGTCTCACCTCTACCCATCAGGAGAGACCAGTCTCACCTCTACCCATCAGGAGAGACCAGGCTCACCTCTACCCATCAGGAGAGACCAGGCTCACCTCTACCCATCAGGAGAGACCAGGCTCACCTCTACCCATCAGGAGAGACCAGGCTCACCTCTACCCATCAGGAGAGACCAGCCTCACCTCTACCCATCAGGAGAGACCAGGCTCACCTCTACCCATCAGGAGAGACCAGGCTCACCTCTACCCATCAGGAGAGACCAGGCTCACCTCTACCCATCAGGAGAGACCAGCCTCACCTCTACCCATCAGGAGAGACCAGCCTCACCTCTACCCATCAGGAGAGACCAGCCTCACCTGTACCCATCAGGAGAGACCAGGCTCACCTCTACCCATCAGGAGAGACCAGCCTCACCTGTACCCATCAGGAGAGACCAGGCTCACCTCTACCCATCAGGAGAGACCAGGCTCACCTCTACCCATCAGGAGAGACCAGGCTCACCTCTACCCACCAGGAGAGACCAGGCTCACCTCTACCCATCAGGAGAGACCAGGCTCACCTCTACCCATCAGGAGAGACCAGGCTCACCTCTACCCATCAGGAGAGACCAGGCTCACCTCTACCCATCAGGAGAGACCATGTCAGGACCCGGTTACGAACCCGGGTCTCCGGAGTGAGAAACAGTCACTTAACCAACTGAGCCACGAATAGTTGGCAGAACCCAGAAGATGAGGCAGACACAGCAGTACTTGAGACGATGTATTTAATGAAGTAAAAAATGAAGTTCTTCAGGAAAACATGTAACTCCACAAACTCAAAAGGAATTCCACAAGAACAAAGGTAATCCTCCAAGACAAAAGGTAAATCCACAAGGTGGAAGGTATAGCACAAAAAGCCTCAAAAAATACTCAAAAACAAACAAACAAGAACAAAAAACAGAATTCCACAAGAGAGTCCACCGGGATCAACAAGAGTTCACAGAGTACTAGGGCTGGGTGCTAACATACAAACACAGAGCAAAGGACTGAGGAAAACAAAGGGTTTAAATACAATCAGGGGAAACGAGGCACAGGTGCAAATAATAATGGGGATCAAGGGAAAACAAAAGGTCAAAAGGCACAATGGGGGCATCTAGTGACCAAAAACCGGAACAACCCTGGCCAAATCCTGACAGACCAGGCTCACCTCTACCCATCAGGAGAGACCAGGCTCACCTCTACCCATCAGGAGAGACCAGGCTCACCTCTACCCATCAGGAGAGACCAGGCTCACCTCTACCCATCAGGAGAGACCAGTCTCACCTCTACCCATCAGGAGAGACCAGGCTCACCTCTACCCACCAGGAGAGACCAGGCTCACCTCTACCCATCAGGAGAGACCTGCCTCACCTCTACCCATCAGGAGAGACCAGGCTCACCTCTACCCATCAGGAGAGACCTGCCTCACCTCTACCCATCAGGAGAGACCAGGCTCACCTCTACCCAGCTGTGTGTTCATGCAGAATGATCAGTCAATAATGCAGCCAATTCAAGTCAGAGATACATTCCTACAGAGCAAAAGTAAAACATTTAAAGTGACATTTCTCTCCATAATAAAAGTATATCCGACTTCCTCAAACCCAAACAAACACAGACAGTATTTTCATTACGACCAATATACCAGAGACCACAGGAGGTTGGTGGTAACTTCATGGAGGAGGATGAGCTCGTGGTCAAGGCTGAGGAAGAATCCGTGACGTGGTTTCCGTGTGATTCCATCCGCTCTGTTCTGGACGTTATTATGAGGCGTCGTCCCCTCATCAGCCTTCTGTGTGAGAGGCTGAAGGCTTCACTGTGTGTTGAAGCCTATCAGGAGAGACGATTCACCTGTAGCCAGCCGTCTGTCCATGAAGCCTGAGAGCTCAGTTATGAACAAATTCTTATTTACAATGACGGTGTACCCCGGTCAAACCCGAACCTGGACAACGCTGGGCAAATTGTGCGCCGCCCGATGGGACTCCCAATCACGGCCGGTAGTGATACAGCCTGGACTGGAACCAGGGTCTGTAGTGACGCCTCTAGTACTGAGATGCAGGGACTGTAGTGACTCCTCTAGTACTGAGAACCAGGGACTGTAGTGACTCCTCTAGTACTGAGAAGCAGGGACTGTAGTGACTCCTCTAGTACTGAGAACCAGGGACTGTAGTAACTCCTCTAGTACTGAGAACCAGGGACTGTAGTAACTCCTCTAGTACTGAGAAGCAGGGACTGTAGTGACTCCTCTAGTACTGAGAACCAGGGACTGTAGTGACTCCTCTAGTACTGAGAACCAGGGACTGTAGTAACTCCTCTAGTACTGAGATGCAGGGACTGTAGTGACTCCTCTAGTACTGAGAACCAGGGACTGTAGTAACTCCTCTAGTACTGAGATGCAGGGACTGTAGTGACTCCTCTAGTACTGAGAACCAGGGACTGTAGTGACTCCTGTAGTACTGAGATGCAGGGACTGTAGTGACTCCTCTAGTACTGAGAACCAGGGACTGTAGTGACTCCTGTAGTACTGAGAACCAGGGACTGTAGTAACTCCTCTAGTACTGAGATGCAGGGACTGTAGTGACTCCTCTAGTACTGAGAACCAGGGACTGTAGTGACTCCTGTAGTACTGAGAACCAGGGACTGTAGTAACTCCTCTAGTACTGAGATGCAGGGACTGTAGTGACTCCTCTAGTACTGAGAACCAGGGACTGTAGTGACTCCTGTAGTACTGAGATGCAGGGCCTTAGTCAGACAGTCTGGTTGAAACACAGCAGCTTCTTCAACCATGTGTCACGTTATCCACAGTGATTCAGAGCATTACATTTAGGAGATCACGTACTGGAAAACACATGTCAGAGCCGTCATGTAAGAAAAACCTTTTTAAAAAGGTTATTATATTATTATTTACATATTTGTAAATACATTTTATTACTGTGTCATTTTAATACATTTTATTACTGTGTCATTTTAATACATTTTATTACTGTGTAATTTTATTACATTTTTGAACACTGTTATTTTGGGTGAACAGTCAAAACGAAGAAGTTGTGGTTTATTTGAGTCAGACTCACTGTTTCACGTGGACAACTGTGGTTCCTGAGTCCATATTCACCATATTCAATCATATGGAATTCCCCTCCACCACGACTACACATTTGTGAAAACAAACATTCCTTCCTCTTGACCCACATTGTAAAAGAGTAGATTTTTTGTTATACAGAAATAACAAAACATGCTGATAAGCTGCTGTGTTGTTAATGTACGTGTAACCAGGCAACAACCCTGATCTACGGTTCACAATGCTCCCATGGAGGAAAATAGAGCCTGAGAGAAGAGCCCTGTGGCTTCAGGCTATTCAGCATGGGGTTATATCCTTCCTGTTTGGCCCTGTCCGGGGGTGTCATCAGATGGGGCCACAATGTATCCTCACCCCTCCTGTCTCAGCCTCCAGTATTTATGCTGCAGTAGTTTATGTGTCGGGGGGCTAGGGTCAGTTTGTTAAATCTGGAGAACTTCTCCTGTCCTGTTCGGTGTCCTGTGTGAATTTAAGTGTGCGTTCTCTAATTCTCTCTTTCTCTCTTTCTTTCTCTCTCTCGAGGACCTGAGCCCTAGGACCATGCCCCAGGACTACCTGACATGATGACTCCTTGCTGTCCCCAGTCCACCTGACCGTGCTGCTGCTCCAGTTTCAACTGTTCTGCCTTATTATTATTGGACCATGCTGGTCATTTATGAACATTTGAACATCTTGGCCATGTTCTGTTATAATCTCCACCGCACAGCCAGAAGAGGACTGGCCACCCTCATAGCCTGGTTCCCCTCTAGGTTTCTTCCTAGGTTTTGGCCTTTCTAGGGAGTTTTTCCTAGCCACTGTGCTTCTACACCTGCATTGCTTTCTGTTTGGGGTTTTAGGCTGGGTTTCTGTACAGCACTTTGAGATACCAGCTGATGAGCGTGGTCCTGTTCAGACTATTTCTGTAGTCCCTCTGTGTGTCATT
>NC_088421.1:49599542-49763848 GCF_034236695.1 Oncorhynchus nerka | reverse complement strand
GTAGAGACTGTAGGTCAGTATAGGAGAGACGTACAGTAGGCCAGTATGGTAGAGACTGTAGGTCAGTATAGTAGTAGACTGTACTGTAGGCCAGTATAGTAGAGACTGTAGGCCAGTATAGGTAGAGACTTTAGGCCAGTATGGTAGAGACTGTAGGTCAGTATGGTAGAGACTATGGGTCAGTATGGTAGAGACTGTACTGTAGGTCAGTATAGTAGAGACGGTAGGTCAGTATAGTAGAGACTGTAGGTCAGTATAGTAGAGACTGTACTGTAGGTCAGTATAGTAGAGACTGTACTGTAGGTCAGTATAGTAGAGACTGTAGGTCAGTATAGTAGAGACTGTACTGTAGGTCAGTATGGTAGAGACTGTAGGTCAGTATAGTAGAGACTGTACTGTAGGTCAGTATAGTAGAGACTGTAGGTCAGTATAGTAGAGACTGTACTGTAGGTCAGTATGGTGGAGACTGTAGGTCAGTATAGTAGAGACTTTAGGCCAGTATGGTAGAGACTGTCCTGTCAGTATAATAGAGACGGTACTGTAGGTCAGTATAATACAGACTGTAGGTCAGTATGGTAGAGACTGTAGGTCAGTATGGTAGAGACTGTACTGTAGATCAGTATAGTAGAGACTGTAGGTCAGTATAGTAGAGACTGTAGGTCAGTATAGTAGAGACTGTACTGTAGGTCAGTATAGTAGAGACTGTACTGTAGGTCAGTATGGTAGAGACGGCACTGTAGGTCAGTATAGTAGAGACGCAGGTCAGTATAGTAGAGACTGTAGGTCGGTATAGTAGAGACTAAAGGTCAGTATAGTATAGACTGTAGGTCAGTATAGTAGAGACTATAGGTCAGTATAGTAGAGACTGTAGGGCAGTATAGTAGAGACTGTAATGTAGGTCAGTATAGTAGAGACTGTACTGTAGGTCAGTATAGTAGAGACTGTACTGTAGGTCAGTATAGTAGAGACTGTAGGTCAGTATGGTAGAGACTGTAGGTCAGTATGGTAGAGACTGTAGGGCAGTATGGTAGAGACTGTACTGTAGGTCAGTATAGTAGAGACTGTAGGTCAGTGTAGTAGAGACTGTAGGTCAGTATAGTAGAGACTGTACTGTAGGCCAGTATAGTAGAGACTGTACAGTAGGTCAGTATAGTAGAGACTGTAGGTCAGTATAGGAGAGACCGTACTGTAGGCCAGTATGGTAGAGACTGTAGGTCAGTATGGTAGAGACTATGGGTCAGTATGGTAGAGACTGTACTGTAGGTAAGTATAGTAGATACGGTAGGTCAGTATAGTAGAGACTGTAGGTCAGTATGGTAGAGACTGTCCTGTCAGTATAATAGAGACGGTACTGTAGGTCAGAATGGTAGAGACCGTATGTCAGTATGGTAGAGACTGTAGGTCAGTATAGTAGAGACTGTAGGTCAGTATAGTAGAGACTGTACTGTAGGTCAGTATAGTAGAGACTGTACTGTAGGTCAGTATAGTAGAGACTGTAGGTCAGTATAGTAGAGACTGTACTGTAGGTCAGTATGGTAGAGACTGTAGGTCAGTATAGTAGAGACTGTAGGTCAGTATAGTAGAGACTGTAGGTCAGTATAGTAGAGACTGTACTGTAGGTCAGTATAGTAGAGACTGTAGGTCAGTATGGTAGAGACTGTAGGCCAGTATGGTAGAGACTGTCCTAGGCCAGTATAGTAGAGACTGTACTGTAGGTCAGTATAGTAGAGACTGTAGGTCAGTATGGTAGAGACTGTAGGTCAGTATGGTAGAGACTGTAGGTCAGTATAGTAGAGACTGTAGGTCAGTATAGTAGAGACTGTAGGTCAGTATGGTAGAGACTGTAGGTCAGTATAGTAGAGACTGTACTGTAGGCCAGTATAGTAGAGACTGTAGGTCAGTATAGTAGAGACGCAGGTCAGTATAGTAGAGACTGTAGGTCGGTATAGTAGAGACTATAGGTCAGTATAGTATAGACTGTAGGTCAGTATAGTAGAGACTATAGGTCAGTATAGTAGAGACTGTAGGGCAGTATAGTAGAGACTGTAATGTAGGTCAGTATAGTAGAGACTGTACTGTAGGTCAGTATAGTAGAGACTGTACTGTAGGTCAGTATAGTAGAGACTGTAGGTCAGTATGGTAGAGACTGTACAGTGAGTCAGTATAGTAGAGACTGTAGGGCAGTATGGTAGAGACTGTACTGTAGGTCAGTATAGTAGAGACTGTAGGTCAGTATAGTAGAGACTGTAGGTCAGTATAGTAGAGACTGTACTGTAGGCCAGTATAGTAGAGACTGTACAGTAGGTCAGTATAGTAGAGACTGTAGGTCAGTATAGGAGAGACCGTACTGTAGGCCAGTATGGTAGAGACTGTAGGTCAGTATGGTAGAGACTATGGGTCAGTATGGTAGAGACTGTACTGTAGGTAAGTATAGTAGAGACTGTAGGTCAGTATAGTAGAGACTGTAGGTCAGTATAGTAGAGACTGTACAGGTCAGTATGGTAGAGACGGTACTGTAAGGTCAGTATGGTAGAGACGTATGTCAGTATGGTAGAGACTGTAGGTCAGTAGTAGAGACTGTATTGTAGGTCAGTATAGTAGAGACTGTACTGTAGGTCAGTATAGTAGAGACTGTACTGTAGGCCAGTATAGTAGAGACTGTACTGTAGGTCCTGTCAGTATAGTAGAGACTGTACTGTAGGTCAGTATGGTAGAGACTGTATGTCAGTATAGTAGAGACTGTAGGTCAGTATAGTAGAGACTGTACTGTAGGTCAGTATAGTAGAGACTGTATGTAGGTCAGTATAGTAGAGACTGTACTGTAGGTCAGTGGTAGAGACTGTAGGTCAGTATAGTAGAGACGTACTGTAGGTCAGTATGGTAGAGACTGTAGGTCAGTATGGTAGAGACTGTAGGTCAGTATAGTAGAGACTGTAGGTCAGTATAGTAGGTCAGTATAGTAGAGACTGAGGTCAGTATAGTAGACTGTACTGTAGGTCAGTATAGTAGAGACTGTACTGTAGGTCAGTATGGTAGAGACTGTAGTCAGTATGGTAGAGACTGTAGGCCAGTATAGTAGAGACTGTACTGTAGGTCAGTATGGTAGAGACTGTAGGTCAGTATAGTAGAGACTGTACTGTAGGTCAGTATGGTAGAGACTGTAGGTCAGTATAGTAGAGCCAGTCAGTATGGTAGAGACTGTAGGTCAGTATGGTAGAGACTGTACTGTAGGTCAGTATAGTAGAGACTGTACTGTAGGTCAGTATAGTAGAGACTGTAGGTCAGTATAGTAGAGGTCAGGCCAGTATGGTAGAGACTGTAGGTCAGTATAGAGACTGTACTGTAGGCCAGTATAGTAGAGACTGTAGGTCAGTATAGGGTAGAGACAGTAGGTAGTATGTAGAGACTGTAGGTCAGTATGGTAGAGACTGTAGGTCAGTATGGTAGAGACTGTACTGTAGGTCAGTATAGTAGAGAGTACTGTAGGTCAGTATGTAGAGACTGTAGGTCAGTATGGTAGAGACTGTACTGTAGGTCAGTATGGTAGAGACTGTACTGTAGGTCAGTATAGTAGAGACTGTACTGTAGGTCAGTATAGTAGAGACTGTACTGTAGGTCAGTATGGTAGAGACTGTAGGTCAGTATGGTAGTACTGTAGGTCAGTATAGTAGAGACTGTAGGTCAGTATGGTAGAGACTGTAGGTCAGTATGGTAGAGACTGTAGGTCAGTATATAGAGACTGTAGGTCAGTATGGTAGAGACTGTAGGTCAGTATGGTAGAGACTGTACTGTAGGTCAGTATAGTAGAGACTGTAGGTCAGTATAGTAGAGACTGACTGTAGGTCAGTATGGTAGAGACTGTAGGTCAGTAGGTAGAGACTGTAGGTCAGTAGTAGAGACTGTACTGTAGGTCAGTATAGTAGAGACTGTACTGTAGGTCAGTATGGTAGAGACTGTACTGTAGGTCAGTATAGTAGAGACTGTAGGTCAGTATGGTAGAGACTGCAGGTCAGTATGGTAGAGACTGTACTGTAGGTCAGTATAGTAGAGACTGTAGGTCAGTATGGTAGAGACTGTACTGGTCAGTATGGTAGAGACTGTACTGTAGGTCAGTATAGTAGAGACTGTACTGTAGGTCAGTATGGTAGAGACTGTATGTCAGTATGGTAGAGAGACTGTAGGTCAGTATAGTAGAGAGACTGTAGAGACTGTAGGTCAGTATGGTAGAGACTGTACTGTAGGTCAGTATAGTAGAGACTGTAGTAGAGACTGTAGGTCAGTATAGTAGAGACTGTAGGTCAGTATAGTAGAGACTGTACTGTAGGTCAGTATGGTAGAGACTGTACTGTAGGTCAGTATAGTAGAGACTGTAGGTCAGTATGGTAGAGGTCAGTATGGTAGAGACTGACTGTAGGTCAGTATGGTAGAGACTGTAGGTCAGTATAGTAGAGACTGACTGTAGGTCAGTATAGTAGAGACTGAGGTCAGTATAGTAGAGACTGTAGGTCAGTATAGTAGAGACTGTAGGTCAGTATGGTAGAGACTGTACTGTAGGTCAGTATAGTAGAGACTGTACTGTAGGTCAGTATAGTAGAGACTGTAGGTCAGTATAGTAGAGACTGTAGGTCAGTATGGTAGAGACTGTAGGTCAGTATAGTAGAGACTGTACTGTAGGTCAGTATGGTAGAGACTGTAGGTCAGTATAGTAGAGACTGTAGGTCAGTATGGTAGAGACTGTACTGTAGGTCAGTATGGTAGAGACTGTACTGTAGGTCAGTATAGTAGAGACTGTAGGTCAGTATAGTAGAGACTGTAGGTCAGTATGGTAGAGACTGTACTGTAGGTCAGTATAGTAGAGACTGACTGTAGGTCAGTATAGTAGACTGACTGTAGGTCAGTATGGTAGAGACTGTACTGTAGGTCAGTATAGTAGAGAGTACTGTAGGTCAGTATGGTAGAGACTGACTGTAGGTCAGTATAGTAGAGACTGTAGGTCAGTATAGTAGAGACTGTAGGTCAGTATGGTAGAGACTGTCCTGTCAGTATAGTAGAGACTGTAGGTCAGTATGGTAGACTGACTGTAGGTCAGTATGGTAGAGACTGTAGGTCAGTATAGTAGAGACTGTACTGTAGGTCAGTATAGTAGAGACTGTAGGTCAGTATAGTAGAGACTGTAGGTCAGTATAGTAGAGACTGTACTGTAGGTCAGTATGGTAGAGAGACTGTAGGTCAGTATAGTAGAGACTGTAGGTCAGTATGGTAGAGACTGTACTGTAGGTCAGTATAGTAGAGACTGTACTGTAGGTCAGTATGGTAGAGACTGTACTGTAGGTCAGTATAGTAGAGACTGTAGGTCAGTATAGTAGAGACTGTAGGTCAGTATGGTAGAGACTGTAGGTCAGTATAGTAGAGACTGTACTGTAGGCCAGTATAGTAGAGACTGTAGGTCAGTATAGGTAGAGACTGTACAGTAGGTCAGTATGGTAGAGAGAGGTCAGTATGGTAGAGACTGTAGGTCAGTATGGTAGAGACTGTACTGTAGGTCAGTATAGTAGAGACTGTACTGTAGGTCAGTATAGTAGAGACTGTACTGTAGGTCAGTATAGTAGAGACTGTACTGTAGGTCAGTATAGTAGAGACTGACTGTAGGTCAGTATGGTAGAGACTGACTGTAGGTCAGTATAGTAGAGACTGTACTGTAGGTCAGTATAGTAGAGACTGTAGGTCAGTATAGTAGAGACTGACTGTAGGTCAGTATGGTAGAGACTGTAGGTCAGTATAGTAGAGACTGTAGGTCAGTATGGTAGAGACTGTAGGTCAGTATGGTAGAGACTGTACTGTAGGTCAGTATAGTAGAGACTGTAGGTCAGTATAGTAGAGACTGTAGGTCAGTATGGTAGAGACTGTACTGTAGGTCAGTATAGTAGAGACTGTAGGTCAGTATGGTAGAGACTGTAGGTCAGTATAGTAGAGACTGTACTGTAGGTCAGTATAGTAGAGAGACTGTAGGTCAGTATAGTAGAGACTGTAGGTCAGTATGGTAGAGACTGACTGTAGGTCAGTATAGTAGAGACTGTAGGTCAGTATGGTAGAGACTGTAGGTCAGTATGGTAGAGACTATAGGTCAGTATAGTAGAGACTGTAGGTCAGTATAGTAGAGACTGTACTGTAGGTCAGTATAGTAGAGACTGTAGGTCAGTATAGTAGAGACTGTACTGTAGGTCAGTATAGTAGAGACTGTAGGTCAGTATGGTAGAGACTGTAGGTCAGTATGGTAGAGACTGTAGGTCAGTATGGTAGAGACTGTACTGTAGGTCAGTATGGTAGAGACTGTAGGTCAGTATAGTAGAGACTGTAGGTCAGTATAGTAGAGACTGTACTGTAGGCCAGTATAGTAGAGACTGTAGGTCAGTATAGTAGAGACTGTAGGTCAGTATGGTAGAGAGACTGTAGGTCAGTATAGTAGAGACTACTGTAGGTCAGTATGGTAGAGACTGTAGGTCAGTATGGTAGAGACTGTACTGTAGGTCAGTATAGTAGAGACTGTAGGTCAGTATGGTAGAGACTGTATTGTAGGTCAGTATAGTAGAACCTGTACTGTAGGTCAGTATAGTAGAGACTGTACTGTAGGTCAGTATAGTAGAGACTGTAGGTCTGTAGAGTCAGTATGGTAGAGACTGTAGGTCAGTATGGTAGAGACTGTACTGTAGGTCAGTATAGTAGAGACTGTAGGTCAGTATAGTAGAGACTGTAGGTCAGTATGGTAGAGACTGTAGGTCAGTATAGTAGAGACTGTACTGTAGGTCAGTATAGTAGAGACTGTAGGTCAGTATAGTAGAGACTGTACTGTAGGTCAGTATAGTAGAGACTGTAGGTCAGTATAGTAGAGACTGTACTGTAGGTCAGTATAGTAGAGACTGTAGGTCAGTATAGTAGAGACTGTAGGTCAGTATAGTAGAGACTGTAGGTCAGTATGGTAGAGACTGTACTGTAGGTCAGTATAGTAGAGACTGTACTGTAGGTCAGTATAGTAGAGACTGTAGGTCAGTATGGTAGAGACTGTAGGTCAGTATGGTAGAGACTGTACTGTAGGCCTGTATAGTAGAGACTGTAGGTCAGTATAGGAGAGACCGTACAGTAGGCCAGTATGGTAGAGACTGTAGGCCAGTATAGTAGAGACTGTAGGTCAGTATAGGATAGACCGTACAGTAGGCCAGTATGGTAGAGACTGTAGGTCAGTATGGTAGAGACTATGGGTCAGGATGGTAGAGACTGTACTGTAGGTCAGTATAGTAGAGACGGTAGGTCAGTATAGTAGAGACTGTAGGTCAGTATAGTAGAGACTGTAGGTCAGTATAGTAGAGACTGTACTGTAGGTCAGTATAGTAGAGACTGTAGGTCAGTATGGTAGAGACTGTAGGCCAGTATAGTAGAGACTGTACTGTAGGTCAGTATGGTAGAGACTGTAGGTCAGTATAGTAGAGACTGTACTGTAGGTCAGTATAGTAGAGACTGTAGGTCAGTATGGTAGAGACTGTAGGTCAGAGTAGAGACTGTAGGTCAGTATGGTAGAGACTGTACTGTAGGTCAGTATAGTAGAGACTGACTGTAGGTCAGTATAGTAGAGACTGTACTGTAGGTCAGTATAGTAGAGACTGTACAGTAGGTCAGTATAGTAGAGACTGTAGGTCAGTATAGGAGAGAGACTGTAGGCCAGTATGGTAGAGACTGTAGGTCAGTATGGTAGAGACTACTGTAGGTCAGTATGGTAGAGAGACTGTAGGTCAGTATAGTAGAGACTGTAGGTCAGTATAGTAGAGACTGTAGGTCAGTATAGTAGAGACTGTAGGTCAGTATGGTAGAGACTGTAGGTCAGTATAGTAGAGACTGTACTGTAGGTCAGTATAGTAGAGACTGTAGGTCAGTATAGTAGAGAGACTGTAGGCCAGTATGGTAGAGACTGTAGGTCAGTATAGTAGAGACTGTACTGTAGGTCAGTATGGTAGAGACTGAGACTGTAGGTCAGTATGGTAGAGACTGTACTGTAGGTCAGTATAGTAGAGGTACTGTAGGTCAGTATAGTAGAGACTGTACTGTAGGTCAGTATAGTAGAGACTGTAGGTCAGTATAGGTAGAGACCGTACTGTAGTCAGTATGGTAGAGACTGTACTGTAGGTCAGTATAGTAGAGACTGTAGGTCAGTATAGTAGAGACTGTAGGTCAGTATAGTAGAGACAGTAGGCCAGTGTAGAGACTGTAGGTCAGTATGGTAGAGACTGTAGGTCAGTATGGTAGAGGCTGTACTGTAGGTCAGTATAGTAGAGACTGTAGGTCAGTATAGTAGAGACTGTAGGTCAGTATAGTAGAGACTGTACTGTAGGTCAGTATAGTAGAGACTGTACTGTAGGTCAGTATAGTAGAGACTGTACTGTAGGTCAGTATGGTAGAGACTGTAGGTCAGTATAGTAGAGACTGTACTGTAGGTCAGTATAGTAGAGACTGTAGGTCAGTATAGTAGAGACTGTACTGTAGGTCAGTATGGTGGAGACTGTAGGTCAGTATAGTAGAGACTTTAGGCCAGTATGGTAGAGACTGTCCTGTCAGTATAATAGAGACGGTACTGTAGGTCAGTATAATAGAGACTGTAGGTCAGTATGGTAGAGACTGTAGGTCAGTATGGTAGAGACTGTACTGTAGATCAGTATAGTAGAGACTGTAGGTCAGTATAGTAGAGACTGTAGGTCAGTATAGTAGAGACTGTACTGTAGGTCAGTATAGTAGAGACTGTACTGTAGGTCAGTATGGTAGAGACTGTACTGTAGGTCAGTATAGTAGAGAGTATAGTAGAGACTGTAGGTGGTAGAGACTGTAGGTCAGTATAGTATAGACTGTAGGTCAGTATAGTAGAGACTGTAGGTCAGTATAGTAGAGACTGTAGGTCAGTATAGTAGAGACTGTAGGTCAGTATAGTAGAGACTGTACTGTAGGTCAGTATAGTAGAGACTGTACTGTAGGTCAGTATAGTAGAGACTGTAGGTCAGTATGGTAGAGACTGTAGGTCAGTATGGTAGAGACTGTAGGGCAGTATGGTAGAGACTGTACTGTAGGTCAGTATAGTAGAGACTGTAGGTCAGTATAGTAGAGACTGTAGGTCAGTATAGTAGAGACTGTACTGTAGGTCAGTATAGTAGAGACTGTAGGTCAGTATAGTAGAGACTGTAGGTCAGTATAGTAGAGACTGTAGGTCAGTATAGTAGAGACTGTAGGTCAGTATGGTAGAGACTGTACTGTAGGTCAGTATAGTAGAGACTGTAGGTCAGTATAGTAGAGACTGTGTAGGTCAGTATGGTAGAGACTGTACTGTAGGTCAGTATAGTAGAGACTGTAGGTCAGTATAGTAGAGACTGTACTGTAGGTCAGTATAGTAGAGACTGTAGGTCAGTATGGTAGAGACTGTAGGTCAGTATGGTAGAGACTGTACTGTAGGTCAGTATAGTAGAGACTGTAGGTCAGTATAGTAGAGACTGTAGGTCAGTATAGTAGAGACTGTACTGTAGGTCAGTATAGTAGAGACTGTACTGTAGGTCAGTATAGTAGAGACTGTAGGTCAGTATGGTAGAGACTGTAGGCCAGTATAGTAGAGACTGTACTGTAGGTCAGTATGGTAGAGACTGTAGGTCAGTATAGTAGAGACTGTACTGTAGGTCAGTATGGTAGAGACTTTAGGTCAGTATAGTAGAGACTGTAGGCCAGTATGGTAGAGACTGTACTGTAGGTCAGTATAGTAGAGACTGTACTGTAGGTCAGTATAGTAGAGACTGTAGGTCTGTAGGACCAGTATAGTAGAGACTGTACTGTAGGTCAGTATAGTAGAGACTGTAGGTCAGTATAGTAGAGACTGTACAGTAGGCCAGTATGGTAGAGACTGTAGGTCAGTATAGTAGAGACTGTAGGTCAGTATGGTAGAGACTGTAGGTCAGTATGGTAGAGACTGTAGGTCAGTATGGTAGAGACTATGGGTCAGTATGGTAGAGACTGTACTGTAGGTCAGTATAGTAGAGACTGTAGGTCAGTATAGTAGAGACTGTAGGTCAGTATAGTAGAGACTGTAGGTCAGTATAGTAGAGACTGTACTGTAGGTCAGTATAGTAGAGACTGTAGGTCAGTATAGTAGAGACTGTAGGTCAGTATAGTAGAGACTGTACTGTAGGTCAGTATGGTAGAGACTGTAGGTCAGTATAGTAGAGACTGTACTGTAGGTCAGTATAGTAGAGACTGTAGGTCAGTATGGTAGAGACTGTAGGTCTGTATGGTAGAGACTGTAGGGCAGTATGGTAGAGACTGTACTGTAGGTCAGTATAGTAGAGACTGTACTGTAGGTCAGTATAGTAGAGACTGTACTGTAGGCCAGTATAGTAGAGACTGTACAGTAGGTCAGTATAGTAGAGACTGTAGGTCAGTATAGAGAGAGACTGTAGGCCAGTATGGTAGAGACTGTAGGTCAGTATGGTAGAGACTATGGGTCAGTATGGTAGAGACTGTACTGTAGGTCAGTATAGTAGAGACGGAAGGTCAGTATAGTAGAGACTGTAGGTCAGTATAGTAGAGACTGTAGGTCAGTATAGTAGAGACTGTACTGTAGGTCAGTATAGTAGAGACTTTAGGTCAGTATGGTAGAGACTGTCCAGTCAGTATAATAGAGACGGTACTGTAGGTCAGTATGGTAGAGACCGTATGTCAGTATGGTAGAGACTGTAGGTCAGTATAGTAGAGACTGTACTGTAGGCCAGTATAGTAGAGACTGTAGGTCAGTATAGTAGAGACCATACTGTAGGCCAGTATGGTAGAGACTGTAGGTCAGTATGGTAGAGACTGTGGGTCAGTATGGCAGAGACTGTACTGTAGGTCAGTATAGTAGAGACTGTAGGTCAGTATAGTAGAGACTGTAGGTCAGTATAGTAGAGACTGTACAGTATAGTAGAGACTGTACTGTAGGTCAGTATGGTAGAGACTGTAGGTCAGTATGGTAGAGACTGACTGTAGGTCAGTATAGTAGAGACTGTACTGTAGGTCAGTATAGTAGAGACGGTAGGTCAGTATAGTAGAGACTGTAGGTCAGTATAGTAGAGACTGTAGGTCAGTATAGTAGAGACTGTACTGTAGGTCAGTATAGTAGAGACTGTAGGTCAGTATGGTAGAGACTGTAGGTCAGTATGGTAGAGACTGTACTGTAGGTCAGTATAGTAGAGACTGTAGGTCAGTATGGTAGAGACTGTAGGTCAGTATGGTAGAGACTGTACTGTAGATCAGTATAGTAGAGACTGTAGGTCAGTATGGTAGAGACTGTAGGTCTGTATGGTAGAGACTGTAGGGCAGTATGGTAGAGACTGTACTGTAGGTCAGTATAGTAGAGACTGTACTGTAGGTCAGTATAGTAGAGACTGTACTGTAGGCCAGTATAGTAGAGACTGTACAGTAGGTCAGTATAGTAGAGACTGTAGGTCAGTATAGGAGAGACCGTACTGTAGGCCAGTATGGTAGAGACTGTAGGTCAGTATGGTAGAGACTATGGGTCAGTATGGTAGAGACTGTACTGTAGGTCAGTATAGTAGAGACGGTAGGTCAGTATAGTAGAGACTGTAGGTCAGTATAGTAGAGACTGTAGGTCAGTATAGTAGAGACTGTACTGTAGGTCAGTATAGTAGAGACTTTAGGTCAGTATGGTAGAGACTGTCCAGTCAGTATAATAGAGACGGTACTGTAGGTCAGTATGGTAGAGACCGTATGTCAGTATGGTAGAGACTGTAGGTCAGTATAGTAGAGACTGTACTGTAGGTCAGTATAGTAGAGACTGTAGGTCAGTATAGTACTGTAGGTCAGTATGGTAGAGACTGTAGGTCAGTATGGTAGAGACTGTGGGTCAGTATGGCAGAGACTGTACTGTAGGTCAGTATAGTAGAGACTGTAGGTCAGTATAGTAGAGACTGTAGGTCAGTATAGTAGAGACTGTAGGCCAGTATATTAGAGACTGTACTGTAGGTCAGTATGGTAGAGACTGTAGGTCAGTATAATAGAGACTGTACCGTAGGTCAGTATAGTAGAGACTGTAGGTCAGTATAGTAGAGACTGTACCGTAGGTCAGTATAGTAGAGACTGTAGGTCAGTATAGTAGAGACTGTCCTGTCAGTATAATAGAGACGGTACTGTAGGTCAGTATAATAGAGACTGTAGGTCAGTATGGTAGAGACTTTAGGTCAGTATGGTAGAGACTGTACTGTCAGTATAATAGAGAGTACTGTAGGTCAGTATAGTAGAGACTGTAGGTCTATGGTAGGACAGTATATGGTAGAGACTGTACTGGGTCAGTATAGTAGAGACTGTAGGTCAGTATAGTAGAGACTGTAGGTCAGTATAGTAGAGACTGTACTGTAGGTCAGTATAGTAGAGACTGTACTGTAGGTCAGTATAGTAGAGACTGTAGGTCAGTATAGTAGAGACTGTAGGTCAGTATGGTAGAGACTGTGGGTCAGTATGGTAGAGACTGTAGGTCGGTATGGTAGAGACTGTAGGTCAGTATGGTAGAGGCTGTACTGTAGGTCAGTATAGTAGAGACTGTACTGTAGGTCAGTATAGTAGAGACTGTAGGTCAGTATGGTAGAGACTGTAGGTCAGTATGGTAGAGACTGTACTGTAGGCCTGTATAGTAGAGACTGTATGTCAGTATAGTAGAGACTGTACTGTAGATCAGTATAGTAGAGACTGTAGGTCAGTATGGTAGAGACTGTGGGTCAGTATAGTAGAGACTGTACTGTAGGTCAGTATAGTAGAGACTGTACTGTAGGCCAGTATAGTAGAGACTGTACTGTAGGTCAGTATGGTAGAGACGGGACTGTAGGTCAGTATAGTCAGGTCAGTATAGTAGAGACTGTAGGTCAGTATAGTAGAGACTATAGGTCAGTATAGTAGAGACTGTAGGTCAGTATAGTAGAGACTAGGTCAGTATAGTAGAGACTGTAGGTCAGTATAGTAGAGACTGTAGGTCAGTATAGTAGAGACTGTACTGTAGGTCAGTATAGTAGAGACTGTAGGTCAGTATGTAGAGACTCAGTCATATGGTAGAGACTGTAGGGCAGTATGGTAGAGACTGTACTGTAGGTCAGTATAGTAGAGACTGTAGGTCAGTATAGTAGAGACTGTAGGTCAGTATAGAGAGACTGTACTGTAGGCCAGTATAGTAGAGACTGTAGGTCAGTATGGTAGAGACTATGTAGGTCAGTATGGTAGAGACTGTACTGTAGGTCAGTATAGTAGAGACTGTAGGTCAGTATAGTAGAGACTGTAGGTCAGTATGGTAGAGACTGGTCAGTATAGTAGAGAGTACTGTAGGTCAGTATGGTAGAGACTGTAGGTCAGTATGGTAGAGACTGTAGGTCAGTATGGTAGAGACTGTACTGTAGGTCAGTATAGTAGAACCTGTACTGTAGGTCAGTATAGTAGAGACTGTACTGTAGGCCAGTATAGTAGAGACTGTAGGTCAGTATGGTAGAGACTGTAGGTCAGTATGGTAGAGACTGTAGGTCAGTATGGTAGAGACTGTGGGTCAGTATGGTAGAGACTGTACTGTAGGTCAGTATAGTAGAGACTGTAGGTCAGTATAGTAGAGACTGTAGGTCAGTATAGTAGAGACTGTAGGTCAGTATAGTAGAGACTGTACTGTAGGTCAGTATGAGACTGTAGGTCAGGTAGAGACTGTAGGTCAGTATAGTAGAGACTGTAGGCCAGTATAGTAGAGACTGTACTGTAGGTCAGTATGGTAGAGACTGTAGGTCAGTATAGTAGAGACTGTACTGTAGGTCAGTATGGTAGAGACTGTAGGTCAGTATAGTAGAGACTGTACTGTAGGTCAGTATAGTAGAGACTGTAGGTCAGTATGGTAGAGACTGTAGGTCTGTATGGTAGAGACTGTAGGGCAGTATGGTAGAGACTGTACTGTAGGTCAGTATAGTAGAGACTGTACTGTAGGTCAGTATAGTAGAGACTGTACTGTAGGCCAGTATAGTAGAGACTGTACAGTAGGTCAGTATAGTAGAGACTGTAGGTCAGTATAGTAGAGACTGTAGGTCAGTATGTAGAGACTGTAGGTCAGTATGGTAGAGACTGTAGGTCAGTATGGTAGAGACTAGGTCAGTATAGTAGAGACTGTAGAGACTGTAGGTCAGTATAGTAGAGACTGTACTGTAGGTCAGTATAGTAGAGTAGGTCAGACTGAGACTGTAGGTCAGTATGGTAGAGAGTACTGTAGGTCTGGTAGAGACTGTAGAGACTGTAGGTCAGTATAGTAGAGACTGTACTGTAGGTCAGTATAGTAGAGACTGTAGGTCAGTATAGTAGAGACATACTGTAGGCCAGTATGGTAGAGACTGTAGGTCAGTATGGTAGAGACTGTGGGTCAGTATGGCAGAGACTGTACTGTAGGTCAGTATAGTAGAGATAGGTCAGTATAGTAGAGACTGTAGGTCAGTATAGTAGAGACTGTAGGCCAGTATAGTAGAGACTGTACTGTAGGTCAGTATGGTAGAGACTGTAGGTCAGTATGGTAGAGACTGTAGGTCAGTATAGTAGAGACTGTACTGTAGGTCAGTATAGTAGAGACTGTAGGTCAGTATAGTAGAGACTGTAGGTCAGTATAGTAGAGACTGTAGGTCAGTATGGTAGAGAGTACTGTAGGTCAGAGAGACTGACTGTAGGTCAGTATAGTAGAGACTTTAGGTCAGTATGGTAGAGACTGTAGGTCAGTATAGTAGAGTACTGTAGGTCAGTATGGTAGAGACTGTAGGTCAGTATGGTAGAGACTGTAGGTCAGTATAGTAGAGACTGTAGGTCAGTAGGTCAGTATAGTACTGAGACTGTAGAGACTGTAGGTCAGTATAGTAGAGACTGTACTGTAGGTCAGTATAGTAGAGACTGACTAGGTATGGTAGAGACTGTAGGTCAGTATGGTAGAGACTGTACTGTAGGTCAGTATAGTAGAGACTGTAGGTCAGTATAGTAGAGACTGTAGGTCAGTATAGTAGAGACTGTAGGTCAGTATGGTAGAGACTGTAGGTCGGTATGGTAGAGACTGTAGGTCAGTATGGTAGAGGCTGTACTGTAGGTCAGTATAGTAGAGACTGTACTGTAGGTCAGTATAGTAGAGACTGTAGGTCAGTATGGTAGAGACTGTAGGTCAGTATGGTAGAGACTGTACTGTAGGCCTGTATAGTAGAGACTGTATGTCAGTATAGTAGAGACTGTACTGTAGATCAGTATAGTAGAGACTGTAGGTCAGTATGGTAGAGACTGTGGGTCAGTATAGTAGAGACTGTACTGTAGGTCAGTATAGTAGAGACTGTACTGTAGGCCAGTATAGTAGAGACTGTACTGTAGGTCAGTATGGTAGAGACGGGACTGTAGGTCAGTATAGTAGAGACTGTAGGTCAGTATAGTAGAGACTGTACGGTATAGTGACTATAGGTCAGTATAGTAGAGACTGTAGAGACTATAGGTCAGTATAGTAGAGACTGTAGGGCAGTATAGTAGAGACTGTAATGTAGGTCAGTATAGTAGAGACTGTACTGTAGGTCAGTATAGTAGAGACTGTAGGTCAGTATGGTAGAGACTGTAGGTCAGTATGGTAGAGACTGTAGGGCAGTATGGTAGAGACTGTACTGTAGGTCAGTATAGTAGAGACTGTAGGTCAGTATAGTAGAGACTGTAGGTCAGTATAGTAGAGACTGTACTGTAGGCCAGTATAGTAGAGACTGTAGGTCAGTATGGTAGAGACTATGGGTCAGTATGGTAGAGACTGTACTGTAGGTCAGTATAGTAGAGACTGTAGGTAGAGACTGTGTAGGTCAGTATGGTAGAGACTGTACAGTATGTAGAGACTGTAGGTCAGTATGGTAGAGACTGTAGGTCAGTATGGTAGAGACTGTAGGTCAGTATGGTGTATGGGTCAGTATGGTAGAGACTGTAGGTCAGTATAGTAGAGACTGTAGGTCAGTATAGTAGAGACTGAGGTCTGTAGAGACTGTAGGTCAGTATAGTAGAGACTGACTGTAGGTCAGTATAGTAGAGACTGTAGGTCAGTATGTAGAGACTGTAGGTCAGTATAGTAGAGACTGTACTGTAGGTCAGTATGGTAGAGACTGTAGGTCAGTATAGTAGAGACTGTACTGTAGGTCAGTATAGTAGAGACTGTAGGTCAGTATGGTAGAGACTGTAGGTCAGTATGGTAGAGACTGTAGGTCAGTATGGTAGAGACTGACTGTAGGTCAGTATAGTAGAGACTGTACTGTAGGTCAGTATAGTAGAGACTGTACTGTAGGTCAGTATAGTAGAGACTGTACTGTAGGTCAGTATAGTAGAGACTGTAGGTCAGTATAGGAGAGACGTACTGTAGGTCAGTATGGTAGAGACTGTAGGTCAGTATGGTAGAGTAGGTCAGTATGGTAGAGACTGTACTGTAGGTCAGTATAGTAGAGACTGTAGGTCAGTATAGTAGAGAGACTGTAGGTCAGTATAGTAGAGACTGTAGGTCAGTATAGTAGAGACTGTACTGTAGGTCAGTATAGTAGAGACTGTAGGTCTGTAGAGGTCAGTATATAATAGAGACTGTACTGTAGGTCAGTATGGTAGAGAGTATGTCAGTATGGTAGAGACTGTAGGTCAGTATAGTAGAGACTGTACTGTAGGTCAGTATAGTAGAGACTGTAGGTCAGTATAGTAGAGACCATACTGTAGGCCAGTATGGTAGAGACTGTAGGTCAGTATGGTAGAGACTGTAGGTCAGTATGGTAGAGACTGTACTGTAGGTCAGTATAGTAGAGAGACTGTAGAGACTGTAGGTCAGTATAGTAGAGACTGTAGGTCAGTATAGTAGAGACTGTAGGTCAGTATGGTAGAGACTGTAGGTCAGTATAGTAGAGACTGTACTGTAGGTCAGTATAGTAGAGACTGTACTGTAGGTCAGTATAGTAGAGACTGTAGGTCAGTATAGTAGAGACTGTAGGTCAGTATAGTAGAGACTGTCCTGTCAGTATGGTAGAGACTGTACTGTAGGTCAGTATAGTAGAGACTGTAGGTCAGTATGGTAGAGTAGGTCAGTATGGTAGAGACTGTAGGTCAGTATAGTAGAGACTGTACTGTAGGTCAGTATAGTAGAGACTGTAGGTCAGTATGGTAGAGACTGTAGGTCAGTATGGTAGAGACTGTACTGTAGTCAGTATAGTAGACTGACAGTATGGTAGAGACTGTAGGTCTGTATGGTAGAGACTGTAGGGTCAGTATGGTAGAGACTGTACTGTAGGTCAGTATAGTAGAGACTGTACTGTAGGTCAGTATAGTAGAGACTGTACTGTAGGCCAGTATAGTAGAGACTGTACAGTAGGTCAGTATAGTAGAGACTGTAGGTCAGTATAGGAGAGACCGTACTGTAGGCCAGTATGGTAGAGACTGTAGGTCAGTATGGTAGAGACTGTACTGTAGGTCAGTATAGTAGAGACGGTAGGTCAGTATAGTAGAGACTGTAGGTCAGTATAGTAGAGACTGTAGGTCAGTATAGTAGAGACTGTACTGTAGGTCAGTATAGTAGAGACTTTAGGTCAGTATGGTAGAGACTGTCCAGTCAGTATAATAGAGACGGTACTGTAGGTCAGTATGGTAGAGACCGTATGTCAGTATGGTAGAGACTGTAGGTCAGTATAGTAGAGACTGTACTGTAGGCCAGTATAGTAGAGACTGTAGGTCAGTATAGTAGAGACCATACTGTAGGCCAGTATGGTAGAGACTGTAGGTCAGTATGGTAGAGACTGTGGGTCAGTATGGCAGAGACTGTACTGTAGGTCAGTATAGTAGAGACTGTAGGTCAGTATAGTAGAGACTGTAGGTCAGTATAGTAGAGACTGTAGGCCAGTATAGTAGAGACTGTACTGTAGGTCAGTATGGTAGAGACTGTAGGTCAGTATAATAGAGACTGTACCGTAGGTCAGTATAATAGAGACTGTACCGTAGGTCAGTATAGTAGAGACTGTAGGTCAGTATAGTAGAGACTGTAGGTCAGTATAGTAGAGACTGTCCTGTCAGTATAATAGAGACGGTACTGTAGGTCAGTATAATAGAGACTGTAGGTCAGTATGGTAGAGACTTTAGGCCAGTATGGTAGAGACTGTCCTGTCAGTATAAGTAGAGACTGTACTGTAGGTCAGTATAGTAGAGACTGTAGGTCAGTATGGTAGAGACTGTAGGTCAGTATGGTAGAGACTGTACTGTAGGTCAGTATAGTAGAGAGAGGTCAGTATAGTAGAGACTGTAGGTCAGTATAGTAGAGACTGTACTGTAGGTCAGTATAGTAGAGACTGTACTGTAGGTCAGTATAGTAGAGACTGTAGGTCAGTATAGTAGAGACTGTAGGTCAGTATGGTAGAGACTGTAGGTCAGTATGGTAGAGACTGTAGGTCAGTATGGTAGAGACTGTAGGTCAGTATGGTAGAGACTGTACTGTAGGTCAGTATAGTAGAGACTGTAGGTCAGTATAGTAGAGACTGTAGGTCAGTATGGTAGAGACTGTAGGTCAGTATAGTAGAGACTGTACTGTAGGTCAGTATAGTAGAGACTGTATGTCAGTATAGTAGAGACTGTACTGTAGATCAGTATAGTAGAGACTGTAGGTCAGTATGGTAGAGACTGTGGGTCAGTATAGTAGAGACTGTACTGTAGGTCAGTATAGTAGAGACTGTACTGTAGGTCAGTATAGTAGAGACTGTACTGTAGGTCAGTATGGTAGAGACTGTACTGTAGGTCAGTATAGTAGAGAGTAGGTCTGACTGTAGGTCAGTATAGTAGAGACTACTGTAGGTCAGTATAGTAGAGACTGTAGGTCAGTATAGTAGAGACTGTAGGTCAGTATAGTAGAGACTGTACTGTAGGTCAGTATAGTAGAGAGACTGTAGGTCAGTATAGTAGAGACTAGGTCAGTATAGTAGAGACTGTAGGTCAGTATAGTAGAGACTGTAGAGACTGTAGGAGAGTACTGTAGGTCAGTATGGTAGAGACTGTACTGTAGGTCAGTATAGTAGAGACTGTACTGTAGGTCAGTATAGTAGAGACTGTAGGTCAGTATGGTAGAGACTGTAGGTCAGTATGGTAGACTGTACTGTAGGTCAGTATAGTAGAGACTGTACTGTCAGTATAGTAGAGACTGTACTGTAGGTCAGTATAGTAGAGACTGTAGTCAGTATGGTAGAGACTGTAGGTCAGTATAGTAGAGACTGTACTGTAGGTCAGTATAGTAGAGACTGACTGTAGGTCAGTATAGTAGAGACTGTACTGTAGGTCAGTATGGTAGAGAGACTGTAGGTCAGTATAGTAGAGACTGACTGTAGGTCAGTATAGGTCAGTATAGAGACTGTAGGTCAGTATAGTAGAGACTATAGGTCAGTATAGTAGAGACTGTACTGGGTCAGTATAGTAGAGACTGTAATGTAGGTCAGTATAGTAGAGACTGTACTGTAGGTCAGTATAGTAGAGACTGTAGGTCTAGAGACTGTAGGTCAGTATGGTAGAGACTGTAGGGCAGTATGGTAGAGACTGTACTGTAGGTCAGTATAGTAGAGACTGTAGGTCAGTATAGTAGAGACTGTAGGTCAGTATAGTAGAGACTGTACTGTAGGCCAGTATAGTAGAGACTGTAGGTCAGTAGGTCAGACTATGGGTCAGTATGGTAGAGACTGTACTGTAGGTCAGTATAGTAGAGACTGTAGGTCAGTATGGTAGAGACTGTAGGTCAGTATGTAGAGACTGTCCTGTCAGTATATAGAGACTGTAGGTCAGTATGGTAGAGACTATGTCAGTATGGTAGAGACTGTAGGTCAGTATGGTAGAGACTGTACTGTAGGTCAGTATAGTAGACCTGTACTGTAGGTCAGTATAGTAGAGACTGTACTGTAGGTCAGTATAGTAGAGACTGTAGGTCAGTATAGTAGAGACTGTACTGTAGGTCAGTATGGTAGAGACTGTAGGTCAGTATGGTAGAGACTGTAGGTCAGTATGGTAGAGACTGTACTGTAGGTCAGTATAGTAGAGAGGTCAGTATAGTAGAGACTGTAGGTCAGTAGTAGAGACTGTAGGTCAGTATAGTAGAGAGACTGTAGGTCAGTATAGTAGAGACTGTACTGTAGGTCAGTATAGTAGAGACTGTAGGTCAGTATAGTAGAGACTGTACTGTAGGTCAGTATGGTAGAGACTGTAGGTCAGTATGGTAGAGACTGTACTGTAGGTCAGTATAGTAGAGACTGTAGGTCAGTAGGTCAGTATAGTAGAGACTGTAGGTCAGTATAGTAGAGACTGTAGGTCAGTATAGTAGAGACTGTACTGTAGGTCAGTATAGTAGAGACTGTACTGTAGGTCAGTATAGTAGACTGTACTGTAGGTCAGTATAGTAGAGACTGTACTGTAGGTCAGTATAGTAGAGACTGTAGGTCAGTATGGTAGAGACTGTACTGTAGGTCAGTATGGTAGAGACTGTAGGTCAGTATGGTAGGTCAGTATAGTAGAGAGTACTGTAGGTCAGTATAGTAGAGACTGTAGGTCAGTATAGTAGAGACTGTAGGTCAGTATGTAGAGACTGTAGGTCAGTATAGTAGACTGTACTGTAGGTCAGTATAGTAGAGACTGTAGGTCAGTATAGTAGAGACTGTAGGTCAGTATAGTAGAGACTGTAGGTCAGTATAGTAGAGACTGTAGGTCAGTATAGTAGAGACTGTAGGTCAGTATGGTAGAGACTGTAGGTCAGTATGGTAGAGACTCTAGGTCAGTATGGTAGAGACTGTACTGTAGGTCAGTATAGTAGAGACTGTAGGTCAGTATAGTAGAGACTGTACTGTAGGTCAGTATAGTAGAGACTGTAGGTCAGTATAGTAGAGACTGTACTGTAGGTCAGTAGGTAGTATGGTAGAGACTGTAGGTCAGTATGGTAGAGACTGTACTGTAGGTCAGTATAGTAGAGACTGTAGGTCAGTATAGTAGAGACTGTAGGTCAGTATAGTAGAGACTGTAGGTCAGTATAGTAGAGACTGTACTGTAGGTCAGTATAGTAGAGAGGTCAGTATGGTAGAGACTGTCAGTCAGTATGGTAGAGACTGTACTGTAGGTCAGTATGGTAGTAGAGACTGTAGGTCAGTATAGTAGAGACTGTACTGTAGGTCAGTATAGTAGAGACTGTAGGTCAGTATAGTAGAGACCATACTGTAGGCCAGTATGGTAGAGAGACTGTAGGTCAGTATGGTAGAGACTGTAGGTCAGTATGGTAGAGACTGTACTGTAGGTCAGTATAGTAGAGACTGTAGGTCAGTATAGTAGAGACTGTAGGTCAGTATAGTAGAGACTGTACAGTATAGTAGAGACTGTACTGTAGGTCAGTATGGTAGAGACTGTAGGTCAGTATAGTAGAGACTGTACCTGTAGGTCAGTATAGTAGAGACTGTACTGTAGGTCAGTATAGTAGAGACTGAGGTCAGTATAGTAGAGACTGTAGGTCAGTATAGTAGAGAGACTGTACTGTAGGTCAGTATGGTAGAGACTGTAGGTCAGTATGGTAGAGACAGTATGGTAGAGACTGTAGGTCAGTATAATAGAGACTGTACTGTAGGTCAGTATAGTAGAGACTGTAGGTCAGTATGGTAGAGACTGTAGGTCAGTATGGTAGAGACTGTACTGTAGTCAGTATAGTAGAGAGGTCAGTATAGTAGAGACTGTAGGTCAGTATAGTAGAGACTGTACTGTAGGTCAGTATAGTAGAGACTGTACTGTAGGTCAGTATAGTAGAGACTGTAGGTCAGTATGGTAGAGACTGTAGGTCAGTATGGTAGAGACTGTAGGTCTGGTAGAGACTGTAGGTCGGTATGGTAGAGACTGTAGGTCAGTATGGTAGAGGCTGTACTGTAGGTCAGTATAGTAGAGACTGTACTGTAGGTCAGTATAGTAGAGACTGTAGGTCAGTATGGTAGAGACTGTAGGTCAGTATGGTAGAGACTGTACTGTAGGCCTGTATAGTAGAGACTGTATGTCAGTATAGTAGAGACTGTACTGGTCAGTATAGGTATGGTAGAGACTGTGGGTCAGTATAGTAGAGACTGTACTGTAGGTCAGTATAGTAGAGACTGTACTGTAGGCCAGTATAGTAGAGACTGTACTGTAGGTCAGTATGGTAGAGACGGCACTGTAGGTCAGTATAGTAGAGACGCAGGTCAGTATAGTAGAGACTGTAGGTCGGTATAGTAGAGACTATAGGTCAGTATAGTATAGACTGTAGGTCAGTATAGTAGAGACTATAGGTCAGTATAGTAGAGACTGTAGGGCAGTATAGTAGAGACTGTAATGTAGGTCAGTATAGTAGAGACTGTACTGTAGGTCAGTATAGTAGAGACTGTAGGTCAGTATGGTAGAGACTGTAGGTCAGTATGGTCAGTATGGTAGAGACTGTACTGTAGGTCAGTATAGTAGAGACTGTAGGTCAGTATAGTAGAGACTGTAGGTCAGTATAGTAGAGACTGTACTGTAGGCCAGTATAGTAGAGACTGTAGGTCAGTATGGTAGAGACTATGGGTCAGTATGGTAGAGACTGTACTGTAGGTCAGTATAGTAGAGACGGTAGGTCAGTATAGTAGAGACTGTAGGTCAGTATGGTAGAGACTGTCCTGTCAGTATAATAGAGACGGTACTGTAGGTCAGTATGGTAGAGACCGTATGTCAGTATGGTAGAGACTGTAGGTCAGTATGGTAGAGACTGTACTGTAGGTCAGTATAGTAGAACCTGTACTGTAGGTCAGTATAGTAGAGACTGTACTGTAGGCCAGTATAGTAGAGACTGTAGGTCAGTATAGTAGAGACCATACTGTAGGCCAGTATGGTAGAGACTGTAGGTCAGTATGGTAGAGACTGTGGGTCAGTATGGCAGAGACTGTACTGTAGGTCAGTATAGTAGAGCCTGTAGGTCAGTATAGTAGAGACTGTAGGTCAGTATAGTAGAGACTGTAGGTCAGTATAGTAGAGACTGTACTGTAGGTCAGTATAGTAGAGACTGTAGGTCAGTATAGTAGAGACTGTAGGTCAGTATAGTAGGTCAGTATGGTAGAGACTGTAGGTCAGTATGGTAGAGACTGTACTGTAGGTCAGTATAGTAGAGCCTGTAGAGACTGTAGGTCAGTATAGTAGAGACTGTAGGTCAGTATAGTAGAGACTGTACTGTAGGTCAGTATAGTAGAGACTGTACTGTAGGTCAGTATAGTAGAGACTGTACTGTAGGTCAGTATAGTAGAGGCTGTACTGTAGGTCAGTATAGTAGAGACTGTACTGTAGGCCAGTATAGTAGAGACTGTAGGTCAGTATAGGATAGACCGTACAGTAGGCCAGTATGGTAGAGACTGTAGGTCAGTATGGTAGAGACTATGGGTCAGTATGGTAGAGACTGTACTGTAGGTCAGTATAGTAGAGACTGTATAGTAGAGACTGTAGGTCAGTATAGTAGAGACTGTAGGTCAGTATAGTAGAGACTGTACTGTAGGTCAGTATAGTAGAGACTGTAGGTCAGTATGGTAGAGACTGTAGGCCAGTATAGTAGAGACTGTACTGTAGGTCAGTATGGTAGAGACTGTAGGTCAGTATAGTAGAGACTGTAGGTCAGTATAGTAGAGACTGTAGGTCAGTATGGTAGAGACTGTAGGTCTGTACGGTAGAGACTCTAGGGCAGTATGGTAGAGACTGTACTGTAGGTCAGTATAGTAGAGACTGTACTGTAGGTCAGTATAGTAGAGACTGTACTGTAGGCCAGTATAGTAGAGACTGTACAGTAGGTCAGTATAGTAGAGACTGTAGGTCAGTATAGGAGAGACCGTACTGTAGGCCAGTATGGTAGAGACTGTAGGTCAGTATGGTAGAGACTGTACTGTAGGTCAGTATAGTAGGTCAGTATAGTAGAGACTGTAGGTCAGTATAGTAGAGACTGTAGGTCAGTATAGTAGAGAATGTACTGTAGGTCAGTATAGTAGAGACTTTAGGTCAGTATGGTAGAGACTGTCCAGTCAGTATAATAGAGACGGTACTGTAGGTCAGTATGGTAGAGACCGTATGTCAGTATCGTAGAGACTGTAGGTCAGTATAGTAGAGACTGTACTGTAGGCCAGTATAGTAGAGACTGTAGGTCAGTATAGTAGAGACCATACTGTAGGTCAGTATGGTAGAGACTGTAGGTCAGTATGGTAGAGACTGTAGGTCAGTATAGTAGAGACTGTACTGTAGGTCAGTATAGTAGAGACTGTAGGTCAGTATAGTAGAGACTGTAGGTCAGTATAGTAGAGACTGTAGGCCAGTATAGTAGAGACTGTACTGTAGGTCAGTATGGTAGAGACTGTAGGTCAGTATAGTAGAGACTGTACCGTAGGTCAGTATAGTAGAGACTGTACTGTAGGTCAGTATAGTAGAGACTGTAGGTCAGTATAGTAGAGACTGTACTGTAGAGAGGTCAGTATAGTAGAGACTGTACTGTAGGTCAGTATAGTAGAGACTGTAGGTCAGTATGGTAGAGACTTTAGGCCAGTATGGTAGAGACTGTCCTGTCAGTATAATAGAGACGGTACTGTAGGTCAGTATAATAGAGACTGTAGGTCAGTATGGTAGAGACTGTAGGTCAGTATGGTAGAGACTGTACTGTAGGTCAGTATAGTAGAGACTGTAGGTCAGTATAGTAGAGACTGTAGGTCAGTATAGTAGAGACTGTACTGTAGGTCAGTATAGTAGAGACTGTACTGTAGGTCAGTATAGTAGAGACTGTAGGTCAGTATAGTAGAGACTGTAGGTCAGTATGGTAGAGACTGTGGGTCAGTATGGTAGAGACTGTAGGTCGGTATGGTAGAGACTGTAGGTCAGTATGGTAGAGGCTGTACTGTAGGTCAGTATAGTAGAGACTGTACTGTAGGTCAGTATAGTAGAGACTGTAGGTCAGTATGTAGAGACTGTAGGTCAGTATGGTAGAGACTGTACTGTAGGTCAGTATAGTAGAGACTGTATGTCAGTATAGTAGAGACTGTACTGTAGATCAGTATAGTAGAGACTGTAGGTCAGTATGGTAGAGACTGTGGGTCAGTATAGTAGAGACTGTACTGTAGGTCAGTATAGTAGAGACTGTACTGTAGGCCAGTATAGTAGAGACTGTACTGTAGGTCAGTATGGTAGAGAGCACTGTAGGTCAGTATGGTAGAGTAGAGACTGTAGGTCGGTATAGTAGAGACTATAGGTCAGTATAGTATAGACTGTAGGTCAGTATAGTAGAGACTATAGGTCAGTATAGTAGAGACTGTAGGGCAGTATAGTAGAGACTGTAATGTAGGTCAGTATAGTAGAGACTGTACTGTAGGTCAGTATAGTAGAGACTGTAGGTCAGTATGGTAGAGACTGTAGGTCAGTATGGTAGAGACTGTCAGTATGGTAGAGACTGTACTGTAGGTCAGTATAGTAGAGACTGTAGGTCAGTATAGTAGAGACTGTAGGTCAGTATAGTAGAGACTGTACTGTAGGTCAGTATAGTAGAGACTGTAGGTCAGTATGGTAGAGACTGTAGGTCAGTATAGTAGAGACTGTACTGTAGGTCAGTATAGTAGAGACTGTAGGTCAGTATAGTAGAGACTGACTGTACTGGTCAGTATAGTAGAGAGTACTGTAGGTCAGTATGGTAGAGACTGTATGTCAGTATGGTAGAGACTGTAGGTCAGTATGGTAGAGACTGTACTGTAGGTCAGTATAGTAGACTGTACTGTAGGTCAGTATAGTAGAGACTGTACTGTAGGCAGTATAGTAGAGACTGTAGGTCAGTATAGTAGAGACCATACTGTAGGCCAGTATGGTAGAGACTGTAGGTCAGTATGGTAGAGACTGTGGGTCAGTATGGCAGAGACTGTACTGTAGGTCAGTATAGTAGAGCCTGTAGGTCAGTATAGTAGAGACTGTAGGTCAGTATAGTAGAGACTGTAGGTCAGTATAGTAGAGACTGTACTGTAGGTCAGTATAGTAGAGACTGTACTGTAGGTCAGTATAGTAGAGACTGTACTGTAGGTCAGTATAGTAGAGACTGTACTGTAGGTCAGTATGGTAGAGACGGGACTGTAGGTCAGTATAGTAGAGAGGTCAGTATAGTAGAGACTGTAGGTCGGTATAGTAGAGACTATAGGTCAGTATAGTATAGACTGTAGGTCAGTATAGTAGAGACTGTAATGTAGGTCAGTAGAGTAGAGACTGTACTGTAGGTCAGTATAGTAGAGACTGTAGGTCAGTATGGTAGAGACTGTAGGTCAGTATGGTAGAGACTGTAGAGACTGTAGGTCAGTATGGTAGAGACTGTACTGTAGGTCAGTATAGTAGAGACTGTACTGTAGGTCAGTATAGTAGAGACTGTAGGTCAGTATAGGTCAGTAGAGACTGTACTGTAGGTCAGTATAGTAGAGACTGTAGGTCAGTATAGTAGAGACTGTACTGTAGTCAGTATAGTAGAGACTAGGTCAGTATGTAGAGTCAGTATAGTAGAGACTGTACTGTAGGTCAGTATAGTAGAGACTGTACTGTAGGTCAGTATAGTAGAGACTGTACTGTAGGTCAGTATAGTAGAGACTGTAGGTCAGTATAGTGTAGGTCAGTATAGTAGAGACTGTAGGTCGGTATAGTAGAGACTATAGGTCAGTATAGTATAGACTGTAGGTCAGTATAGTAGAGACTATAGGTCAGTATAGTAGAGACTGTAGGGCAGTATAGTAGAGACTGTAATGTAGGTCAGTATAGTAGAGACTGTACTGTAGGTCAGTATAGTAGAGACTGTAGGTCAGTAGAGAGACTGTAGGTCAGTATGGTAGAGACTGTAGGGCAGTATGGTAGAGACTGTACTGTAGGTCAGTATAGTAGAGACTGTAGGTCAGTATAGTAGAGACTGTAGGTCAGTATAGTAGAGACTGTACTGTAGGCCAGTATAGTAGAGACTGTAGGTCAGTATGGTAGAGACTATGGGTCAGTATGGTAGAGACTGTACTGTAGGTCAGTATAGTAGAGACGGTAGGTCAGTATAGTAGAGACTGTAGGTCAGTATGGTAGAGACTGTCCTGTCAGTAGAGACTGTACTGTAGGTCAGTATGGTAGAGACTGTAGGTCAGTAGTAGAGACTGTAGGTCAGTATGGTAGAGACTGACTGTAGGTCAGTATAGTAGAGACTGTACTGTAGGTCAGTATAGTAGAGAGAGACTGTAGGTCAGTATAGTAGAGACTGTACTGTAGGTCAGTATGGTAGAGACTGTAGGTCTGGTAGAGACTGTAGGGTCAGTATGGTAGAGACTGTACTGTAGGTCAGTATAGTAGAGACTGTAGGTCAGTATAGTAGAGACTGTAGGTCAGTATAGTAGAGACTGTAGGTCAGTATAGTAGAGACTGTAGGTCAGTATAGTAGAGACTGTACTGTAGGCCAGTATAGTAGAGACTGTAGGTCAGTATAGTAGAGACCATACTGTAGGCCAGTATGGTAGAGACTGTAGGTCAGTATGGTAGAGACTGTACTGTAGGTCAGTATAGTAGAGCCTGTAGGTCAGTATAGTAGAGACTGTAGGTCAGTATAGTAGAGACTGTAGGTCAGTATAGTAGAGACTGTACTGTAGGTCAGTATAGTAGAGACTGTAGGTCAGTATAGTAGAGACTGTACTGTAGGTCAGTATAGTAGAGACTGTACTGTAGGTCAGTATAGTAGAGACTGTACTGTAGGTCAGTATAGTAGAGACTGTAGGTCAGTATAGTAGAGACTGTAGGTCAGTATGGTAGAGACTGTAGGTCAGTATGGTAGAGACTGTAGGTCAGTATGGTAGAGACTGTACTGTAGGTCAGTATAGTAGAGACTGTAGGTCAGTATAGTAGAGACTGTAGGTCAGTATAGTAGAGACTGTAGGTCAGTATAGTAGAGACTGTACTGTAGGTCAGTATAGTAGAGACTGTAGGTCAGTATGGTAGAGACTGTAGGCCAGTATAGTAGAGACTGTACTGTAGGTCAGTATGGTAGAGACTGTAGGTCAGTATAGTAGAGACTGTACTGTAGGTCAGTATAGTAGAGACTGTAGGTCAGTATGGTAGAGACTGTAGGTCAGTATGGTAGAGACTGTAGGGCAGTATGGTAGAGACTGTACTGTAGGTCAGTATAGTAGAGACTGTACTGTAGGTCAGTATAGTAGAGACTGTACTGTAGGTCAGTATAGTAGAGACTGACTGTAGGTCAGTATAGTAGAGACTGTAGGTCAGTATAGTAGAGACTGTACTGTAGGTCAGTATGGTAGAGACTGTAGGTCAGTATGGTAGAGACTGTACTGTAGGTCAGTATAGTAGAGACTGTAGGTCAGTATAGTAGAGACTGTAGGTCAGTATAGTAGAGACTGTAGGTCAGTATAGTAGAGACTGTACTGTAGGTCAGTATAGTAGAGACTTTAGGTCAGTATGGTAGAGACTGTCCAGTCAGTATAATAGAGACGGTACTGTAGGTCAGTATGGTAGAGACTGTAGGTCAGTATAGTAGAGACTGTAGGTCAGTATAGTAGAGACTGTACTGTAGGTCAGTATAGTAGAGACTGTAGGTCAGTATAGTAGAGACTGTAGGTCAGTATGGTAGAGACTGTAGGTCAGTATGGTAGAGACTGTAGGTCAGTATGGTAGAGACTGTACTGTAGGTCAGTATAGTAGAGACTGTAGGTCAGTATAGTAGAGACTGTAGGTCAGTATAGTAGAGACTGTAGGTCAGTATAGTAGAGACTTACTGTAGGTCAGTATGGTAGAGACTGTAGGTCAGTATAGTAGAGACTGTAGGTCAGTATAGTAGAGACTTACTGTAGGTCAGTATGGTAGAGACTGTAGGTCAGTATAGTAGAGACTGTAGGTCAGTATAGTAGAGATGTCCTGTCAGTATAATAGAGACTGTACTGTAGGTCAGTATAGTAGAGACTGTAGAGACTGTAGGTCAGTATGGTAGAGACTGTAGGTCAGTATGGTAGAGACTGCACTGTAGGTCAGTATAGTAGAGACTGTACTGTAGGTCAGTATAGTAGAGACTGTAGGTCAGTATGGTAGAGACTGTACTGTAGGCCAGTATAGTAGAGACTGTAGGTCAGTACGGTAGAGACTGTAGGTCAGTATGGTAGAGACTGTACTGTAGGTCAGTATAGTAGAGACTGTAGGTCAGTATGGTAGAGACTGTAAGTCAGTATGGTAGAGACTGTACTGTAGGTCAGTATAGTAGAGACTGTAGGTCAGTATAGTAGAGACTGTAGGTCAGTATGGTAGAGACTGACTGTAGGTCAGTATAGTAGAGACTGTAGGTCAGTATGGTAGAGACTGTAGGTCAGTATGGTAGAGACTGTAGGTCAGTATGGTAGAGACTATGGGTCAGTATGGTAGAGCCTGTAGGTCAGTATGGTAGAGACTGCAGGTCAGTATAGTAGAGACTGTACTGTAGGTCAGTATAGTAGAGACTTTAGGTCAGTATGGTAGAGACTGTAGGTCAGTATGGTAGAGAATGTACTGTAGGCCTGTATAGTAGAGATTGTAGGTCAGTATAGTAGAGACTGTAGGTCAGTATAGTAGAGACTGTAGGTCAGTATGGTAGAGACTGTAGGTCAGTATGGTAGAGACTGTACTGTAGGCCAGTATAGTAGAGACTGTAGGTATGGTAGAGACTGTAGGTCAGTAGAGACTGTAGGTCAGTATAGTAGAGACTGTACTGTAGGTCAGTATAGTAGAGACTTTAGGTCAGTATTGTAGAGACTGTAGGTCAGTATGGTAGAGACTGTAGGTCAGTATGGTAGAGAATATACTGTAGGCCTGTATAGTAGAGATTGTAGGTCAGTATAGTAGAGACTGTAGGTCAGTATAGTAGAGACTGTAGGTCAGTATGGTAGAGACTGTACTGTAGGTCAGTATAGTAGAGACTGTAGGTCAGTATGGTAGAGACTGTAGGTCAGTATGGTAGAGACTGTACTGTAGGCCAGTATAGTAGAGACTGTAGGTCCGTATGGTAGAGACTGTAGGTCAGTATGCTAGAGACTGTAGGTCAGTATAGTAGAGACTGTAGGTCAGTATGGTAGAGACTGTACTGTAGGTCAGTATAGTAGAGACTGTAGGTCAGTATGGTAGAGACTGTAGGCCAGTATAGTAGAGACTGTACTGTAGGTCAGTATGGTAGAGACTGTAGGTCAGTATAGTAGAGACTGCACTGTAGGTCAGTATAGTAGAGACTGTAGGTCAGTATGGTAAAGACTGTAGGTCAGAATGGTAGAGACTGTAGGGCAGTATGGTAGAGACTGTACTGTAGGTCAGTATAGTAGAGACTGTACTGTAGGCCAGTATAGTAGAGACTGTACAGTAGGTCAGTATAGTAGAGACTGTAGGTCAGTATAGGAGAGACCGTACTGTAGGCCAGTATGGTAGAGACTGTAGGTCAGTATGGTAGAGACTATGGGTCAGTATGGTAGAGACTGTACTGTAGGTCAGTATAGTAGAGGCTGTACTGTAGGTCAGTGTGGTAGAGACTGCACTGTAGGTCAGTATGCTAGAGACTGTACTGTAGGTCAGTATAGTAGAGACTGTAGGTCAGTATGGTAGAGACTGTACTGTAGGTCAGTATGGTAGAGACTGTACTGTATGCCAGTATAGTAGAGACTGTAGGTTAGTACGGTAGAGACTGTATGTCAGTATGGTAGAGACTGTACTGTAGGTCAGTATAGTAGAGACTGTAGGTCAGTATGGTAGAGACTGTAGGTCAGTATGGTAGAGACTGTACTGTAGGCCTGTATAGTAGAGACTGTAGGTCAGTATAGTAGAGACTGTAGGTCAGTATGGTAGAGACTGTACTGTAGATCAGTATAGTAGAGACTGTAGGTCAGTATGGTAGAGAATGTAGGTCAGTATGGTAGAGACTGTAGGTCAGTATAGTAGAGACTGTACTGTAGGTCAGTATGGTAGAGACTGTAGGTCAGTATAGTAGAGACTGTAGGTCAGTATAGTAGAGACTGTACTGTAGGTCAGTATAGTAGAGACTGTACTGTAGGTCAGTATGGCAGAGACTGTACTGTATGTCAGTATAGTAGAGGCTGTACTGTAGGTCAGTGTGGTAGAGACTGCACTGTAGGTCAGTATGCTAGAGACTGTACTGTAGGTCAGTATAGTAGAGACTGTAGGTCAGTATGGTAGAGACTGTACTGTAGGCCAGTATAGTAGAGACTGTAGGTCAGTACGGTAGAGACTGTATGGCAGTATGGTAGAGACTGTACTGTAGGTCAGTATAGTAGAGACTGTAGGTCAGTATGGTAGAGACTGTAGGTCAGTATGGTAGAGACTGTACTGTAGGCTTGTATAGTAGAGACTGTAGGTCAGTATAGTAGAGACTGTAGGTCAGTATGGTAGAGACTGTACTGTAGGTCAGTATAGTAGAGACTGTAGGTCAGTATGGTAGAGACTGTAGGTCAGTATGGTAGAGACTGTACTGTAGGCCAGTATAGTAGAGACTGTAGGTCCGTATGGTAGAGCCTGTAGGTCAGTATGGTAGAGACTGCAGGTCAGTATAGTAGAGACTGTACTGTAGGTCAGTATAGTAGAGACTTTAGGTCAGTATGGTAGAGACTGTAGGTCAGTATGGTAGAGAATGTACTGTAGGCCTGTATAGTAGAGATTGTAGGTCAGTATAGTAGAGACTGTAGGTCAGTATAGTAGAGACTGTAGGTCAGTATGGTAGAGACTGTAGGTCAGTATGGTAGAGACTGTACTGTAGGCCAGTATAGTAGAGACTGTAGGTCAGTATGGTAGAGACTGTAGGTCAGTATGGTAGAGACTGTAGGTCAGTATAGTAGAGACTGTACTGTAGGTCAGTATAGTAGAGACTTTAGGTCAGTATTGTAGAGACTGTAGGTCAGTATGGTAGAGACTGTAGGTCAGTATGGTAGAGAATATACTGTAGGCCTGTATAGTAGAGATTGTAGGTCAGTATAGTAGAGACTGTAGGTCAGTATAGTAGAGACTGTAGGTCAGTATGGTAGAGACTGTACTGTAGGTCAGTATAGTAGAGACTGTAGGTCAGTATGGTAGAGACTGTAGGTCAGTATGGTAGAGACTGTACTGTAGGCCAGTATAGTAGAGACTGTAGGTCCGTATGGTAGAGACTGTAGGTCAGTATGGTAGAGACTGTAGGTCAGTATAGTAGAGACTGTACTGTAGGCCAGTATAGTAGAGACTATAGGTCAGTATAGTAGAGACTGTGGGTCAGTATAGTAGAGACTGTACTGTAGGTCAGTATAGTAGAGACTGTACTGTAGGCCAGTATAGTAGAGACGGTACTGTAGGTCAGTATGGTAGAGACGGCACTATAGGTCAGTATAGTAGAGACGCAGGTCAGTATAGTAGAGACTGTAGGTCGGTATAGTAGAGACTATAGGTCAGTATAGTATAGACTGTAGGTCAGTATAGTAGAGACTATAGGTCAGTATAGTAGAGAATGTAGGGCAGTATAGTAGAGACTGTAATGTATGTCAGTATAGTAGAGACTGTACTGTAGGTCAGTATCGTAGAGAATGTACTGTAGGTCAGTATAGTAGAGACTGTACTGTAGGCCAGTATAGTAGAGACTGTACAGTAGGTCAGTATAGTAGAGACTGTAGGTCAGTATAGGAGAGACCGTACAGTAGGCCAGTATGGTAGAGACTGTAGGTCAGTATAGTAGAGACTGTAGGTCAGTATGGTAGAGACTGTAGGGCAGTATGGTAGAGACTGTACTGTAGGTCAGTATAGTAGAGACTGTACTGTAGGTCAGTATAGTAGAGACTGTACTGTAGGCCAGTATAGTATAGACTGTAGGTCAGTATAGGAGAGACCGTACAGTAGGCCAGTATGGTAGAGACTGTAGGTCAGTATAGTAGAGACTGTACTCTAGGCCAGTATAGTAGAGACTGTACAGTAGGTCAGTATAGAAGAGACTGTAGGTCAGTATAGGAGAGACCGTACAGTAGGCCAGTATGGTAGAGACTGTAGGTCAGTATAGTAGAGACTGTACTGTAGGCCAGTATAGTAGAGACTGTACAGTAGGCCAGTATGGTAGAGACTGTAGGTCAGTATGGTAGAGACTATGGGTCAGTATGGTAGAGACTGTACTGTAGGTCAGTATAGTAGAGACGGTAGGTCAGTATAGTAGAGACTGTAGGTCAGTATAGTAGAGACTGTAGGTCAGTATAGTAGAGACTGTACTGTAGGTCAGTATAGTAGAGACTGTAGGTCAGTATGGTAGAGACTGTAGGCCAGTATAGTAGAGACTGTACTGTAGGTCAGTATGGTAGAGACTGTAGGTCAGTATAGTAGAGAGACTGTAGGTCAGTATAGTAGAGACTGTACTGTAGGTCAGTATAGTAGAGACTGTACTGTAGGTCAGTATGGTAGAGACTGTACTGTAGGTCAGTATAGTAGAGACTGTAGGTCAGTATAGTAGAGACTGTAGGTCAGTATGGTAGAGACTGTAGGGCAGTATGGTAGAGACTGTACTGTAGGTCAGTATAGTAGAGACTGTACTGTAGGTCAGTATAGTAGAGACTGTACTGTAGGCCAGTATAGTAGAGACTGTAGGTCAGTATAGGAGAGACCGTACAGTAGGCCAGTATGGTAGAGACTGTAGGTCAGTATAGTAGAGAAGGTAGGTCAGTATAGTAGAGACTGTAGGTCAGTATAGTAGAGACTGTAGGTCAGTATAGTAGAGACTGTACTGTAGGCCAGTATAGTAGAGACTGTACAGTAGGCCAGTATGGTAGAGACTGTAGGTCAGTATGGTAGAGACTATGGGTCAGTATGGTAGAGACTGTACTGTAGGTCAGTATAGTAGAGACGGTAGGTCAGTATAGTAGAGACTGTAGGTCAGTATAGTAGAGACTGTAGGTCAGTATAGTAGAGACTGTACTGTAGGTCAGTATAGTAGAGACTGTAGGTCAGTATGGTAGAGACTGTAGGCCAGTATAGTAGAGACTGTACTGTAGGTCAGTATGGTAGAGACTGTAGGTCAGTATAGTAGAGACTGTACTGTAGGTCAGTATAGTAGAGACTGTAGGTCAGTATGGTAGAGACTATGGGTCAGTATGGTAGAGACTGTACTGTAGGTCAGTATAGTAGAGACGGTAGGTCAGTATAGTAGAGACTGTAGGTCAGTATGGTAGAGACTGTAGGGCAGTATGGTAGAGACTGTACTCTAGGTCAGTATAGTAGAGACTGTACTGTAGGTCAGTATAGTAGAGACTGTACTGTAGGCCAGTATAGTAGAGACTGTAGGTCAGTATAGGAGAGACCGTACAGTAGGCCAGTATGGTAGAGACTGTAGGTCAGTATAGTAGAGACTGTACTGTAGGCCAGTATAGTAGAGACTGTACAGTAGGCCAGTATGGTAGAGACTGTAGGTCAGTATGGTAGAGACTATGGGTCAGTATGGTAGAGACTGTACTGTAGGTCAGTATAGTAGAGACGGTAGGTCAGTATAGTAGAGACTGTAGGTCAGTATAGTAGAGACTGTAGGTCAGTATAGTAGAGACTGTACTGTAGGTCAGTATAGTAGAGACTGTAGGTCAGTATGGTAGAGACTGTAGGCCAGTATAGTAGAGACTGTACTGTAGGTCAGTAGAGACTGTCAGGTAGAGACAGTATCAGGTAGAGACTGAGGTCAGTATGTAAAGACTGGTCAGTATGGTAGAGACTGTAGGGCAGCATGGTAGAGACTGTACTGTAGGTCAGTATAGTAGAGACTGTACTGTGACCCAGTATAGTAGAGACTGTACAGTAGGTCAGTATAGTAGAGACTGTAGGTCAGTATAGGAGAGACCGTACTGTAGGCCAGTATGGTAGAGACTGTAGGTCAGTATGGTAGAGACTATGGGTCAGTATGGTAGAGACTGTACTGTAGGTCAGTATAGTAGAGGCTGTACTGTAGGTCAGTGTGGTAGAGACTGCACTGTAGGTCAGTATGCTAGAGACTGTACTGTAGGTCAGTATAGTAGAGACTGTAGGTCAGTATGGTAGAGACTGTACTGTAGGTCAGTATGGTAGAGACTGTACTGTAGGCCAGTATAGTAGAGACTGTAGGTCAGTACGGTAGAGACTGTATGTCAGTATGGTAGAGACTGTACTGTAGGTCAGTATAGTAGAGACTGTAGGTCAGTATGGTAGAGACTGTAGGTCAGTATGGTAGAGACTGTACTGTAGGCCTGTATAGTAGAGACTGTAGGTCAGTATAGTAGAGACTGTAGGTCAGTATGGTAGAGACTGTACTGTAGGTCAGTATAGTAGAGACTGTAGGTCAGTATGGTAGAGACTGTAGGTCAGTATGGTAGAGACTGTACTGTAGGCCAGTATAGTAGAGACTGTAGGTCCGTATGGTAGAGACTGTAGGTCAGTATGGTAGAGACTGTAGGTCAGTATAGTAGAGACTGTACTGTAGGTCAGTATGGTAGAGACTGTAGGTCAGTATAGTAGAGACTGTAGGTCAGTATGGTAGAGACTGTACTGTAGGTCAGTATAGTAGAGACTGTAGGTCAGTATAGTAGAGACTGTAGGTCAGTATAGTAGAGACTGTACTGTAGGTCAGTATAGTAGAGACTGTACTGTAGGTCAGTATGGCAGAGACTGTACTGTAGGTCAGTATAGTAGAGGCTGTACTGTAGGTCAGTGTGGTAGAGACTGCACTGTAGGTCAGTATGCTAGAGACTGTACTGTAGGTCAGTATAGTAGAGACTGTAGGTCAGTATGGTAGAGACTGTACTGTAGGTCAGTATGGTAGAGACTTTACTGTAGGCCAGTATAGTAGAGACTGTAGGTCAGTACGGTAGAGACTGTATGGCAGTATGGTAGAGACTGTACTGTAGGTCAGTATAGTAGAGACTGTAGGTCAGTATGGTAGAGACTGTAGGTCAGTATGGTAGAGACTGTACTGTAGGCTTGTATAGTAGATACTGTAGGTCAGTATAGTAGAGACTGTAGGTCAGTATGGTAGAGACTGTACTGTAGGTCAGTATAGTAGAGACTGTAGGTCAGTATGGTAGAGACTGTAGGTCAGTATGGTAGAGACTGTACTGTAGGCCAGTATAGTAGAGACTGTAGGTCCGTATGGTAGAGACTGTAGGTCAGTATGGTAGAGACTGTAGGTCAGTATGGTAGAGACTGTAGGTCAGTATGGTAGAGAATGTACTGTAGGCCTGTATAGTAGAGACTGTAGGTCAGTATAGTAGAGACTGTAGGTCAGTATAGTAGAGACTGTAGGTCAGTATGGTAGAGACTGTACTGTAGGTCAGTATAGTAGAGACTGTAGGTCAGTATGGTAGAGACTGTAGGTCAGTATGGTAGAGACTGTACTGTAGGCCAGTATAGTAGAGACTGTAGGTCCGTATGGTAGAGACTGTAGGTCAGTATGGTAGAGACTGTAGGTCAGTATAGTAGAGACTGTACTGTAGGCCAGTATAGTAGAGACTATAGGTCAGTATAGTAGAGACTGTGGGTCAGTATAGTAGAGACTGTACTGTAGGTCAGTATAGTAGAGACTGTACTGTAGGCCAGTATAGTAGAGACTGTACTGTAGGTCAGTATGGTAGAGACGGCACTGTAGGTCAGTATAGTAGAGACGCAGGTCAGTATAGTAGAGACTGTAGGTCGGTATAGTAGAGACTATAGGTCAGTATAGTAGAGACTATAGGTCAGTTTAGTAGAGACTGTAGGGCAGTATAGTAGAGACTGTAATGTAGGTCAGTATAGTAGAGACTGTACTGTAGGTCAGTATAGTAGAGAATGTACTGTAGGTCAGTATAGTAGAGACTGTACTGTAGGCCAGTATAGTAGAGACTGTACAGTAGGTCAGTATAGTAGAGACTGTAGGTCAGTATAGGAGAGACCGTACAGTAGGCCAGTATGGTAGAGACTGTAGGTCAGTATGGTAGAGACTATGGGTCAGTATGGTAGAGACTGTACTGTAGGTCAGTATAGTAGAGACGGTAGGTCAGTATAGTAGAGACTGTAGGTCAGTATGGTAGAGACTGTAGGGCAGTATGGTAGAGACTGTACTGTAGGTCAGTATAGTAGAGACTGTACTGTAGGTCAGTATAGTAGAGACTGTACTGTAGGCCAGTATAGTAGAGACTGTAGGTCAGTATAGGAGAGACCGTACAGTAGGCCAGTATGGTAGAGACTGTAGGTCAGTATAGTAGAGACTGTACTGTAGGCCAGTATAGTAGAGACTGTACAGTAGGTCAGTATAGTAGAGACTGTAGGTCAGTATAGGAGAGACCGTACAGTAGGCCAGTATGGTAGAGACTGTAGGTCAGTATGGTAGAGACTATGGGTCAGTATGGTAGAGACTGTACTGTAGGTCAGTATAGTAGAGACTGTAGGTCAGTATAGTAGAGACTGTAGGTCAGTATAGTAGAGACTGTAGGTCAGTATAGTAGAGACTGTACTGTAGGTCAGTATAGTAGAGACTGTAGGTCAGTATGGTAGAGACTGTAGGCCAGTATAGTAGAGACTGTACTGTAGGTCAGTATGGTAGAGACTGTAGGTCAGTATAGTAGAGACTGTACTGTAGGTCAGTATAGTAGAGACTGTAGGTCAGTATGGTAGAGACTGTAGGTCAGTATGGTAGAGACTGTAGGGCAGTATGGTAGAGACTGTACTGTAGGTCAGTATAGTAGAGACTGTACTGTAGGCCAGTATAGTAGAGACTGTAGGTCAGTATAGGAGAGACCGTGCAGTAGGCCAGTATGGTCTAGACTGTAGGTCAGTATAGTAGAGACTGTACTGTAGGCCAGTATAGTAGAGACTGTACAGTAGGTCAGTATAGTAGAGACTGTAGGTCAGTATAGGAGAGACCGTACAGTAGGCCAGTATGGTAGAGACTGTAGGTCAGTATGGTAGAGACTATGGGTCAGTATGGTAGAGACTGTACTGTAGGTCAGTATAGTAGAGAAGGTAGGTCAGTATAGTAGAGACTGTAGGTCAGTATAGTAGAGACTGTACTGTAGGCCAGTATAGTAGAGACTGTACAGTAGGTCAGTATAGTAGAGACTGTAGGTCAGTATAGGAGAGACCGTACAGTAGGCCAGTATGGTAGAGACTGTAGGTCAGTATGGTAGAGACTATGGGTCAGTATGGTAGAGACTGTACTGTAGGTCAGTATAGTAGAGAAGGTAGGTCAGTATAGTAGAGACTGTAGGTCAGTATAGTAGAGACTGTAGGTCAGTATAGTAGAGACTGTACTGTAGGCCAGTATAGTAGAGACTGTACAGTAGGTCAGTATAGTAGAGACTGTAGGTCAGTATAGGAGAGACCGTACAGTAGGCCAGTATGGTAGAGACTGTAGGTCAGTATGGTAGAGACTATGGGTCAGTATGGTAGAGACTGTACTGTAGGTCAGTATAGTAGAGACGGTAGGTCAGTATAGTAGAGACTGTAGGTCAGTATAGTAGAGACTGTAGGTCAGTATAGTAGAGACTGTACTGTAGGTCAGTATGGTAGAGACTGTAGGCCAGTATAGTAGAGACTGTACTGTAGGTCAGTATGGTAGAGACTGTAGGTCAGTATAGTAGAGACTGTACTGTAGGTCAGTATAGTAGAGACTGTAGGTCAGTATGGTAGAGACTGTAGGTCTGTATGGTAGAGACTGTAGGGCAGTATGGTAGAGACTGTGCTGTAGGTCAGTATAGTAGAGACTGTACTGTAGGTCAGTATAGTAGAGACTGTACTGTAGGCCAGTATAGTAGAGACTGTACAGTAGGTCAGTATAGTAGAGACTGTAGGTCAGTATAGGAGAGACCGTACTGTAGGCCAGTATGGTAGAGACTGTAGGTCAGTATGGTAGAGACTATGGGTCAGTATGGTAGAGACTGTACTGTAGGTCAGTATAGTAGAGACGGTAGGTCAGTATAGTAGAGACTGTAGGTCAGTATAGTAGAGACTGTAGGTCAGTATAGTAGAGACTGTACTGTAGGTCAGTATAGTAGAGACTTTAGGCCAGTATAGTAGAGACTATAGGTCAGTATAGTAGAGACCATACTGTAGGCCAGTATGGTAGAGACTGTAGGTCAGTACGGTAGAGACTGTGGGTCAGTATGGCAGAGACTGTACTGTAGGTCAGTATAGTAGAGACTGTAGGTCAGTATAGTAGAGACTGTAGGTCAGTATAGTAGAGACTGTAGGCCAGTATAGTAGAGACTGTACTGTAGGTCAGTATGGTAGAGACTGTAGTTCAGAATAGTAGAGACTGTACCGTAGGTCAGTATAGTAGAGACTGTACTGTAGGTCAGTATGGTAGAGACTTTAGGTCAGTATAGTAGAGACTGTAGGTCAGTATAGTAGAGACTGTCCTGTCAGTATAATAGAGACGGTACTGTAGGTCAGTATAATAGAGACTGTAGGTCAGTATGGTAGAGACTTTAGGCCAGTATGGTAGAGACTGTCCTGTCAGTATAATAGAGACGGTACTGTAGGTCAGTATAATAGAGACTGTAGGTCAGTATGGTAGAGACTGTAGGTCAGTATGGTAGAGACTGTACTGTAGATCAGTATAGTAGAGACTGTAGGTCAGTATAGTAGAGACTGTAGGTCAGTATAGTAGAGACTGTACTGTAGGTCAGTATAGTAGAGACTGTACTGTAGGTCAGTATAGTAGAGACTGTAGGTCAGTATAGTAGAGACTGTAGGTCAGTATGGTAGAGACTGTGGGTCAGTATGGTAGAGACTGTAGGTCGGTATGGTAGAGACTGTAGGTCAGTATGGTAGAGGCTGTACTGTAGGTCAGTATAGTAGAGACTGTACTGTAGGTCAGTATAGTAGAGACTGTAGGTCAGTATAGTAGAGACTGTAGGTCAGTATGGTAGAGACTGTAGGTCAGTATGGTAGAGACTGTACTGTAGGCCTGTATAGTAGAGACTGTATGTCAGTATAGTAGAGACTGTACTGTAGGTCAGTATAGTAGAGACTGTAGGTCAGTATGGTAGAGACTGTAGGTCTGTATGGTAGAGACTGTACTGTAGGCCAGTATAGTAGAGACTGTAGGTCCGTATGGTAGAGACTGTAGGTCAGTATGGTAGAGACTGTAGGTCAGTATAGTAGAGACTGTACTGTAGGCCAGTATAGTAGAGACTATAGGTCAGTATAGTAGAGACTGTAGGTCGGTATAGTAGAGACTATAGGTCAGTATAGTATAGACTGTAGGTCAGTATAGTAGAGACTATAGGTCAGTATAGTAGAGACTGTAGGGCAGTATAGTAGAGAGACTGTCAGTATGTAGAGGTACTGTAGGTCAGTATAGTAGAGACTGTACTGTAGGTCAGTATAGTAGAGACTGTAGGTCAGTATGGTAGAGACTGTAGGTCAGTATGGTAGAGACTGTAGGGCAGTATGGTAGAGACTGTACTGTAGGTCAGTATAGTAGAGACTGTAGGTCAGTATAGTAGAGACTGTAGGTCAGTATAGTAGAGACTGTACTGTAGGCCAGTATAGTAGAGACTGTACAGTAGGTCAGTATAGTAGAGACTGCAGGTCAGTATATGAGAGACCGTACTGTAGGCCAGTATGGTAGAGACTGTAGGTCAGTATGGTAGAGACTATGGGTCAGTATGGTAGAGACTGTACTGTAGGTAAGTATAGTAGAGACGGTAGGTCAGTATAGTAGAGACTGTAGGTCAGTATGGTAGAGACTGTCCTGTCAGTATAATAGAGACGGTACTGTAGGTCAGTATGGTAGAGACCGTATGTCAGTATGGTAGAGACTGTAGGTCAGTATGGTAGAGACTGTACTGTAGGTCAGTATAGTAGAACCTGTACTGTAGGTCAGTATAGTAGAGACTGTACTGTAGGCCAGTATAGTAGAGACTGTAGGTCAGTATAGTAGAGACCATACTGTAGGCCAGTATGGTAGAGACTGTAGGTCAGTATGGTAGAGACTGTAGGTCAGTATGGTAGAGACTGTAGGGCAGTATGGTAGAGACTGTACTGTAGGTCAGTATAGTAGAGACTGTAGGTCAGTATAGTAGAGACTGTAGGTCAGTATAGTAGAGACTGTACTGTAGGTCAGTATAGTAGAGACTGTACTGTAGGTCAGTATAGTAGAGACTGTAGGTCAGTATAGTGAGAGACCGTACTGTAGGCCAGTATGGTAGAGACTGTAGGTCAGTATGGTAGAGACTATGGGTCAGTATGGTAGAGACTGTACTGTAGGTAAGTATAGTAGAGACGGTAGGTCAGTATAGTAGAGACTGTAGGTCAGTATGGTAGAGACTGTCCTGTCAGTATGGTAGAGACTGTACTGTAGGTCAGTATGGTAGAGATGTATGTCAGTATGGTAGAGACTGTAGGTCAGTATAGTAGAGACTGTACTGTAGGTCAGTATAGTAGAACCTGTACTGTAGGTCAGTATAGTAGAGACTGTATAGGCCAGTATAGTAGAGACTAGGTCAGTATAGTAGAGACCATAGTAGGCCAGTATGGTAGAGACTGTAGGTCAGTATGGTAGAGACTGTGGGTCAGTATGGTAGAGACTGTACTGTAGGTCAGTATAGTAGAGCCTGTAGGTCAGTATAGTAGAGACTGTAGGTCAGTATAGTAGAGACTGTAGGTCAGTATAGTAGAGACTGTACTGTAGGTCAGTATAGTAGAGACTGTACTGTAGGTCAGTATGGTAGAGACTGTAGGCCAGTATAGTAGAGACTGTACTGTAGGTCAGTATGGTAGAGACTGTAGGTCAGTATAGTAGAGACTGTACTGTAGGTCAGTATGGTAGAGACTTTAGGTCAGTATAGTAGAGACTGTAGGTCAGTATAGTAGAGACTGTACTGTAGGCCAGTATGGTAGAGACTGTACAGTAGAGAGACTGTAGATCAGTATAGTAGAGACTGTAGGTCAGTATAGTAGAGACTGTACTGTAGTCAGTATAGTAGAGACTGTAGGTCAGTATAGTAGAGACTGTACTGTAGGTCAGTATAGTAGAGACTGTAGGTCAGTATGGTAGAGACTGTAGGTCAGTATGGTAGAGACTGTAGGTCATGGTAGAGACTGTAGGTCAGTATGGTAGAGACTGTACTGTAGGTCAGTATAGTAGAGACTGTAGGTCAGTATAGTAGAGACTGTAGGTCAGTATAGTAGAGACTGTACTGTAGGTCAGTATAGTAGAGACTGTACTGTAGGTCAGTATAGTAGAGACTGTAGGTCAGTATAGTAGAGACTGTACTGTAGGTCAGTATAGTAGAGACTGTAGGTCAGTATAGTAGAGACTGTACTGTAGGTCAGTATAGTAGAGACTGTAGGTCAGTATAGTAGAGACTGTACTGTAGGTCAGTATGGTAGAGACTGTAGGTCAGTATAGTAGAGACTGTACTGTAGGTCAGTATAGTAGAGAGTACTGTAGGTCAGTATAGTAGAGACTGTAGGTCAGTATAGTAGAGAGACTGTAGGTCAGTATGGTAGAGACTGTAGGTCAGTATAGTAGAGACTATAGGTCAGTATAGTAGAGACTGTACTGTAGGTCAGTATAGTAGAGACTGTAGGTCAGTATAGTAGAGACTGTACTGTAGGTCAGTATAGTAGAGACTGTAGGTCAGTATAGTAGAGACTGTAGGTCAGTATAGTAGAGACTGTACTGTAGGTCAGTATAGTAGAGACTGTAGGTCAGTATGGTAGAGACTGTAGGCCAGTATAGTAGAGACTGTACTGTAGGTCAGTATGGTAGAGACTGTAGGTCAGTATAGTAGAGACTGTACTGTAGGTCAGTATGGTAGAGACTTTAGGTCAGTATAGTAGAGACTGTAGGTCAGTATAGTAGAGACTGTACTGTAGGCCAGTATGGTAGAGACTGTCCTGTCAGTATAATAGAGACGGTACTGTAGGTCAGTATAATAGAGACTGTAGGTCAGTATGTTAGAGACTGTACTGTAGATCAGTATAGTAGAGACTGTAGGTCAGTATAGTAGAGACTGTACTGTAGGTCAGTATAATAGAGACTGTAGGTCAGTATGGTAGAGACTGTAGGTCAGTATGGTAGAGACTGTAGGTCGGTATGGTAGAGACTGTAGGTCAGTAAGGTAGCGGCTGTACTGTAGGTCAGTATAGTAGAGACTGTAGGTCAGTATAGTAGAGACTGTAGGTCAGTATAGTAGAGACTGTACTGTAGGTCAGTATAGTAGAGACTGTACTGTAGGTCAGTATAGTAGAGACTGTAGGTCAGTATAGTAGAAACTGTACTGTAGGTCAGTATGGTAGAGACTGTAGGTCAGTATAGTAGAGACTGTACTGTAGGTCCGTATAGTAGAGACTGTAGGTCAGTATAGTAGAGACTGTACTGTAGGTCAGTATGGTGGAGACTGTAGGTCAGTATAGTAGAGATTATAGGTCAGTATAGTAGAGACTGTACTGTAGGTCAGTATAGTAGAGACTGTAGGTCAGTATAGTAGAGACTGTACTGTAGGTCAGTATGGTGAAGACTGTAGGTCAGTATAGTAGAGATTATAGGTCAGTATAGTAGAGACTGTACTGTAGGTCAGTATAGTAGAGACTGTAGGTCAGTATGGTAGAGGCTGTACTGTAGGTCAGTATAGTAGAGACTGTATGTCAGTATAGTAGAGATGGTAGGTCAGTATAGTAGAGACTGTACTGTAGGTCAGTATAGTAGAGACTGTACTGTAGGTCAGTATTGTAGAGACTGTAGGTCAGTATAGTAGAGACTGTACTGTAGGTCAGTATGGTGGAGACTGTATGTCAGTATAGTAGAGACTGTAGGTCAGTATAGTAGAGACTGTACTGTAGGTCAGTATAGTAGATACTGTAGGTCAGTATAGTAGAGACTGTACTGTAGGTCAGTATGGTGGAGACTGTAGGTCAGTATAGTAGAGATTATAGGTCAGTATAGTAGAGACTGTACTGTAGGTCAGTATAGTAGAGACTGTAGGTCAGTATGGTAGAGACTGTACTGTAGGTCAGTATAATAGAGACTGTAGGTCAGTATAGTAGGGACTGTACTGTAGGTCAGTATAGTATAGACTGTAGGTCAGTATAGTAGAGACTGTACTGTAGGTCAGTTTTGTAGAGACTGTAGGTCAGTATAGTAGAGACTGTAGGTCAGTATAGTAGGGACTGTACTGTAGGTCAGTATAGTATAGACTGTAGGTCAGTATAGTAGAGACTGTACTGTAGGTCAGTATAGTAGAGACTGTAGGTCAGTATAGTAGAGACTTACTGTAGGGCAGTAAAATAGAGACTGTATGTCAGTATAGTAGAGACTGTAGGTCAGTATAGTAGAGACTGTAGGTCAGTATAGTAGAGACTGTACTGTAGGTCAGTATAATAGAGACTGTAGGTCAGTATAATAGAGACTGTAGGTCAATATAGTAGAGACTGTAGGTCAGTATAGTAGAGACTGTAGGTCAGTATGGTAGAGACTGTAGGCCAGTATAGTAGAGACTGTAGGTCAGTATAGTAGAGACTTTACTGTAAGTCAGTATAGCAGAGCAGGTTGGTGAGACTGTGTAGAACAACGTCCCAATGTATTGGGGATTAACACACATACGCACACACAGACACACACACGCGCACACACACACACACACACACACACACACACACACACACACACACACACACACACACACACACACACACACACAGACACACACAATGTCCAAAACTAATGGGAATTAACTGAGCCTAATCGCACAGCGCTGGGACCGTATGCAAATCAGCTTATTTATATTTGCAAGCCAGGCTGCTGATTGGCTGCTATCAGTATGCGCGGGCAGTCAGGCTCAGAGGGGGAGATTAGAACTCTGCTATCGCCAACGCTTCTGCTCGCTGCCCCTCGGAACTCTGGGATATGGAACCTCTCTCTGGGGGTTTTAGTTTTACCATGTCTGTCTGTCTCTCTCTCTCTGTCTGTCTGTCTGTCTGTCTGTCTGTCTGTCTGTCTGTCTGTCTGTCTGTCTGTCTGTCTGTCTGTCTGTCTGTCTGTCTGTCTGTCTGTCTGTCTGTCTGTCTGTCTGTCTGTCTGTCTGTCTGTCTGTCTGTCTGTCTGTCTGTCTGTCTGTCTGTCTGTCTGTCTGTCTGTCTGTCTGTCTGTCTGTCTGTCTGTCTGTCTGTCTGTCTGTCTGTCTGTCTGTCTGTCTGTCTGTCTGTCTGTCTGTCTGTCTGTCTGTCTCAATATGAAAATGTAACCAATCCTTTTCTTGTTAGGGTAAAACCTGCTGTTATTCACTATGACTTTTACAGCCAACGTTATTCTATGTTTTAATTTCTTATTAAACATATTGAGATGTAGTAGGAAAGGAGGTTATTACCTTTTTTGATGTCCTGGAGAATATTTGCAGTCACAGATTCAAAGTTGTTTCATACATTCACAGATGCTGAGTCTTCTGTTTCTGCACTGAGATGGCTGTTACATGTAACTTTGACTCCATTCAAATGAATCCTAAGAGTTACAGAACACGTACAAGACATGGATGTACTGTGTGTGTGTTTGTGTGTGTGTGTGTGTGTGTGTGTGTGTGTGTGTGTGTGTGTGTGTGTGTGTGTGTGTGTGTGTGTGTGTGTGTGTGTGTGTGTGTGTGTCTGGTTTTGATGATGGGTACTGATGGTGTTTGTTGTTGTCTCATGTGTTTCCATAGTTACGGACCAGTATATGCTGCGGACCCCTACAACCACCCACTTGCTCCAGCAGCCACATACAGCATTGGTGCCATGGTAAAATACACACTTACGCACCTCTCTCTGTCTCCTCTTCCTTACTTCTCTCTCTGTCTCCCCTTCCTTCCTCGTCTCTCTCGGTCTCCCCTTCCTTCTCTCTCTCTCTCCTTCCTTCCTCCTCTCTCTCTGTCTCTCCTTCCTCCTCTCTCTCTCCTTCCTTCCTCCTCTCTCTCTGTCTCTCCATCCTCCTCTCTCTCTCTCCTTCCTTCCTCCTCTCTCTCTCTCCTTCCTTCCTCCTCTCTCTCTGTCTCTCCTTCCTCCTCTCTCTCTGTCTCTCCTTCCTCCTCTCTCTCTGTCTCTCCTTCCTCCTCTCTCTCTCTCCTTCCTTCCTCCTCTCTCTCTGTCTCTCCTTCCTCCTCTCTCTCTGTCTCTCCTTCCTCTCTCTCTGTCTCTCCTTCCTCCTCTCTCGCTGTCTCTCCTTCCTCCTCTCCTCTCTTGCAATCAGGTGTTTTTTCATTCTCTTGCTTTTCTGTTTCCTTGTCTTCCTCCGTTCATCCACCTCTCCCTCAATCTATCCCTGAGGGACAGACAGACGGGCGGGCAGGCAGACAGACAGACAGACAGACAGGCAGGCGGACAGACAGACAGACGGACGGACGGACGGACGGACGGACGGACGGGCGGGCGGGCGGGCGGGCGGACGGACGGACGGACGGACGGGCGGGCGGGCGGGCGGGCGGGCGGACGGACGGCGGGCGGGCGGGCGGGCGGGCGGCGGGCGGGCGGGCGGGCGGGCGGGCAGACAGACAGACAGACAGACACATCTACTCCGCTAACACAAGCATGGTGCATTGTGATGCGATTCCGTCATACACAACAAAAAGAGCACGGTGTTGATGTTGTTGTTGTTACTGATGTTGTTATGTGATGTCTCCATGTATTAACCCATTGTGTCTCACCCCTCTGAGTAGCCCCTGGCATGAAGGCCTGGCATGAAGGCCTGGCATGTCTGCTGGCATGACTGGGTGCACGCTGCATGTGGGGGGGGGCCATGTCTTCCCACTGGGTTTGTAACGGTAACCTAACAAACGGTAAATGGCAGATAGTTGGTCAGGAAGTAGTGTGTATTCTACACAGCAGTCAGTCAATGAGTTTCACAAGTAGACTTAGACAAGTGCTTTACATATACAGTACATATACAGTACATATACAGTACATATCTTTACATATACAGTACATATACAGTACATATACAGTACATATCTTTACATATACAGTACATATGCAGTACATATACAGTACGTATCTTTACATATACAGTACATATACAGTACATATCTTTACATATACAGTACATATACAGTACATATACAGTACATATACAGTACGTATCTTTACATATACAGTACATATACAGTACATATACAGTACATATACAGTACGTATCTTTACATATACAGTACATATACAGTACATATCTTTACATGTATAGTACATATCTTTACATATCTTTACATATACAGTACGTATCTTTACATATACAGTACATATACAGTACATATCTTTACATGTACAGTACATATCTTTACATATCTTTACATATACAGTACATATACAGTACATATCTTTACATATACAGTACATATCTTTACATATACAGTACATATACAGTACGTATCTTTACATATACAGTACGTATCTTTACATATACAGTACGTATCTTTACATATACAGTACATATACAGTACGTATCTTTACATATACAGTACGTATCTTTACATATACAGTACATATCTTTACATATACAGTACATATACAGTACATATCTTTACATATACAGTACATATCTTTACATATACAGTACATATACAGTACGTATCTTTACATATACAGTACGTATCTTTACATATACAGTACATATACAGTACGTATCTTTACATATACAGTACGTATCTTTACATATACAGTACATATCTTTACATATACAGTACGTATCTTTACATATACAGTACATATATTTACATATCTTTACATATACAGTACATATATTTACATATACAGTACATATATTTACAAATACAGTACATATACAGTACATATCTTTACATGCACAGTACATATACAGTACATATCTTTACATATATTTACATATACAGTACATATCTTTACATATACAGTACATATACAGTACATATCTTTACATATATTTACATATACAGCACATACCTTTACATATACAGTACTTATACAGTACATGTCTTTACATATACAGTACTTATACAGTACATCTCTTTACATATACAGTACATATCTTTACATAAACAGCCATAAATGTCTTTATGGCTGTTGTTTGCATAGAATTAGAAAAAAATATATGATTAGAATAACTCTATGGTTACGTGTGTTTTTCAGATGCTTTACATAGAGCATATCTCTATGGTTACGCGTGTGTTTCAGATGCTTTACATACAGCATATCTCTATGGTTACGCGTGTGTTTCAGATGCTTTACATACAGCATATCTCTATGGTTACGTGTGTGTTTCAGGTGCTTTACATACAGCATATCTCTATGGTTACGCGTGTGTTTCAGATGCTTTACATACAGCATATCTCTATGGTTACGCGTGTGTTTCAGATGCTTTACATACAGTTTATATCTATGGTTACGCGTGTGTTTCAGATGCTTTACATATGGTTTATCTCTATGGTCACGTGTGTGTTTCAGATGCTTTATATACAGGTTATCTCTATGGTTACGTGTGTGTTTCAGAATGATTTACATACATTTTATCTCTGTGGTTACGCGTGTGTTTCAGAATGATTTACAGATGTCTCTATGGTTCCGATGTCTCTATGTTTCAGAATGCTATAGAAGTACATTACTATATATCAGTCCCTCCAGGATTGTGTTTGGATTTTCTGTGATATTTGCAGGTAAAAATGCTCGATTCTGTTTTAGCAATTCTGACATTTAGCATGGCAATATGCAATGACTTTGTCCAGTTTGTCGTGAAAATACGCTAATGAGGGAAAAGGTTTTTGATGCGTGGCTTGATTTAACCATGTTATGTGGTAAAAGTGTGGTGATTGGTTGAAATTCCAAGTAAAAGTGCAGTGATTGGTTGAAATTCCAAGATAAAGTGTGGTGATTGGTTGAAATTCCAAGTAAAAGTGTGGTGATTGGTTGAATTTGCAAGTGCTCATTTTGTACTGCGTTGATGGGTCAGTTTTATGCAACAACGTTGCGATGATTTGACATTTTTTTGCTGAAATAGTGAGGCCATCCATCAGATTTTCAAGCCCTCAAGTAATATGGTGGAAATGGTTGACTTTGCTAAAAAAACGTTGCGTTTGTAAAATTGCTGATATATACTTTGTCTATGTTGCGTTTCAGAGTTCTTACATTATCTCTATGGTTACGTGTGCGTTTCAGAATTCTTACATTATCTCTATGGTTACGTGTGCGTTTCAAAATGCTTACATTATCTCTATGGTTACGTGTACGTTTCATAATTCTTACATTATCTCTATAGTTACGTGTGTGTGTTTCAGAATGCTTACATTATCTCTATGGTTCCGTGTGTGTGTTTCAGAATGCTTACATTATCTCTATGGTTCCGTGTGTGTTTCAGAATCCGTTTGCCCCGTTGGCTGATGCCAAGACGAGGAGTCATGCTGACGACGTGGGGCTGGTGTTGTCCTCCCTGCAGGCTAGTATATACAGGGGAGGCTACAGCCGCTTCGCCCCATACTAACCCACCAACCAACCTCCCTAAAACCATACAACAACCAATTACTACCCTACCAACCAACCAACCTCCCCACAACCAAACAACATCCAATCGTTTCTGACAGGGACACAACCGAGCAACCAACCAACCTCCCCACAACCAAACAACATCCAATCCTTTCTGACAGGGACACAATCGAGCAACCAACCAACCGACCAACCAACAAACAAACCACACAACCAACAAACCAGTATGTGAGTGAGACAGACAGAGAGAGAGAGAGACAGAGAGAGAGAAAGAGAAGTAACTTTGAGGCCTGGGTATTGCAATATATGCTGTTGATCATGATTTTAGCAGCTCCTAAGGGAGAGGGAAGTCAGTCAACTAAAAAGAAGGATATTTATACCTCAGATATTGTGTGCTGTTCATTTTGATACAGTGGGTTTTTCATTTGTAAAGGTTAGTAGATTGTCCGTGTTGGTAGAGCTATAGAAGAGCTACTAGATTTAAAACCTTACCATTGTAAAACAACACATTTCAACTGTTAGGGCTTCGTGAAAAGACAAACCAATCCTGTAAAATACATCGTAGAATGTGATCCCGTTTTGTAAGAGTGTTGACATGATTGTAGGGTTCGGATTCCTTTGACATTCTCTCTGTTAGCGTCTACGTTGTTTCCTAGCTACTGGGGTTAGGATTAGGAACGGGGTTAAAGTTAAGGACTGGGCAAGTGTTAGGGTTAGGATTATGGTTAAGGTTGGGATTAGTTTAGGTTAGGTTAGGATTTGAATTAAAGTTAAAGACTGGGCAAGTGTTAGAGTTAGAATCAGGTTAGGATTAGGGTTAAGGTTGGGATCAGGTTAGGATTAGGGTTAAGGTTGGGGTTAGGTTAGGATTGGGGTTAAAGTTAAGGACTGGGCAAGTGTTATGGTTAGGATTAGGTTAGGATTAAGGTTAAGGTTGGGGTTAGGTTAGGTTAGGATTGGGGTTAAAGTTAAGGACTGGGCAAGTGTTAGGGTTAAAATCAGGTTAGGATTAGGGTTAAGGTTGGGGTTAGGTTAGGTTAGGATTGGGGTTAAAATTAAGGACTGGGCAAGTGTTTAATGTTAGGATTAGGGTTAATGTTGAGATTAGGTTAGGATTGTGGTTAAGGTTGAGGTTAGGTTAGGGCTGAAGCTCAGGGTTAGGATTAAGTTTAGGGTTGGGGTTGGGGAGGTGGGGGTAAAATGGGGTACTAGAAAGGCACGAAAGGTTGCAAGATCGAGTCCCCCTGCAGACAAGGTAAAAATCTGTCGTTCTACCCCTGAAGAAGGCAGTTAACCCACTGTTCCTAGGCCGTCATTGTAAATAAGAATTTGTTCTTAACTGACTTGCCTAGTTAATTAAATAAAGTTAAAATAGAAATTAGACCAGGTGATGGGAAAGAAGAAGATGGAGAGGAGGTGGGGGTAAAATGGGGTACTATAAACCCACAACACAGTGCTGTGTCATTATTAGACCAGGTGATGGGATAGAGAGAGATGGAGGGGAGGTGGGGGTAAAATGGGGTACTATAAACCCACAACACAGTGCTGTGTCATTATTAGACCAGGTGATGGGATAGAGAGAGATGGAGGGGAGGTGGGGGTAAAATGGGGTACTATAAACCTACAACACAGTGCTGTGTCATTATTAGACCAGGTGATGGGATAGAGAGAGATGGAGGGGACGTGGGGGTAAAATGGGGTACTATAAACCCACAACACAGTGCTGTGTCATTATTAGACCAGGTGATGGGATAGAGAGAGATGGAGGGGAGGTGGGGGTAAAATGGGGTACTATAAACCCACAACACAGTGCTGTGTCATTATTAGACCAGGTGATGGGAAAGAGAGAGATGGTGGGGGTAAAATGGGGTACTATAAACCCACAACACAGTGCTGTGTCATTATTAGACCAGGTGATGGGATAGAGAGAGATGGAGGGGAGGTGGGGGTAAAATGGGGTACTATATAGCTACAACACAGTGCTGTGTCATTATTAGACCAGGTGATGGGATAGAGAGAGATGGAGAGGAGGTGGGGGTAAAATGGGGTACTATATAGCTACAACACAGTGCTGTGTCATTATTAGACCAGGTGATGGGATAGAGAGAGATGGAGGGGACGTGGGGGTAAAATGGGGTACTATAAACCCACAACACAGTGCTGTGTTATTATTAGACCAGGTGATGGGATAGAGAGAGATGGTGGGGGTAAAATGGGGTACTATATAGCTACAACACAGTGCTGTGTCATTATTAGACCAGGTGATGGGATAGAGAGAGATGGTGGGGGTAAAATGGGGTACTATATAGCTACAACACAGTGCTGTGTTATTATTAGACCAGGTGATGGGATAGAGAGACATGGAGGGGAGTAGTTGTGTGTGGATGGTGCGTGGTCGGCAGCGTGCTAAACAGCGAGGACGTTGATGTGTGGATTAGATCATGATGGTCATCGTTTATCACTCAAAGCCAAAGGTTCAGATGTTCCCGGGGTTTTCCATCTGTCTGTGCAGTCAGATTTTTACAGAGAATAACTTCTTATGGTTATAGAGGACAGAGAGTCTGCTTCCCAAACGGACCCCTATTCCCTATATAGGGCCCTATATATGATTCTGGTCAAAGTAGTGCACTATATAGGGAATAGGGTGCCATAGGGCCCTATATGCCTCTGGTCAAAGTAGTGCACTATATAGGGAATAGGGTGCCATAGGGCCCTATATGCCTCTGGTCAAAGTAGTGCACTATATAGGGAATAGGGTGCCATAGGGCCCTATATGCCTCTGGTCAAAGTAGTGCACTATATAGGGAATAGGGTGCCATAGGGCCCTATATGCCTCTGGTCAAAGTAGTGCACTATATAGGGAATAGGGTGCCATAGGGCCCTATATGCCTCTGGTCAAAGTAGTGCACTATGTAGGGAATAGGGTGCCATAGGGCCCTGTTCAACATAGTGCACTATATAGGGAATAGGGTGCCATAGGGCCCTATATGCCTCTGGTCAAAGTAGTGCACTATATAGGGAATTGGGTGCCATAGGGTCCTGTTCAAAGTAGTGCACTACGTTGAACAGGGCCCTATGGCACCCAATTCCCTATATAGTGCACTACTTTGACCAGAGGCATATAGGGCCCTATATAGGCAATTAGGCTCGGGTCTAAAGTAGTGCACTATGTAGGGAATAGGGTGCCATAGGGCCCTGTTCAACGTAGTGCACTATATAGGGAATAGGGTGGCATAGGGCCCTGTTCAAAGTAGTAAACTATATATATAGATATAGGAGGTTATCCCATAGTAATAATAATGATACTGGTACAGATGTTGTTTTTATAGAAATTACAGTATATCCATTGATATAGTTGCTGACTTTTATATTATGGGAGAGAATTTAAAAAATATAAAAAAATGTCTATATTTACCTTTTGTGTTTCGTTTGTTTTTTCTCTCCAGAAATTATACGACTATGATTATTTGTACCCGATGAAAACTGAACAAACAAACAAACAAATATATATATATATATATATACCAACAATGTATTAATGGAGACGTTTGAGCTGTGCAACGAAGGTGTTCTCTTGAAACACAAAATACACAACTGTCATGTTTTAGTTGTAGGCTTCAACACCAACGGTTTGGGGGAAAAGCTTTTCTCGTTGTCTTTATGGAGTCGTCGTATCCAGATGGATCATGACACACTACAAGTAATGCAATCATAATGTACATATTATCATGGTATTTTTTGGGGTCAGCTGTACTATTTTGCCGACAGACACAAAGCCTGTACACAGTCTTCACTACTACTAGACAGACACACAGCCTGTACACGGTCTTCACTACAACTAGGCTGTAAAACATACGCTGTTGTACAGACACACAGCCTGTACACAGTCTTCACTACTACAAGGCTGTAAGACATGTCAATGTCCTGTACGCTGTTGTTGTTTGTTAGGCTTTTTTTGTTTTTGTTTACATGGACTTGTCTTTCATTTGGGTTTTGATATCATTTGTAATGTGACCTCCTTTGTAATGTTATTTTCTAGAACTCAGCCTTTACACTTTGAAAAAAAACTGTTTGATTAATTAGAAATATATATGACTTGTGAAAAAAAAAGATGACGTTTATGTAAATATGAAAAATGAAGCTGTTGTTGATTTAAAGTGCTCCAGGGGCGAGAGAGGAAACGCCCAGCTCACCTCACGCAGCTAAACACTTCCTTAGGCCCCTCCTTTCTTCCTGATATTTCCCCCCTCCTTTCCTCCCTCCTTTCCTCCCTACTTTCCTCCCTCCCCCCCTCCCTCCTTTCCTCCCTCCTTTCCTCCCCCCTCCCTCCCTCCTTTCCTCCCTCCTTTCCTCCCTCCTTTCCTTCCCCCTCCCTCCCCCATCCCTCTCTCATTTCCTCCCTCTTTTCCTCCCCCCTCCCTCCTTTCCTCCCTCCTTTCCTCCCTCCTTCCCTCCCTCCTTCCCTACCCCCTTCCTCTCTCCTTTCCTCCCTCCTTTCTTCCTACACCTTGTTTACAAATTAACCTGATCAGAGGTGTTTGTTACATATCTCCGTTTTGTATTTATAAGAAGAAGAAAAAATATTCAGAAATGCAACCCATGAAAAAGGCAGTGGCATCTGCAGGTTGTGGGATTTAGCCCCATCCTGCAGGTTCTGGGGTTACGTCCCATTCTGTCTGCAGGTTGTGGGATTTAGCACCATCCTGCAGGTTCTGGGGTTACGTCCCATTCTGTCTGCAGGTTGTGGGATTTAGCCCCATCCTGCAGATTCTGGGGGTTAAGTCCCATCCAGTCTGCAGGTTGTGGGATTTAGCCCCATCCTGCAGATTCTGGGGGTTAAGTCCCATCCAGTCTGCAGGTTGTGGGATTTAGGCCCATCCTGCAGGTTCTGGGGGTTACGTCCCTACCCTGTGTTTGCTGAACCATCAGTGGGCATGGCAACACGTATCCTGGCTACACCACTGCGTGTCTCTGTCCCTACCCTCTACATCCTCTGCTTCCATAGGTGTTGTGATGAGATACCCCCTCCCCTGTCTCTACATCCTCTGCTTCCATAGATGTTGTAATGAGATAGCCCCTCCCCTGTCCTTGTATGTGCATGCACGATGGTTCTTCCACTTAACAATAACAATCAATAAAGTTTGTCAAGATAAGCAGACTGTCTGGGCTCTACTATATTATCACTCTCTTTTGATTGATTTCTTTACACTTTATGAGGGAAAATTACCAGAGATTCTCCTGTTCTGATCAGATGGAATTGAATCCCCACCTGGTCCAGAGATTCTCAGTTTCACAGGACCAACCAGGACCAACCAGGACCAAACAAGACCAACCAGGACCAACCAGGACCAAACAAGACCAACCAGGACCAACCAGGACCAAACAAGACCAACCAAGACCAACCAGGACCAACCAGGACCAAACAAGACCAACCAGGACCAACCAAGACCAACCAGGACCAACCAAGACACACCAGGACCAACCAGGACCAAACAAGACCAACCAGGACCAACCAAGACCAACCAGGACCAACCAGGAGGACCAAACAAGAGAGAATGGTGACTTGTGATTTAAGGTATTATTTCCGACCCAGGTATATTTAAAAGGTATATATCAGATCAGGTATAGTTCAGACCCAGGTATATATCAGATCAGGTATATTTAAAACCAGGTATATATCAGATCAGGTATAGTTCAGACCCGGGTGTATTTAAAACCAGGTTGTAAGGACCGACGCTGGGAGACGAGAAGCCAGTACAGGGAGTGAACATTTAATGGCTAATAGACAAGAAACAAGGACAGCGTCTGGACAGGGGAAAACGTAACGACATCAATGCAGACACAGGGATGAAACTGAGGAACAGACAGATATAAGGAAGGCAATCAAAACGTGAAGGAGTACAGGTGAGTCCAATGAAACGCTGCGTAACAAAGGTGACAGGTGTGCATAATGATGGGCAGCCTGGCACCCTCTGGCACCAGGGAGGGTGAGAAGGCATGACAGTACCACCCCCCCCCCACCCCCCTATAGGGGCGCCACCCAGCATCCCACTTGGGCGAGCCTGACAGGTGCCAGACGAGCCAGTTGAGGCGCTGGAGCCGGCCGAGGCACGGGTGCCAGATGATCCCGCTGAGGCGTGACGTGGGCTGGGAGCCTGCCGAGCCAACCGAGGCAAGGAAACCTCTCGTGCCAGCTAAGGCGTGGAAGCCTGACAAGCCAGCTGAGGCAAGGAAACCTCTCGTGCCAGCTAAGGCATGGAAGCCTGACGAGCCAGCTGAGGCAAGGAAACCTCTCGTGCCAGCTAAGGCGTGGAAGCCTGACGAGCCAGCTGAGGCAAGGAAACCTCTCGTGCCAGCTAAGGCGTGGAAGCCTGACGAACCAGCTGAGGCAAGGAAACCTCTCGTGCCAGCTAAGGCGTGGAAGCCTGACGAGCCAGCTGAGGCAAGGAAACCTCTCGTGCCAGCTAAGGCGTGGAAGCCTGAAGAGCCAGCTGAGGCAAGGAAACCTCTCGTGCCAGCTAAGGCATGGAAGCCTGGCGAGCCAGCTGAGGCAAGGAAACCTCTCGTGCCAGCTAAGGCGTGGAAGCCTGACGAGCCAGCTGAGGCACCCCCGGTTTCATTGGCAGCGACACCCAGACCCGATGTCACCAACAATAACAAAAAACAAGACCTCCCTGATGCTTCAAATTGTGGTGTCAGCATATTGTAAGGACCAACGCTGGGAGACGAGAAGCAAGTACAGGGAGTGAACATTTCATGGATAATAGACAAGAAACTGGAGAAAACGTAACAACATCAATGCTGACAGGGATGAAACAGAGGAACAGACAGATATAGGTAAGGCAATCAAAACGTGAAGGAGTACAGGTGAGTCCAATGGGGCGCTGATGCTCGTAACGAAGGTGACAGGTGTGTGTAATAATGGGCAGCCTGGCGAGTGCCAGGGAGCGGGAGCAGGCGTGACACAGGTATATATCAGATCAGGTATAGTTCAGACCCAGGTATATTTAAAACCCGGTATGTATCAGATCAGGTATAGTTCAGACCCAGGTATATTTAAAACCAGGTATGTATCAGATCAGGTATAGTTCAGACCCAGGTATATTTAAAACCAGGTATATATCAGATCAGGTATAGTTCAGAAGCAGGTATTTTTAAAACCAGGTATATATCAGATCAGGTATAGTTCAGAGGCAGGTATATTTAAAACCAGGTATATTTCAGATCAGGTATAGTTCAGACCCAGGTATATTTAAAACCAGGTATATATCAGATCAGGTATATTTAAAACCAGGTATATATCAGATCAGGTATATTTAAAACCAGGTATATATCAGATCAGGTATATTTCCGACCCAGCCAGGAACAGTATATTAGAAAGCCAGTTGTAATATGGATGTCAGCACTAGTTTCTAATTGAAGAATAAAAATAATTACTCTCCCATTCCCCAATTTGATTAGTATAATGAGAAAAGCGTCGCCAGAGGTTAGGGAGAAAGATAAGCAATATAAATGTTTAAATGTGATGGAGTCACATTACTGAGGTAATTACTGCCGCTCTGCCACAGTAACCAACAATCAATAATTCACAGATTCCAGGTCACGTCTCCCTCGTGTCATTTACAATTGGTTATTCATTGTGTTATTTAAAAAGGGGGGGGGGACTGTTTCAGTTCTCATTTTTCAGCCTGGTCCTCCAGGAGAAGAAAGGGAGACAGAAAGAGACAGAGAGATGGAGAGAGAGAGAGGAGGAGGAAACAGAGGGAGAGAGATAGGAAGATGGAGCGAGGGAGGGAGACAGAGAGATGGAGAGAGAGAGAAAGATGGAGCATGTGAGGGAGACAGAGAGATTGGAGATGGAGAGAGAGATAGAAACAGAGGGAGAGAGCTAGAAAGATGGAGAGAGGGAGGGAGGGAGGGAGACAGAGAGATGGAGAGAGAGAGCAGGGCAGAAAGATGGAGCGAGGGAGGGAGACAGAGAGATGAAGAGAGGGAGCAGGGCAGAAAGATGGAGCGAGGGAGGGAGACAGAGAGATGGAGAGAGGGAGCAAGGCAGAAAGATGGAGCGAGGGAGGGAGACAGAGAGATGGAGAGAGGGAGCAAGGCAGAAAGATGGAGCGAGGGAGGGAGACAGAGAGATGGAGAGAGGGAGCAAGGCAGAAAGATGGAGCGAGGGAGGGAGACAGAGAGATGGAGAGAGGGAGGGAGACAGAGAGATTGAGCGAGGGAGGATGACAGAAAGATGGAGCGAGGGAGAGATGGAGTGAGAGATAGTAAATGTCAATCCGGTTCATGTTCTGTTGTATTGCGATCACATGTTAAGGTTGAGCAACAACACTTTGGTAGCTTTTATGAGGCTTAGGGTAGGAGTTCCTCTAGGAGGCTTAGGGTAGAAGTTCCTCTAGGAGGCTTAGGGTAGAAGTTCCTCTAGGAGGCTTAGGGTAGGAGTTCCTCTAGGAGGCTTAGGGTAGGAGTTCCTCTAGATCCTATGCATGTCCCAATGTTGGGATCGTAACCATAATATTTAAATAATCGTGATAAAATGTATATTAAAATACGTGTACAAAATATTGAAGGAAAATTGAAATTTGCAATGTACAAACTTAAGATGATCAATCAATCAAATCAAATGTATTTATAAAGTCCTTCGTACATCAGCTGATGTCTCAAAGTGCTGTACAGAAACCCAGCCTAAAACCCCAAACAGCAAGCAATGCAGGTGTAGAAGTACGGTGGCTAGGAAAAACTCCCTAGAAAGGCCAAAACCTAGGAAGAAACCTAGAGAGGAACCAGGCTCTGAGGGGTGGCGAGTCCTCTTCTGGCTGTGCCGGGTGGAGATTTTAACAGAACATGGCCAAGATGTTCAAATGTTCATAAATGACCAACAGGTTCACATAATAATAATGGTTGTAGAGGGTTGTAGAGGGTGGTTGTAGAGGGTGCAACAGATCAGCACCTCAGGAGTAAATCTCAGTTGGCTTTTCAGGATGAACAGGAATCACATTTAACTGCACAGGTGTCTTAAAATAACTATCTGAAAGTCTTGGCCCCAATAGGCCACGCCTCTGGAAAATAACTAGCTGAAGGACTTGGCCCCAATAGGCCACGCCTCCAGAAAATAACTAGCTGAAGGCCTTGGCCCCAATAGGCCACGCCTCCAGAAAATAACTATCTGAAAGCCTTGGCCCCAATAGGCCACGCCTCCGGAAAATAACTATCTGAAATCCTTGGCCCCAATAGGCCACGCCTCCGGAAAATAACTATCTGAAATCCTTGGCCCCAATAGGCCACGCCTCCGAAAAATAACTATCTGAAAGCCTTGGCCCCAATAGGCCACGCCTCCGGAAAATAACCACTTTACCCGAGCATGGGTTAATTTAACCGTCAGTTAGGTGTTTTGAATCACTTCCATGCTGGGTTGACCCAGCAACTGGGTATTTTCTAATGTACTCCATTGGTCATATTCAGGAGGAGTGGCCTATTTGGGGCGTGGCGTTCACAGAGTTATTTTTGGACACACTCACAGTAATAACATTATTATTTAAATATTATAACAACGTGGGAACTATCACAACATTGGGATATGCATAGGCTCTTAAGGAACTCAGACTGTTGTCTAAGGCTCTTAAGGAACTCAGACTGTTGTGTAAGCCTCTTAAGGAACTCAGACTGTTGTGTAAGCCTCTTAAGGAACTCAGACTGTTGTCTAAGCCTCTTAAGGAACTCAGACTGTTGTGTAAGCCTCTTAAGGAACTCAGACTGTTGTGTAAGCCTCTTAAGGAACTCAGACTGTTGTGTAAAGCCTCTTAAGGAACTCAGACTGTTGTGTAAGCCTCTTAAGGAACTCAGACTGTTGTGTAAGTCTCTTAAGGAACTCAGACTGTTGTGTAAAGCCTCTTAAGGAACTCAGACTGTTGTGTAAAGCCTCTTAAGGAACTCAGACTGTTGTGTAAACCTCTTAAGGAACTCAGACTGTTGTGGAAGATTCTTAATTAAGGAACTCAGACTGTTGTGTAAACCTCTTAAGGAACTCAGACTGTTGTCTAAACCTCTTAAGGAACTCAGACTGTTGTGTAAAGCCTCTTAAGGAACTCAGACTGTTGTGTAAAGCCTCTTAAGGAACTCAGACTGTTGTGTAAAGCCTCTTAAGGAACTCAGACTGTTGTGTAAAGCCTCTTAAGGAACTCAGACTGTTGTGTAAAGCCTCTTAAGGAACTCAGACTGTTGTGTAAAGAAGATTCTTTTAAGCTCTGGAATCAGACTGCTAATAGTATTAGTTAAAAAGGAACTCAGACTGTTGTGTAAACCTCTTAAGGAACTCAGACTGTTGTGTAAAGCCTCTTACGGAACTCAGACTGTTGTGTAAAGCCTCTTAAGGAACTCAGACTGTTGTCTAAGCCTCTTAAGGAACTCAGACTGTTGTGTAAAGCCTCTTAAGGAACTCAGACGGTTGTGTAAAGCCTCTTAAGGAACTCAGACTGTTGTGTAAAGCCTCTTTAACCTCTTGCTTCTACTCGGGACGCTTGCATCCCAACTAGAGCTCTGGAAATGCAAATGCGCTACGCTAAATGCTAATAGTATTAGTTAAAACTCAAAAGTTCATTAAAATACACATGCAGGGTATCGAATTAAAGCTACACTCGTTGTGAATCCAGGCAACAAGTCAGATTTTTAAAATGCTTTTCGGCGAAAGCATGAGAAGCTATTATCTGATAGCATGTAACACCCCAAAAGACCCACAGGGGACATAAACAAAATAATTAGCATTTCGGCGTTACACAAACCGCACAATAAAATAGAAAACATTCATTACCTTTCACCATCTTCTTTGTTGGCACTCCTAGATGTCCCATAAACACTATTTGGGTCTTTATTTCGATTAAATCGGTCCATATAAAGCCTAGATATCGTTATATGTAGACTGTGTGATAAATGAAAAAAACATTGTTTCAAAACGTAACGTCATTTTTTTAAATTCAAAAAGTCGACGATAAACTTTCACAAAACACTTCGAAATACGTTTGTAATGCAACTTTAGGTATTAGTAAACGTTAATAAGCGATAAAATTCTTCAGGAGGCGATGTAAAGATCATTAGCTGTCCGTCTGGAAAAATGTCCGGCTAGAAACTCAACGAAAATATCCGGTCCTAGACCTGAGGAGATACGGTGCCCTGCATGTGTTTGACCAAGAAAAAACTCGAAGGGAAATGACAAGACTCTAGACACCGTGTGGAAGCTGTAGGTACTGCAACCTCAGACAATTAATTGTGGTTCACCTTTATCAATGGGTTCAAGTAGCGCATGGATATATTTTCCCATTTTCAGTGATCAGTTTTTCCTGTGCTTTTCGATGTAAATGCCGTTCTGGTAAAGCCACAGCAGTGATTTAACCAGTTTTATAAACGTCTGAGTGTTTTCTATCCACACAGACTAAGCAAATGCATATACTATATTCCTGGCATGAGTAGCAGGGCGCTGAAATGTTGCGCGATTTTTAACAGAATGTTCAAAAAAGTAGAGGGTCGACTTAAGAGGTTAAGGAACTCAGACTGTTGTGTAAGCCTCTTAAGGAACTCAGACTGTTGTGTAAACCTCTTAAGGAACTCAGACTGTTGTCTAAGCCTCTTAAGGAACTCAGACTGTTGTGTAAAGCCTTTTAAGGAACTCAAACTGTTGTGTAAAGCATCTTAAGGAACTCAGACTGTTGTGTAAACCTCTTAAGGAACTCAGACTGTTGTGTAAAGCCTCTTTAAGGAACTCAGACTGTTGTCTAAGCCTCTTAAGGAACTCAGACTGTTGTGTAAAGCCTCTTAAGGAACTCAGACTGTTGTGTAAGCCTCTTAAGGAACTCAGACTGTTGTGTAAAGCCTCTTAAGGAACTCAAACTGTTGTGTAAAGCATCTTTAGGAACTCAGACTGTTGTGTAAAGCCTCTTAAGGAACTCAGACTGTTGTGTAAAGCCTCTTTAAGGAACTCAGACTGTTGTGTAAAGCCTCTTAAGGAACTCAGACTGTTGTCTAAGCCTCACATCTCCAGTCTTCAGGGTCAAAATAACCCAGTGTGTGTTCTAGCCCTTATTTACCCAGTGTGTGTTCTAGCCCTTATTTAATCAGTGTGTGTTCTAGCCCTTATTTACCCCAGTGTGTGTTCTAGCCCTTATTTACCCCAGTGTGTGTTCTAGCCCTTATTTAACCAGTGTGTGTTCTAGCCCTTATTTACCCCAGTGTGTGTTCTAGCCCTTATTTAACCAGTGTGTGTTCTAGCCCTTATTTACCCCAGTGTGTGTTCTAGCCCTTATTTACCCCAGTGTGTGTTCTAGCCCTTATTTACCCAGTTTGTGTTCTAGCCCTTATTTACCCAGTTTGTGTTCTAGCCCTTATTTACCCAGTTTGTGTTCTAGCCCTTATTTACCCAGTGTGTGTTCTAGGCCTTATTTACCCAGTGTGTGTTCTAGCCCTTATTGACCCAGCATTTTTCTTTAGAGTGTTGGATTGAATCCAGGCCGTACAGAGTATAGTTACTGTATGTGATGAACAGAAAGACAGGCCGTACAGAGTATAGTTACTGTATGTGATGAACAGAAATACAGGCCGTACAGAGTATAGTTACTGTATGTGATGAACAGAAATGCAGGCCGTACAGAGTATAGTTACTGTATGTGATGAACAGAAATACAGGCCGTACAGAGTATAGTTACTGTATGTGATGAACAGAAATACAGGCCGTACAGAGTATAGTTACTGTATGTGATGAACAGAAATGCAGGCCGTACAGAGTATAGTTACTGTATGTGATGAACAGAAATACAGGCCGTACAGAGTATAGTTACTGTATGTGATGAACAGAAATACAGGCCGTACAGAGTATAGTTACTGTATGTGATGGACAGAAATACAGGCCGTACAGAGTATAGTTACTGTATGTGATGAACAGAAATACAGGCCGTACAGAGTATAGTTACTGTATGTGATGGACAGAAGTACAGGCCGTACAGAGTATAGTTACTGTATGTGATGGACAGAAATACAGGCCGTACAGAGTATAGTTACTGTATGTGATGGACAGAAGTACAGGCCGTACAGAGTATAGTTACTGTATGTGATGAACAGAAATATAGGCCGTACAGAGTATAGTTACTGTATGTGATGAACAGAAATACAGGCCGTACAGAGTATAGTTACTGTATGTGATGAACAGAAATACAGGCCGTACAGAGTATAGTTACTGTATGTGATGAACAGAAATACAGGCCGTACAGAGTATAGTTACTGTATGTGATGAACAGAAATACAGGCCGTACAGAGTATAGTTACTGTATGTGATGAACAGAAATACAGCTTCTATCACATAAATATCAGATGACGAGTGATAAATAAGTAAAGACTAGTAGAGAAGTACCTCTAGAGGAAGTTCATGGAGGAACCAGGAAAACTAACAGTGCTGTGAGGTTAGTATGAGTTTGTACCTAATAACCATTTGGAGACTGAAAGATATCTATTTATTTGCATTAGGAAGGTATTTTAACTATATGAATTGTGCCTTGTAATCAATGGGGGTTTTTTGGACACCATTTGAAGAACCAGGCTTCAGTGTCAATACTGCTGTTCCTGTTCAGGATATTCTCTCATGGGTTTGAAGAACCAGGCCTCAGTGTCAATACTACTGTTCCTGTTCAGGATATTCTCTCATGGGTTTGAAGAACCAGGCCTCAGTGTCAATACTACTGTTCCTGTTCAGGATATTCTCTCATGGGTTTGAAGAACCAGGCCTCAGTGTCAATACTACTGTTCCTGTTCAGGATATTCTCTCATGGGTTTGAAGAACCAGGCCTCAGTGTCAATACTACTGTTCCTGTTCAGGATATTCTCTCATGGGTTTGAAGAACCAGGCCTCAGTGATGACGGATCACCACCTCAAGCTGAACTCAATACTACTGTTCCTGTTCAGGATATTCTCTACTGTTCCTGTTCAGGATATTCTCTCATGGGTTTGAAGAACCAGGCCTCAGTGTCAATACTACTGTTCCTGTTCAGGATATTCTCTCATGGGTTTGAAGAACCAGGCCTCAGTGTCAATACTACTGTTCCTGTTCAGGATATTCTCTCATGGGGTTGAAGAACAATTGTGCCTTGTCCTTAATGTGGTTTTTTGAACACCATTTGAAGAACCAGGCCTCTGATTCAATGTGTTTGTTGGAGTGTGTGTACATGCCCATGTGTGAGCGTGCATGAGAATGTAACTGTGCTTTGGAACAATTGCATAAGTGTGCGTGCAGTGTGTGTGTGGGTGTGTGTCAGAGAGAGGGAGAGAGAGAAAGAATAGCTGTGTAGCCAGAGGGAGGGAGGGAGGGAGGGGGAGGGGGGAGAGTGAGAGAGAGAGACTGTAGAGTGGTAGAGAGGCTGTAGAGAGAGTTTGAGAGAATAGCAGTGTAGCCGGAGGGAGGGAGGGAGGAGGGAGGGAGGGAGGGGGGGGAGGAGGGAGAGAACCAGGCCTCAGTGAGAGAGTTCCTGAGAGAGAGATTCTCTCAGAGACAGAGACAGACAGACAGACAGACAGACAGACAGACAGACAGACAGACAGACAGACAGGGTTTGAGAGAGAGAGAGAGAGAGAGAGAGAGAGGGGGGGGGCCGGGATTCAATCCGGTAGATGTTGTAGATGTTGTAGATGTTGTAGATGTTGTAGAGTGCTTGACATTTGTAAATGATATCTGATTGAGTCAAAATCTGCAGCGTCTTTAGTCAACATCAGAAGAACCAAACGCTTTCACATCCCAATGACCAATCAGATTGAATCCTGGTCTTTAGTCAACAACAGAAGAACCAAACGCTTTCACATCCCAATGACCAATCAGATTGAATCCTGGTCTTTAGTCAACATCAGAAGAACCAAACGCTTTCACATCCCAATGACCAATCAGATTGAATCCTGGCCTTTAGTCAACAATCAGATTGAATCCTGGCCTTTAGTCAACAATCAGATTGAATCCTGGCCTTTAGTCAACAATCGGATTGAATCCTGGCCTTTAGTCAACAATCAGATTGAATCCTGGCCTTTAGTCAACAATCAGATTGAATCCTGGCCTTTAGTCAACAATCGGATTGAATCCTGGCCTTTAGTCAACAATCAGATTGAATCCTGGCCTTTAGTCAACATCAGAAGAACCAAATCATGTGAAGAAAAGCCCATCACTTTATCAGAAACAGATTCATTCAATAACCACTTTACAATAAACACAGACATGATGTTTCAAACAGTGTATTTAGTCTGTAATGGTGTTTCAAACAGTGTATTTAGTCTGTAATGGTGTTTCAAACAGTGTATTTAGTCTGTAATGATGTTTCAAACAGTGTATTTAGTATGTAGTGGTGTTTCAAACAGTGTATTTAGTCTGTAGTGGTGTTTCAAACAGTGTATTTAGTCTGTAATGGTGTTTCAAACAGTGTTTAGTCTGTAATGGTGTTTCAAACAGTGTATTTAGTCTGTAATGTTTCAAACAGTGTATTTAGTCAACAATGAAGTGTTTCAAACAGTGTATTTAGTCTGTAATGGTGTTTCAAACAGTGTATTTAGTCTGTAATGGTGTTTCAAACAGTGTATTTAGTCTGTAATGGTGTTTCAAACAGTGTATTTAGTCTGTAATGGTGTTTCAAACAGTGTATTTAGTCTGTAATGGTGTTTCAAACAGTGTATTTAGTCTGTAATGGTGTTTGTGTATTTAGTCTGTAATGGTGTTTCAAACAGTGTATTTAGTCTGTAATGGTGTTTCAACATCAGTCTGTAATGGTGTTTCAATGACCAATCAGATTGAATTTAGTCTGTTGGTGTTTCAAACAATCAGATTGAGTCTGTAATGGTGTTTCAACAATCAGATTGAATTTGGCCTTTAGTCAACAATGGTGTTTGAAACAGTGTATTTAGTCGGATTGTAATGGGTATTTCAACAATCAGTGTATTTAGTCTGTAATGGTGTTTCAGTCAACATCAGTCTGTAATGGTGAATCCAGTGTATTTAGTCTGTAATGGTGTTTCAATCAGATTGAATCTGGCCTTTAGTCAAACAATCAATGGTGAATCAAACAGTGCCTTTAGTCTGTAATGGTGTTTCAAACAGCACTTTAGTCAACAATGATGTTTCAAACAGTGTATTTAGTCTGTAATGGTGTTTCAAACAGTGTATTTAGTCTGTAATGTGTTTCAAACAGTGTATTTAGTCTGTAATGGTGTTTCAAACAGTGTATTTAGTCTGTAATGGTGTTTCAAACAGTGTATTTAGTCTGTAATGGTGTTTCAAACAGTGTATTTAGTCTGTAATGATGTTTCAAACCAGTGTATTTAGTCTGTAATGGTGTTTCAAACAGTGTATTTAGTCTGTAATGGTGTTTCAAACAGTGTATTTAGTCTGTAATGGTGTTTCAAACAGTGTATTTAGTCTGTAATGATGTTTCAAACAGTGTATTTAGTCTGTAATGGTGTTTCAAACAGTGTATTTAGTCTGTAATGGTGTTTCAAACAGTGTATTTAGTCTGTAATGGTGTTTCAAACAGTGTATTTAGTCTGTAATGGTGTTTCAAACAGTGTATTTAGTCTGTAATGGTGTTTCAAACAGTGTATTTAGTCTGTAATGGTGTTTCAAACAGTGTATTTAGTCTGTAATGGTGTTTCAAACAGTGTATTTAGTCTGTAATGGTGTTTCAAACAGTGTATTTAGTCTGTAATGGTGTTTCAAACAGTGTATTTAGTCTGTAATGGTGTTTCAAACAGTGTATTTAGTCTGTAGTGGTGTTTCAAACAGTGTATTTAGTCTGTAATGGTGTTTCAAACAGTGTATTTAGTCTGTAATGGTGTTTCAAACAGTGTATTTAGTCTGTAATGGTGTTTCAAACAGTGTATTTAGTCTGTAATGGTGTTTCAAACAGTGAACGTTGTGTATTTCCCATTTCCTCCCTCTCTCTCTCTCTCTCCCTCTCTCTCTACTCTCTCTCTCTCTCTCTCTCTCCCCCCCTCTCTTTAAATGAACACAGATTCCCTTTATTGTGACACCTCACCTATAAATCCCCTCTCTAACAGCTTGTATGGGTGATGCCTCACCTTTAAATCCCCTCTCTAACAGCTTGTATGGGTGATGCCTCACCTTTAAATCCCCTCTCTAACAGCTTGTATGGGTGATGCCTCACCTTTAAATCCCCTCTCTAACAGCTTGTATGGGTGATGCCTCACCTTTAAATCCCCTCTCTAACAGCTTGTATGGGTGATGCCTCACCTTTAAATCCCCTCTCTAACAGCTTGTATGGGTGATGCCTCACCTTTAAATCCCCTCTCTAACAGCTTGTATGGGTGATGCCTCAAGCAGACGGCTAACAGTTCATCTGATATGAATTTAGAAACTGTGGTAACCCTAGAGATGACATGAAATGAGGTGGTTTTAGACATAAAAACACACACACTCCTGGGGATAGCATGAGAGAGGTGATGTTATTGTGAGCGGTCAGCTAAGCATGTGTGGCTGCAGGCAGCTTCTCTAAACATACAGTAGCAGTCAAAAGATTGGACAAATCTACTCGTTTTTCTTTATTTTCATTTTTAAAAAATATTTTCTACATTGTAGAATAATAGTGAAAACATCAAAACTATGAAATAACACATATGGAATCATGTAGTAACCAACAAAAGTGTTAAACAAATCAAAACATATTTAATATTTGAGATTCTTCCTTTGCCTGGATGACAGTGAAGCATCAACGGTAGAATGTATTTCACAGGAATGTATATCACATGAATGTATATCACAGGAATGTATATCACAGGAATGTATATCACAGGAATGTATTTCACAGGAATGTATATCACAGGAATGTATTTCACAGGAATGTATTTCACAGGAATGTATATCACACACAGGAATGTATTTCACAGGAATGTATATCACAGGAATGTATTTCACAGGAATGTATTTCACAGGAATGTATATCACACACAGGAATGTATTTCACAGGAATGTATATCACAGGAATGTATATCACACACAGGAATGTATATCACAGGAATGTATATCACACACAGGAATGTATTTCACAGGAATGTATATCACACACAGGAATGTATATCACACACAGGAATGTATATCACACACAGGAATGTATATCACACACAGGAATGTATTTCACAGGAATATATATCACAGGAATGTATATCACAGGAATGTATTTCACAGGAATGTATTTCACAGGAATGTATATCACACACAGGAATGTATATCACACACAGGAATGTATATCACACACAGGAATGTATTTCACAGGAATGTATATCACACACAGGAATGTATATCACACACAGGAATGTATTTCACAGGAATGTATATCACACACAGGAATGTATATCACACACAGGAATGTATATCACAGGAATGTATATCACAGGAATGTATTTCACAGGAATGTATTTCACAGGAATGTATTTCACAGGAATGTATATCACAGGAATGTATTTCACAGGAATGTATTTCACAGGAATGTATATCACAGGAATGTATTTCACAGGAATGTATTTCACAGGAATGTATATCACAGGAATGTATATCACAGGAATGTATTTCACAGGAATGTATATCACAGGAATGTATTTCACAGGAATGTATATCACAGGAATGTATTTCACAGGAATGTATTTCACAGGAATGTATATCACAGGAATGTATATCACAGGAATGTATTTCACACACAGGAATGTATTTCACAGGAATGTATTTCACAGGAATGTATATCACAGGAATGTATTTCACAGGAATGTATATCACAGGAATGTATTTCACAGGAATGTATTTCACAGGAATGTATTTCACAGGAATGTATATCACAGGAATGTATATCACACACAGGAATGTATATCACAGGAATGTATATCACACACAGGAATGTATTTCACAGGAATGTATATCACAGGAATGTATATCACAGGAATGTATATCACAGGAATGTATATCACAGGAATGTATATCACACACAGGAATGTATATCACAGGAATGTATATCACAGGAATGTATATCACACACAGGAATGTATATCACAGGAATGTATTTCACAGGAATGTATTTCACAGGCATGTTTTACATTTACATTTAAGTCATTTAGCAGACGCTCTTATCCAGTTTTTCAGTTAACAGGTGGAATTACTTTCCCTCTTAATGCGATTTTATTTTTTTATTTTTTATTTCACCTTTATTTAACCAGGTAGGGAAGTAGAGAACAAATTCTCATTTACAACTGCGACCTGGCCAAGATAAAGCATAGCAGTGTGACACAGACAACAACACAGAGTTACACATGGTGTAAACAATTAACAATAAACAAGTCAATAACATAGTAGAAATAAAAGAGTCTATATACATTGTGTGCAAAAGGCATGAGGAGGTAGGCAATAAATAGGCCATAGGAGTGAATAAGAATAAGTTTGAGCCAATCAGTTGTGTTGTGACAAGGTAGGGGTGGTATACAGAAGACTTGGTCTTTCACCCAATTTTGTAAATTACCAAGACCAGATTATGGCAAGAACAGCTCCAATAAGAAAAGACAAAATGACAGTCCATCATTACTTTAAGACATGAAGGTCAGTCAAATCCGGGAACATTTCAGGAACTTTGTAAGTTTCTTCAAGTGCAGTTGCAAAAACCATCAAGAGCTGTGATGAAACTGGCTCTCAGGAGGACCAACACAGGAAAGAGCTGTGATGAAACTGGCTCTCAAGGGGACCAACACAGGAAAGAGCTGTGATGAAACTGGCTCTCAGGAGGACCACCACAGGAAAGAGCTGTGATGAAACTGGCTCTCAGGAGGACCAACACAGGAAAGAGCTGTGATGAAACTGGCTCTCAGGAGGACCAACACAGGAAAGAGCTGTGATGAAACTGGCTCTCAGGAGGACCACCACAGGAAAGAGCTGTGATGAAACTGGCTCTCAGGAGGACCACCAGGAAAGACAGGAAAGAGCTGTGATGAAACTGGCTCTCAGGAGGACCACCACAGGAAAGAGCTGTGATGAAACTGGCTCTCAGGAGGAGGACCACCACAGGAAAGAGCTGTGATGAAACTGGCTCTCAGGAGGACCAACACAGGAAAGAGCTGTGATGAAACTGGCTCTCAGGAGGACCAACACAGGAAAGAGCTGTGATGAAACTGGCTCTCAGGAGGACCACCACAGGAAAGAGCTGTGATGAAACTGGCTCTCAGGAGGACCAACACAGGAAAGAGCTGTGATGAAACTGGCTCTCAGGAGGACCACCACAGGAAAGAGCTGTGATGAAACTGGCTCTCAGGAGGACCAACACAGGAAAGAGCTGTGATGAAACTGGCTCTCAGGAGGACCAACACAGGAAAGAGCTGTGATGAAACTGGCTCTCAGGAGGACCAACACAGGAAAGAGCTGTGATGAAACTGGCTCTCAGGAGGACCACCACAGGAAAGAGCTGATGATGAAACTGGCTCTCAGGAGGACCACCACAGGAAAGAGCTGTGATGAAACTGGCTCTCAGGAGGACCACCACAGGAAAGAGCTGTGATACTGGAAACTGGCTCTCAGGAGGACCACCACAGGAAAGAGCTGTGATGAAACTGGCTCTCAGGAAGGAGGACCAACACAGGAAAGAGCTGTGATGAAACTGGCTCTCAGGAGGACCACCACAGGAAAGAGCTGTGATGAAACTGGCTCTCAGGAGGACCAACACAGGAAAGAGCTGTGATGAAACTGGCTCTCAGGAGGACCAACACAGGAAAGAGCTGTGATGAAACTGGCTCTCAGGAGGACCACCACAGGAAAGAGCTGTGATGAAACTGGCTCTCAGGAGGACCACCACAGGAAAGAGCTGTGATGAAACTGGCTCTCAGGAGGACCACCACAGGAAAGAGCTGTGATGAAACTGGCTCTCAGGAGGACCACCACAGGAAAGAGCTGTGATGAAACTGGCTCTCAGGAGGACCACCACAGGAAAGAGCTGTGATGAAACTGGCTCTCAGGAGGACCACCACAGGAAAGAGCTGTGATGAAACTGGCTCTCAGGAGGACCACCACAGGAAAAAGAACTGTCAGGAGGAGGAAAACTGATGCTCTCAGGAGGACCACCACAGGAAAGAGCTGTGATGAAACTGGCTCTCAGGAGGACCACCACAGGAAAGAGCTGTGATGAAACTGGCTCTCAGGAGGACCACCACAGGAAAGAGCTGTGATGAAACTGGCTCTCAGGAGGACCACCACAGGAAAGAGCTGTGATGAAACTGGCTCTCAGGAGGACCAACACAGGAAAGAGCTGTGATGAAACTGGCTCTCAGGAGGACCACCACAGGAAAGAGCTGTGATGAAACTGGCTCTCAGGAGGACCACCACAGGAAAGAGCTGTGATGAAACTGGCTCTCAGGAGGACCAACACAGGAAAGAGCTGTGATGAAACTGGCTCTCAGGAGGACCACCACAGGAAAGAGCTGTGATGAAACTGGCTCTCAGGAGGACCACCACAGGAAAGAGCTGTGATGAAACTGGCTCTCAGGAGGACCAACACAGGAAAGGAAGACCCTCTCTGCTGAAGAGGATAAGTTCATTCGATTTAACGGCACCTCAGATTGCAGCCCAAATAAATGTTTACAGAGTTCGAGTAACAGACACATCTCAACATCAACTGTTCAGGGGAGACTGTGAGTAACAGACACATCTCAACATCAACTGTTCAGGGGAGACTGTGAGTAACAGACACATCTCAACATCAACAGACACATCTCAACATCAACTGTTCAGAGGAGACTGTGAGGACACATCTCAACTCAACTGTTCAGAGGAGACTGTGAGTAACAGACACATCTCAACATCAACTGTTCAGGGAGGGAGACTCAACATCAACTGAGTAACAGACACATCTCAACATCAACTGTTCAGAGGAGACTGTGAGTAACAGACACATCTCAACATCAACTGTTCAGGGGAGACTGTGAGTAACAGACACATCTCAACATCAACTGTTCAGAGGAGACTGTGAGTAACAGACACATCTCAACATCAACTGTTCAGAGGAGACTGTGAGTAACAGACACATCTCAACATCAACTGTTCAGAGGAGACTGACACATCTGACTGTAGACAGACACATCTCAACATCAACTGTTCAGGGAGACTGTGAGTAACAGACACATCTCAACATCAACTGTTCAGAGGAGACTGTGAGTAACAGACACATCTCAACATCAACTGTTCAGAGGAGACTGTGAGTAACAGACTCAACATCAACTGTTCAGAGGAGACTGTGAGTAACAGACACATCTCAACATCAACTGTTCAGGGGAGAACAGACACATCTCAACATCAACTGTTCAGGGAGACTGAGTAACAGATCAACTGTTCAGGGAGAACAGACACATCTCAACATCAACTGTTCAGAGGAGACTGTGAGTAACAGACACATCTCAACATCAACTGTTCAGAGGAGACTGTGAGTAACAGACACATCTCAACATCAACTGTTCAGGGGAGACTGTGAGTAACAGACACATCTCAACATCAACTGTTCAGAGGAGACTGTGAGTAACAGACACATCTCAACATCAACTGTTCAGAGGAGACTGTGAGTAACAGACACATCTCAACATCAACTGTTCAGACACATCTCAACATCAACTGTTCAGAGGAGACTGTGAGTAACAGACACATCTCAACATCAACTGTTCAGGGAGACTGTGAGTAACAGACACATCTCAACATCAACTGTTCAGAGGAGACTGTGAGTAACAGACACATCTCAACATCAACTGTTCAGAGGAGACTGTGAGTAACAGACACATCTCAACATCAACTGTTCAGAGGAGACTGTGAGTAACAGACACATCTCAACATCAACTGTTCAGGGGAGAGTGAGTGAATCAGGCCTTCATGGTCGAATTGCTGCTAAGAAACCACTACTAAAGGACACCAATGAGAAGAAGAGGCTTGCTTGGGCCAAGAAACACGAGCAATGGACATTAGACCGGTAGAAAAATGTGTTATGTGTCCAAATGTAAGATGTTTGGTTCCAACCGTCATGTCTTTGTGAGATGCAGAACAGGTGAATGGATGATCTCTACATGTGTGGTTCCCAGCGTGAAGCATGGAGGAGGAGGTGTGATGGTGTGTGGGTGTGGGGGTGCTTTGCTGGTGACACTGTCTGTGATTTATTTAGAATTCAAAGCACACTTAATTAACCAGCATGGTTCCACAGCATTCTGCAGCTATACGCCATCCCATCCGGTTTGCACTTAGTGGGACTATCAAATCCATTATTTGGTGATATATTTAGTATAGTTTAATCTAAAAAATATAACTTTTTTAAATGTTTAAAAATACACAGTACCAGTCAAAGGTTTGGACACACCTACTCGTTCAAGGGTTTGTCTTTATTTTGCAATAGATCCCAAATTAATACAACCACTCGCATCAACAACAAAAAAACATTTTTAAAAGCAATGAGGCTGATGCACAGATCAGAACGTTTCCCAGGTAGCACAGTGGATCTGGGCCGATTCCGGCTAAGAGTCGGGGCACCTGGCTGAGAGTCAGACTCGGCCGATGTCGTGTGGCCCGAGTATTATTAATGGTTAGGATGCAGGGATTGAGCTCGGGCTGATTCCAGTGTGAGTTATCTGGCCCAAATGTATTAATTGAGGGCCAGGCTGATTCCGGTATGAGTTATCTGGCCCAAATGTATAACTTGGGGTTCGGGCTGATTCCGGTGTGAGTTATCTGGCCCAAATGTATTACTTGAGGCTCGGGCTGATTCCGGTGTGAGTTATCTGGCCCAAATGTATTACTTGAGGCTCGGGCTGATTCCGGTGTGAGTTATCTGGCCCAAATGTATTACTTGGGGCCCGGGCCGATTGGGGCTACTCTCTGGCAGATGATTACACGGGCTGCTTTATATAACATTTAATTATTTATTTATTTATTTTTCCATATTTTCTTATTGTTTCTGTGATCAAAAATTACAATTAACATTTAAATTAATGTTTAAGTAGGATTTTAGTATTTTGATACTTTGTGCAAGGCAATTGATAAGCATTAAAACCTTGGAGGATGGACCCTCACGAGTGGCGCAGCGGTCTAAGACACTGCATCGCAGTGCAAACTGCGTTGCTACAAATGCTAGTTCGATACCTGTGCAGGCCACTCCCGGGAGACCCTTTGAGGTGACGCACAATTGTCCGAGTTAGGGGAGGGTTTGGCCGGCCGGGATGTCCTGGTCCCATCGCTGTTTATTTGACTCATCAAACAGAAACACGTTTAGCTTTGAACAGTTATTTCTGAATGTTAATCAAAGTTCAAAGTTGGCTTTTAGTATTGGTTGATGATGTTACACTGATCCTCCTCTATCAGGATAGAAAGCTGTTATTCTCTATACTCTAGCCCCACCTAGTGGTGGAATGGATCAATGTTATTCTCTATACTCTACCCCCACCTAGTGCTGGAATGGATCAATGTTATTCTCTATACTCTAGCCCCACCTAGTGGTGGAATGGATCAATGTTATTCTCTATACTCTAGCCCCACCTAGTGGTGGAATGGATCAATGTTATTCTCTATACTCTAGCCCCACCTAGTGGTGGAATGGATCATTGTTATTCTCTATACTCTAGCCCCACCTAGTGGTGGAATGGATCAATGTTATTCTCTATACTCTAGCCCCACCTAGTGGTGGAATGGATCAATGTTATTCTCTATACTCTAGCCCCACCTAGTGGTGGAATGGATCAATGTTATTCTCTATACTCTAGCCCCACCTAGTGGTGGAATGGATCAATGTTATTCTCTATACTCTAGCCCCACCTAGTGGTGGAATGGATCAATGTTATTCTCTATACTCTAGCCCCACCTAGTGGTGGAATGGATCAATGTTATTCTCTATACTCTAGCCCCACCTAGTGGTGGAATGGATCAATGTTATTCTCTATACTCTAGCCCCACCTAGTGGTGGAATGGATCAATGTTATTCTCTATACTCTAGCCCCACCTAGTGGTGGAATGGATCAATGTTATTCTCTATACTCTAGCCCCACCTAGTGGTGGAATGGGTCATTGTTATTCTCTATACTCTAGCCCCAGCTAGTGGTGGAATGGATCAATGTTATTCTCTATACTCTAGCACCACCTAGTGGTGGAATGGATCAATGTTATTCTCTATACTCTAGCACCACCTAGTGGTGGAATGGATCAATGTTATTCTCTATACTCTAGCCCCACCTAGTGGTGGAATGGATCAATGTTATTCTCTATACTCTAGCCCCACCTAGTGGTGGAATGGATCAATGTTATTCTCTATACTCTAGCCCCACCCAGTGGTGGAATGGATCAATGTTATTCTCTATACTCTAGCCCCACCTAGTGGTGGAATGGATCAATGTTATTCTCTATACTCTAGCCCCACCTAGTGGTGGAATGGATCAATGTTATTCTCTATACTCTAGCCCCACCTAGTGGTGGAATGGATCAATGTTATTCTCTATACTCTAGCCCCACCTAGTGGTGGAATGGATCAATGTTATTCTTGATACTCTAGCACCACCTAGTGGTGGAATGGATCAATGTTATTCTTGATACTCTAGCCCCACCGAGTGGTGGAATGGATCAATGTTATTCTCTATACTCTAGCCCCACCTAGTGGTGGAATGGATCAATGTTATTCTCTATACTCTAGCCCCAGCTAGTGGTGGAATGGATCAATGTTATTCTCTATACTCTAGCCCCACCTAGTGGTGGAATGGATCAATGTTATTCTCTATACTCTAGCCCCACCTAGTGGTGGAATGGATCATTGTTATTCTCTATACTCTAGCCCCACCCAGTGGTGGAATGGATCAATGTTATTCTCTATACTCTACCCCCACCTAGTGGTGGAATGGATCAATGTTATTCTCTATACTCTAGCCCCACCTAGTGGTGGAATGGATCAATGTTATTCTCTATACTCTAGCCCCACCTAGTGGTGGAATGGATCAATGTTATTCTCTATACTCTAGCCCCACCTAGTGGTGGAATGGATCAATGTTATTCTCTATACTCTAGCCCCAGCTAGTGGTGGAATGGATCATTGTTATTCTCTATACTCTAGCCCCACCTAGTGGTGGAATGGATCAATGTTATTCTCTATACTCTAGCACCACCTAGTGGTGGAATGGATCAATGTTATTCTCTATACTCTAGCCCCACCTAGTGGTGGAATGGATCAATGTTATTCTCTATACTCTAGCCCCACCTAGTGGTGGAATGGATCAATGTTATTCTCTATATACTCTAGCCCCACCTAGTGGTGGAATGGATCAATGTTATTCTCTATACTCTAGCCCCACCTAGTGGTGGAATGGATCAATGTTATTCTCTATACTCTAGCCCCACCTAGTGGTGGAATGGATCAATGTTATTCTTATACTCTAGCACCACCTAGTGGTGGAATGGATCAATGTTATTCTCTGATACTCTAGCCCCACCTAGTGGTGGAATGGATCAATGTTATTCTCTATACTCTAGCCCCACCTAGTGGTGGAATGGATCAATGTTATTCTCTATACTCTAGCCCCAGCTAGTGGTGGAATGGATCAATGTTATTCTCTATACTCTAGCCCCACCTAGTGGTGGAATGGATCAATGTTATTCTCTATACTCTAGCCCCACCTAGTGGTGGAATGGATCATTGTTATTCTCTATACTCTAGCCCCACCCAGTGGTGGAATGGATCAATGTTATTCTCTATACTCTATGGATCCCCACCTAGTGGTGGAATGGATCAATGTTATTCTCTATACTCTAGCCCCACCTAGTGGTGGAATGGATCAATGTTATTCTCTATACTCTAGCCCCACCTAGTGGTGGAATGGATCAATGTTATTCTCTATACTCTAGCCCCACCTAGTGGTGGAATGGATCAATGTTATTCTCTATACTCTAGCCCCACCTAGTGGTGGAATGGATCAATGTTATTCTCTATACTCTAGCCCACCTAGTGGTGGAATGGATCAATGTTATTCTCTATACTCTAGCCCCACCTAGTGGTGGAATGGATCAATGTTATTCTCTATACTCTAGCCCCACCTAGTGGTGGAATGGATCAATGTTATTCTCTATACTCTAGCCCCACCTAGTGGTGGAATGGATCAATGTTATTCTCTATACTCTAGCCCCACCTAGTGGTGGAATGGATCAATGTTATTCTCTATACTCTAGCCCCACCTAGTGGTGGAATGGATCAATGTTATTCTCTATACTCTAGCCCCACCTAGTGGTGGAATGGATCAATGTTATTCTCAATGTTATTCTAGCCCCACCTAGTGGTGGAATGGATCAATGTTATTCTCTATACTCTAGCCCCACCTAGTGGTGGAATGGATCAATGTTATTCTCTATACTCTAGCCCCACCTAGTGGTGGAATGGATCAATGTTATTCTCTATACTCTAGCCCCACCTAGTGGTGGAATGGATCAATGTTATTCTCTATACTCTAGCCCCACCTAGTGGTGGAATGGATCAATGTTATTCTCTATACTCTAGCCCCACCTAGTGGTGGAATGGATCAATGTTATTCTCTATACTCTAGCCCCACCTAGTGGTGGAATGGATCAATGTTATTCTCTATACTCTAGCCCCACCTAGTGGTGGAATGGATCAATGTTATTCTCTATACTCTAGCCCCACCTAGTGGTGGAATGGATCAATGTTATTCTCTATACTCTAGCCCCACCTAGTGGTGGAATGGATCAATGTTATTCTTATACTCTAGCCCCACCTAGTGGTGGAATGGATCAATGTTATTCTCTATCTCTAGCCCCACCTAGTGGTGGAATGGATCAATGTTATTCTCTATACTCTAGCCCCACCTAGTGGTGGAATGGATCAATGTTATTCTCTATACTCTGGAATGGATCAATGTTATTCCCACCTAGTGGTGGAATGGATCAATGTTATTCTCTATACTCTAGCCCCACCTAGTGGTGGAATGGATCAATGTTATTCTCTATACTCTAGCCCCACCTAGTGGTGGAATGGATCAATGTTATTCTCTATACTCTAGCCCCACCTAGTGGTGGAATGGATCAATGTTATTCTCTATACTCTAGCCCCACCTAGTGGTGGAATGGATCAATGTTATTCTCTATACTCTAGCCCCACCTAGTGGTGGAATGGATCAATGTTATTCTCTATACTCTAGCCCCACCTAGTGGTGGAATGGATCAATGTTATTCTCTATACTCTAGCCCCACCTAGTGGTGGAATGGATCAATGTTATTCTCTATACTCTAGCCCCACCTAGTGGTGGAATGGATCAATGTTATTCTCTATACTCTAGCCCCACCTAGTGGTGGAATGGATCAATGTTATTCTTGATACTCTAGCCCCACCTAGTGGTGGAATGGATCAATGTTATTCTTGATACTCTAGCCCCACCGAGTGGTGGAATGGATCAATGTTATTCTCTATACTCTAGCCCCACCTAGTGGTGGAATGGATCAATGTTATTCTCTATACTCTAGCCCCAGCTAGTGGTGGAATGGATCAATGTTATTCTCTATACTCTAGCACCACCTAGTGGTGGAATGGATCAATGTTATTCTCTATACTCTAGCCCCACCTAGTGGTGGAATGGATCAATGTTATTCTCTATACTCTAGCCCCACCTAGTGGTGGAATGGATCAATGTTATTCTCTATACTCTAGCCCCACCTAGTGGTGGAATGGATCAATGTTATTCTCTATACTCTAGCCCCACCTAGTGGTGGAATGGATCAATGTTATTCTCTATACTCTAGCCCCACCTAGTGGTGGAATGGATCAATGTTATTCTCTATACTCTAGCCCCACCTAGTGGTGGAATGGATCAATGTTATTCTCTATACTCTAGCCCCACCTAGTGGTGGAATGGATCAATGTTATTCTCTATACTCTAGCCCCACCTAGTGGTGGAATGGATCAATGTTATTCTCTATACTCTAGCCCCACCTAGTGGTGGAATGGATCAATGTTATTCTCTATACTCTAGCCCCACCTAGTGGTGGAATGGATCAATGTTATTCTCTATACTCTAGCCCCACCTAGTGGTGGAATGGATCAATGTTATTCTCAATGTTATTCTCTGATACTCTAGCCCCACCTAGTGGTGGAATGGATCAATGTTATTCTCTATACTCTAGCCCCACCTAGTGGTGGAATGGATCAATGTTATTCTCTATACTCTAGCCCCACCTAGTGGTGGAATGGATCAATGTTATTCTCTATACTCTAGCCCCACCTAGTGGTGGAATGGATCAATGTTATTCTCTATACTCTAGCCCCACCTAGTGGTGGAATGGATCAATGTTATTCTCTATACTCTAGCCCCACCTAGTGGTGGAATGGATCAATGTTATTCTCTATACTCTAGCCCCACCTAGTGGTGGAATGGATCAATGTTATTCTCTATACTCTAGCCCCACCTAGTGGTGGAATGGATCAATGTTATTCTCTATACTCTAGCCCCACCTAGTGGTGGAATGGATCAATGTTATTCTTGATACTCTAGCCCCACCGAGTGGTGGAATGGATCAATGTTATTCTCTATACTCTAGCCCCACCTAGTGGTGGAATGGATCAATGTTATTCTCTATACTCTAGCCCCACCTAGTGGTGGAATGGATCAATGTTATTCTGGTGGAATATACTCTAGCCCCACCTAGTGGTGGAATGGATCAATGTTATTCTCTATACTCTAGCCCCACCTAGTGGTGGAATGGATCAATGTTATTCTCTATACTCTAGCCCCACCTAGTGGTGGAATGGATCAATGTTATTCTCTATACTCTAGCCCCACCTAGTGGTGGAATGGATCAATGTTATTCTCTATACTCTAGCCCCACCTAGTGGTGGAATGGATCAATGTTATTCTCTATACTCTAGCCCCACCTAGTGGTGGAATGGATCAATGTTATTCTCTATACTCTAGCCCCACCTAGTGGTGGAATGGATCAATGTTATTCTCTATACTCTAGCCCCACCTAGTGGTGGAATGGATCAATGTTATTCTCTATACTCTAGCCCCACCTAGTGGTGGAATGGAATGGATCAATAGTTGGAATTCAATGTTATTCTATACTCTAGCCCCACCTAGTGGTGGAATGGATCAATGTTATTCTCTATACTCTAGCCCCACCTAGTGGTGGAATGGATCAATGTTATTCTCTATACTCTAGCCCCACCTAGTGGTGGAATGGATCAATGTTATTCTCTATACTCTAGCCCCACCTAGTGGTGGAATGGATCAATGTTATTCTTATACTCTAGCCCACCTAGTGGTGGAATGGATCAATGTTATTCTCTATACTCTAGCCCCACCTAGTGGTGGAATGGATCAATGTTATTCTCTATACTCTAGCCCCACCTAGTGGTGGAATGGATCAATGTTATTCTCTATACTCTAGCCCCACCTAGTGGTGGAATGGATCAATGTTATTCTCTATACTCTAGCCCCACCTAGTGGTGGAATGGATCAATGTTATTCTCTATACTCTAGCCCCACCTAGTGGTGGAATGGATCAATGTTATTCTCTATACTCTAGCCCCACCTAGTGGTGGAATGGATCAATGTTATTCTCTATACTCTAGCCCCACCTAGTGGTGGAATGGATCAATGTTATTCTCTATACTCTAGCCCCACCTAGTGGTGGAATGGATCAATGTTATTCTCTATACTCTAGCCCCACCTAGTGGTGGAATGGATCAATGTTATTCTCTATACTCTAGCCCCACCTAGTGGTGGAATGGATCAATGTTATTCTCTATACTCTAGCCCCACCTAGTGGTGGAATGGATCAATGTTATTCTCTATACTCTAGCCCCACCTAGTGGTGGAATGGATCAATGTTATTCTCTATACTCTAGCCCCACCTAGTGGTGGAATGGATCAATGTTATTCTCTATACTCTAGCCCCACCTAGTGGTGGAATGGATCAATGTTATTCTCTATACTCTAGCCCCACCTAGTGGTGGAATGGATCAATGTTATTCTCTATACTCTAGCCCCACCTAGTGGTGGAATGGATCAATGTTATTCTCTATACTCTAGCCCCACCTAGTGGTGGAATGGATCAATGTTATTCTCTATACTCTAGCCCCACCTAGTGGTGGAATGGATCAATGTTATTCTCTATACTCTAGCCCACCTAGTGGTGGAATGGATCAATGTTATTCTCTATACTCTAGCCCCACCTAGTGGTGGAATGGATCAATGTTATTCTCTATACTCTAGCCCCACCTAGTGGTGGAATGGATCAATGTTATTCTCTATACTCTAGTGGTGGAAGCCCCAGCTAGTGGTGGAATGGATCAATGTTATTCTCTATACTCTAGCCCCACCTAGTGGTGGAATGGATCAATGTTATTCTCTATACTCTAGCCCCACCTAGTGGTGGAATGGATCAATGTTATTCTCTATACTCTAGCCCCACCTAGTGGTGGAATGGATCAATGTTATTCTCTATACTCTAGCCCCACCTAGTGGTGGAATGGATCAATGTTATTCTCTATACTCTAGCCCCACCTAGTGGTGGAATGGATCAATGTTATTCTCTATACTCTAGCCCCACCTAGTGGTGGAATGGATCAATGTTATTCTCTATACTCTAGCCCCACCTAGTGGTGGAATGGATCAATGTTATTCTCTATACTCTAGCCCCACCTAGTGGTGGAATGGATCAATGTTATTCTCTATACTCTAGCCCCACCTAGTGGTGGAATGGATCAATGTTATTTCTAGTGGTGGAATGGATCAATGTTATTCTCTAGCTCCCACCTAGTGGTGGAATGGATCAATGTTATTCTCTATACTCTAGCCCCACCTAGTGGTGGAATGGATCAATGTTATTCTCTATACTCTAGCCCCACCTAGTGGTGGAATGGATCAATGTTATTCTCTATACTCTAGCCCCACCTAGTGGTGGAATGGATCAATGTTATTCTCTATACTCTAGCCCCACCTAGTGGTGGAATGGATCAATGTTATTCTCTATACTCTAGCCCCACCTAGTGGTGGAATGGATCAATGTTATTCTCTATACTCTAGCCCCACCTAGTGGTGGAATGGATCAATGTTATTCTCTATACTCTAGCCCCACCTAGTGGTGGAATGGATCAATGTTATTCTCTATACTCTAGCCCCACCTAGTGGTGGAATGGATCAATGTTATTCTCTATACTCTAGCCCCACCTAGTGGTGGAATGGATCAATGTTATTCTCTATACTCTAGCCCCACCTAGTGGTGGAATGGATCAATGTTATTCTCTATACTCTAGCCCCACCTAGTGGTGGAATGGATCAATGTTATTCTCTATACTCTAGCCCCACCTAGTGGTGGAATGGATCAATGTTATTCTCTGGATCAATACTCTAGCCCCACCTAGTGGTGGAATGGATCAATGTTATTCTCTATACTCTAGCCCACCTAGTGGTGGAATGGATCAATGTTATTCTCTATACTCTAGCCCCACCTAGTGGTGGAATGGATCAATGTTATTCTCTATACTCTAGCCCCACCTAGTGGTGGAATGGATCAATGTTATTCTCTATACTCTAGCCCCACCTAGTGGTGGAATGGATCAATGTTATTCTCTATACTCTAGCCCCACCTAGTGGTGGAATGGATCAATGTTATTCTCTATACTCTAGCCCCACCTAGTGGTGGAATGGATCAATGTTATTCTCTATACTCTAGCCCCACCTAGTGGTGGAATGGATCAATGTTATTCTCTATACTCTAGCCCCACCTAGTGGTGGAATGGATCAATGTTATTCTCTATACTCTAGCCCCACCTAGTGGTGGAATGGATCAATGTTATTCTCTATACTCTAGCCCCACCTAGTGGTGGAATGGATCAATGTTATTCTCTATACTCTAGCCCCACCTAGTGGTGGAATGGATCAATGTTATTCTCTATACTCTAGCCCCACCTAGTGGTGGAATGGATCAATGTTATTCTCTATACTCTAGCCCCACCTAGTGGTGGAATGGATCAATGTTATTCTCTATACTCTAGCCCCACCTAGTGGTGGAATGGATCAATGTTATTCTCTATACTCTAGCCCCACCTAGTGGTGGAATGGATCAATGTTATTCTCTATACTCTAGCCCCACCTAGTGGTGGAATGGATCAATGTTATTCTCTATACTCTAGCCCCACCTAGTGGTGGAATGGATCAATGTTATTCTCTATACTCTAGCCCCACCTAGTGGTGGAATGGATCAATGTTATTCTCTATACTCTAGCCCCACCTAGTGGTGGAATGGATCAATGTTATTCTCTATACTCTAGCCCCACCTAGTGGTGGAATGGATCAATGTTATTCTCTATACTCTAGCCCCACCTAGTGGTGGAATGATCAATGATCAATGGTGGAATTCAATTCTCTATACTCTAGCCCCACCTAGTGGTGGAATGGATCAATGTTATTCTCTATACTCTAGCCCCACCTAGTGGTGGAATGGATCAATGTTATTCTCTATACTCTAGCCCCACCTAGTGGTGGAATGGATCAATGTTATTCTCTATACTCTAGCCCCACCTAGTGGTGGAATGGATCAATGTTATTCTCTATACTCTAGCCCCACCTAGTGGTGGAATGGATCAATGTTATTCTCTATACTCTAGCCCCACCTAGTGGTGGAATGGATCAATGTTATTCTCTATACTCTAGCCCCACCTAGTGGTGGAATGGATCAATGTTATTCTCTGATACTCTAGCCCCACCTAGTGGTGGAATGGATCAATGTTATTCTCTATACTCTAGCCCCACCTAGTGGTGGAATGGATCAATGTTATTCTCTATACTCTAGCCCCACCTAGTGGTGGAATGGATCAATGTTATTCTCTATACTCTAGCCCCACCTAGTGGTGGAATGGATCAATGTTATTCTCTATACTCTAGCCCCACCTAGTGGTGGAATGGATCAATGTTATTCTCTATACTCTAGCCCCACCTAGTGGTGGAATGGATCAATGTTATTCTCTATACTCTAGCCCCACCTAGTGGTGGAATGGATCAATGTTATTCTCTATACTCTAGCCCACCTAGTGGTGGAATGGATCAATGTTATTCTCTATACTCTAGCCCACCTAGTGGTGGAATGGATCAATGTTATTCTCTATACTCTAGCCCACCTAGTGGTGGAATGGATCAATGTTATTCTCTATACTCTAGCCCCACCTAGTGGTGGAATGGATCAATGTTATTCTCTATACTCTAGCCCCACCTAGTGGTGGAATGGATCAATGTTATTCTCTATACTCTAGCCCCACCTAGTGGTGGAATGGATCAATGTTATTCTCTATACTCTAGCCCCACCTAGTGGTGGAATGGATCAATGTTATTCTCTATACTCTAGCCCCACCTAGTGGTGGAATGGATCAATGTTATTCTCTATACTCTAGCCCCACCTAGTGGTGGAATGGATCAATGTTATTCTCTATACTCTAGCCCCACCTAGTGGTGGAATGGATCAATGTTATTCTCTATACTCAATGTTAGCCCCACCTAGTGGTGGAATGGATCAATGTTATTCTCTATACTCTAGCCCCACCTAGTGGTGGAATGGATCAATGTTATTCTTGATACTCTAGCCCCACCTAGTGGTGGAATGGATCAATGTTATTCTCTATACTCTAGCCCCACCTAGTGGTGGAATGGATCAATGTTATTCTCTATACTCTAGCCCCACCTAGTGGTGGAATGGATCAATGTTATTCTCTATACTCTAGCCCCACCTAGTGGTGGAATGGATCAATGTTATTCTCTATACTCTAGCCCCACCTAGTGGTGGAATGGATCAATGTTATTCTCTATACTCTAGCCCCACCTAGTGGTGGAATGGATCAATGTTATTCTCTATACTCTAGCCCCACCTAGTGGTGGAATGGATCAATGTTATTCTCTATACTCTAGCCCCACCTAGTGGTGGAATGGATCAATGTTATTCTAGCCCCACCTAGTGGTGGAATACTCTAGCCCCACCTAGTGGTGGAATGGATCAATGTTATTCTCTATACTCTAGCCCCACCTAGTGGTGGAATGGATCAATGTTATTCTCTATACTCTAGCCCCACCTAGTGGTGGAATGGATCAATGTTATTCTCTATACTCTAGCCCCACCTAGTGGTGGAATGGATCAATGTTATTCTCTATACTCTAGCCCCACCTAGTGGTGGAATGGATCAATGTTATTCTCTATACTCTAGCCCCACCTAGTGGTGGAATGGATCAATGTTATTCTCTATACTCTAGCCCCACCTAGTGGTGGAATGGATCAATGTTATTCTCTATACTCTAGCCCCACCTAGTGGTGGAATGGATCAATGTTATTCTCTATACTCTAGCCCCACCTAGTGGTGGAATGGATCAATGTTATTCTCTATACTCTAGCCCCACCTAGTGGTGGAATGGATCAATGTTATTCTAGCCCCACCTAGTGGTGGAATCTAGCACCACCTAGTGGTGGAATGGATCAATGTTATTCTCTATACTCTAGCCCCACCTAGTGGTGGAATGGATCAATGTTATTCTCTATACTCTAGCCCCCCCACCTAGTGGTGGAATGGATCAATGTTATTCTTATACTCTAGCCCCACCTAGTGGTGGAATGGATCAATGTTATTCTCTATACTCTAGCCCCACCTAGTGGTGGAATGGATCAATGTTATTCTCTATACTCTAGCCCCACCTAGTGGTGGAATGGATCAATGTTATTCTCTATACTCTAGCCCCACCTAGTGGTGGAATGGATCAATGTTATTCTCTATACTCTAGCCCCACCTAGTGGTGGAATGGATCAATGTTATTCTCTATACTCTAGCCCCACCTAGTGGTGGAATGGATCAATGTTATTCTCTATACTCTAGCCCCACCTAGTGGTGGAATGGATCAATGTTATTCTCTATACTCTAGCCCCACCTAGTGGTGGAATGGATCAATGTTATTCTTGATACTCTAGCACCACCTAGTGGTGGAATGGATCAATGTTATTCTCTATACTCTAGCCCCACCTAGTGGTGGAATGGATCAATGTTATTCTCTATACTCTAGCCCCACCTAGTGGTGGAATGGATCAATGTTATTCTCTATACTAGCCCCACCTAGTGGTGGAATGGATCAATGCCCCACCTAGTGGTGGAATGGATCAATGTTATTCTTGATACTCTAGCCCCACCTAGTGGTGGAATGGATCAATGTTATTCTTGATACTCTAGCCCCACCGAGTGGTGGAATGGATCAATGTTATTCTCTATACTCTAGCCCCACCTAGTGGTGGAATGGATCAATGTTATTCTCTATACTCTAGCCCCACCTAGTGGTGGAATGGATCAATGTTATTCTCCACACTCTAGCCCCACCTAGTGGTGGAATGGATCAATGTTATTCTCTATACTTTAGCCCCACCTAGTGGTGGAATGGATCAATGTTATTCTCTATTTTCTAGCCCCACTTAGTGGTGGAATGGAAAAATGTTATTCTCTATACTCTAGCCCCACCTAGTGGTGGAATGGATCAATGTTATTCTCGATACTCTACCCCCACCTAGTGGTGGAATGGATCAATGTTATTCTCTATTCTCTAGCCCCACCTAGTGGTGGAATGGATCAATGACACACAGAGGGACTACAGAAATAGTCTGAACAGGACCACGCTCATCAGCTGGTATCTCAAAGTGCTGTACAGAAACCCAGCCTAAAACCCCAAACAGAAAGCAATGCAGGTGTAGAAGCACAGTGGCTAGGAAAAACTCCCTAGAAAGGCCAAAACCTAGGAAGAAACCTAGAGGGGAACCAGGCTATGAGGGGTGGCCAGTCCTCTTCTGGCTGTGCCGGGTGGAGATTATAACAGAACATGGCCAAGATGTTCAAATGTTCATAAATGACCAGCATGGTCCAATAATAATAAGGCAGAACAGTTGAAACTGGAGCAGCAGCACGGTCAGGTGGACTGGGGACAGCAAGGAGTCATCATGTCAGGTAGTCCTGGGGCATGGTCCTAGGGCTCAGGTCCTCCGAGAGAGAGAAAGAAAGAGAGAAAGAGAGAATTAGAGAACGCACACTTAAATTCACACAGGACACCGAACAGGACAGGAGAAGTTCTCCAGATTTAACAAACTGACCCTAGCCCCCCGACACATAAACTACTGCAGCATAAATACTGGAGGCTGAGACAGGAGGGGTGAGGATACATTGTGGCCCCATCCGATGACACCCCCGGACAGGGCCAAACAGGAAGGATATAACCCCATGCTGAATAGCCTGAAGCCACAGGGCTCTTCTCTCAGGCTCTATTTTCCTCCATGGGAGCATTGTGAACCGTAGATCAGGGTTGTTGCCTGGTTACACGTACATTAACAACACAGCAGCTTATCAGCATGTTTTGTTATTTCTGTATAACAAAAAATCTACTCTTTTACAATGTGGGTCAAGAGGAAGGAATGTTTGTTTTCACAAATGTGTAGTCGTGGTGGAGGGCAATTCCATATGATTGAATATGGTGAATATGGACTCAGGAACCACAGTTGTCCACGTGAAACAGTGAGTCTGACTCAAATAAACCACAACTTCTTCGTTTTGACTGTTCACCCAAAATAACAGTGTTCAAAAATGTATTAAAATTACACAGTAATAAAATTACACAGTATTAAAATGTAATAAAATGACACAGTAATAAAATGTATTTCAAATATGTAAATAATAATATAATAACCTTTTTAAAAAGTTTTTTCTTACATGACGGCTCTGACATGTGTTTTCCAGTACGTGATCTCCTAAATGTAATGTTCTGAATCACTGTGGATAACGTGACACATGGTTGAAGAAGCTGCTGTGTTTCAACCAGACTGTCTGACTAAGGCCCTGCATCTCAGTACTACAGGAGTCACTACAGTCCCTGGTTCTCAGTACTAGAGGAGTCACTACAGTCCCTGCATCTCAGTACTAGAGGAGTCACTACAGTCCCTGGTTCTCAGTACTAGAGGAGTCACTACAGTCCCTGCATCTCAGTACTAGAGGAGTCACTACAGTCCCTGCATCTCAGTACTAGAGGAGTCACTACAGTCCCTGGTTCTCAGTACTAGAGGAGTCACTACAGTCCCTGCATCTCAGTACTACAGGAGTCACTACAGTCCCTGGTTCTCAGTACTAGAGGAGTCACTACAGTCCCTGGTTCTCAGTACTAGAGGAGTCACTACAGTCCCTGGTTTCTCAGTACTAGAGGAGTCACTACAGTCCCTGCATCTCTCAGTCACTACAGAGGAGTCACTACAGGCCCTGCATCTCAGTACTAGAGGAGTCACTACAGTCCCTGGTTCTCAGTACTAGAGGAGTCACTACAGTCCCTGGTTCTCAGTACTAGAGGAGTCACTACAGTCCCTGGTTCTCAGTACTAGAGGAGTCACTACAGTCCCTGGTTCTCAGTACTAGAGGAGTCACTACAGTCCCTGGTTCTCAGTACTAGAGGAGTCAGTCCCTGGTTCTCAGTACTAGAGGAGTCACTACAGTCCTGGTTCTCAGTACTTCTCAGTACTAGAGGAGTCACTACAGTCCCTGGTTCTCAGTACAGTCCCTGGTTCTCAGTACTAGAGGAGTCACTACAGTCCCTGCATCTCAGTACTAGAGGCGTCACTACAGACCCTGGTTCCAGTCCAGGCTGTATCACTACCGGCCGTGATTGGGAGTCCCATAGGGCGGCGCACAATTGGCCCAGCGTTGTCCAGGTTCGGGTTTGACCGGGGTACACCGTCATTGTAAATAATAATTTGTTCATAACTGAGCTCTCAGGCTTCATGGACAGACGGCTGGCTACAGGTGAATCGTCTCTCCTGATAGGCTTCAACACACAGTGAAGCCTTCAGCCTCTCACACAGAAGGCTGATGAGGGGACGACGCCTCATAATAACGTCCAGAACAGAGCGGATGGAATCACACGGAAACCACGTCACGGATTCTTCCTCAGCCTTGACCACGAGCTCATCCTCCTCCATGAAGTTACCACCAACCTCCTGTGGTCTCTGGTATATTGGTCGTAATGAAAATACTGTCTGTGTTTGTTTGGGTCTGAGGAAGTCGGATATACTTTTATTATGGAGAGAAATGTCACTTTAAATGTTTTACTTTTGCTCTGTAGGAATGCATCTCTGACTTGAATTGGCTGCATTATTGACTGATCATTCTGCATGAACACACAGCTGGGTAGAGGTGAGCCTGGTCTCTCCTGATGGGTAGAGGTGAGGCAGGTCTCTCCTGATGGGTAGAGGTGAGCCTGGTCTCTCCTGATGGGTAGAGGTGAGCCTGGTCTCTCCTGATGGGTAGAGTGAGCCTGGTCTCTCCTGATGGGTAGAGGTGAGCCTGGTCTCTCCTGATGGGTAGAGTGAGACTGGTCTCTCCTGATGGGTAGAGGTGAGCCTGGTCTCTCCTGATGGGTAGAGGTGAGCCTGGTCTCTCCTGATGGGTAGAGGTGAGCCTGGTCTCTCCTGATGGGTAGAGGTGAGCCTGGTCTGTCAGGATTGTGCGGTTTTTTGATGCCCCCCTTTTTTTGTTTTCCCTTGATCCCCATTATTATTTGCACCTGTGCCTCGTTATTTGCACCTGTGCCTCGTTTCCCCTGATTGTATTTAAACCCTTTGTTTTCCTCAGTCCTTTGCTCTGTGTTTGTATGTTAGCACCCAGCCCTAGTACTCTGTGTACTCTTGTTGATCCTGTGGACTCTCTTGTGGAATTCTGTTTTTTGGTGTTTGTTTGTTTTTAGTATTTTTGAGGCTTTTTGTGCTATACCTTCCACCTTGTGGATTTACCTTTTGTCTTGGAGGATTACCTTTGTTCTTGTGGAATTCCTTTTGAGGTTGTGGAGTTACATGTTTTCCTGAAGAACTTCATTTTTACTGGTCTCAAGTACTGCTGTGTCTGCCTCATCTTCTGGGTTCTGCCAACTATTCGTGGCTCAGTTGGTTAGAGGTGAGCCTGGTTTCTCCTCCGGAGACCCGGGTTGTCCTGACATGGTCTCTCCTGATGGGTAGAGGTGACTGTTTCTCCTGGGTAGAGGTGACCCCTGATGGGTAGAGGTGAGGGTCTCTCCTGATGGGTAGAGGTGAGGTGAGCCTGGTCTCTCCATGGGTCTCTCCTGATGGGTAGAGGTGAGCCTGGTCTCTCCTGATGGGTAGAGGTGAGCCTGGTCTCCTCCTGATGGGTAGAGGTGAGCCTGGTCTCTCTCCTGATGGGTGAGATGGGTGATGGGTAGAGGTGAGCCTGGTCTCTCTCCTGATGGGTCTCTCCTGATGGGTAGAGGTGAGCCTGGTCTCTCCTGATGGGTAGAGGTGAGCCTGGTCTCTCCTGATGGGTAGAGGTGAGCCTGGTCTCTCCTGATGGGTAGAGGTGAGCCTGGTCTCTCCTGATGGGTAGAGGTGAGCCTGGTCTCTCCTGATGGGTAGAGGTGAGCCTGGTCTCTCCTGATGGGTAGAGGTGAGCCTGGTCTCTCCTGATGGGTAGAGGTGAGCCTGGTCTCTCCTGATGGGTAGAGGTGAGCCTGGTCTCTCCTGATGGGTAGAGGTGAGCCTGGTCTCTCCTGATGGGTAGAGGTGAGCCTGGTCTCTCCTGATGGGTAGAGGTGAGCCTGGTCTCTCCTGATGGGTAGAGGTGAGCCTGGTCTCTCCTGATGGGTAGAGGTGAGCCTGGTCTCTCCTGATGGGTAGAGGTGAGCCTGGTCTCTCCTGATGGGTAGAGGTGAGCCTGGTCTCTCCTGATGGGTAGAGGTGAGCCTGGTCTCTCCTGATGGGTAGAGGTGAGCCTGGTCTCTCCTGATGGGTAGAGAGCCTGGTCTCTCCTGATGGGCCTGGTCTCTCCTGATGGGTAGAGGTGAGCCTGGTCTCTCCTGATGGGTAGAGGTGAGCCTGGTCTCTCCTGATGGGTAGAGGTGAGCCTGGTCTCTCCTGATGGGTAGAGGTGAGCCTGGTCTCTCCTGATGGGTAGAGGTGAGCCTGGTCTCTCCTGATGGGTAGAGGTGAGCCTGGTCTCTCCTGATGGGTAGAGGTGAGCCTGGTCTCTCCTGATGGGTAGGTGAGCCTGGTCTCTCCTGATGGGTAGAGGTGAGCCTGGTCTCTCCTGATGGGTAGAGGTGAGCCTGGTCTCTCCTGATGGGTAGAGGTGAGCCTGGTCTCTCCTGATGGGTAGAGGTGAGCCTGGTCTCTCCTGATGGGTAGAGGTGAGACTGGTCTCTCCTGATGGGTACAGGCGAGTCAGGTCTCTCCTGATGGGTAGAGCTGAGCCTAGTCTCTCCTGATGGGTAGAGGTGAGCCTGGTCTCTCCTGATGGGTAGAGGTGAGCCTGGTCTCTCCTGACGGGTAGAGGTGAGCCTGGTCTCTCCTGACGAGTAGAGGTGAGCCTGGTCTCTCCTGACGGGTAGAGTTGAGCCTGGTCTCTCCTGACGGGTAGAGGTGAGCCTGGTCTCTCCTGATGGGTAGAGGTGAGACTGAGCCTGGTCTCTCCTGATGGGTAGAGCCTGTAGAGGTGAGGCTGGTCTCTCCTGACAGGTAGAGGTGAGGCAGGTCTCTCCTGATGGGTAGAGGTGAGGCAGGTCTCTCCTGATGGGTAGAGGTGAGCCAGGTCTCTCCTGATGGGTAGAGGTGAGCCTGGTCTCTCCTGACGGGTAGAGGTGAGGCAGGTCTCTCCTGATGGGTAGAGGTGAGCTGGTCTCTCCTGATGGGTAGAGGTGAGGCAGGTCTCTCCTGACGGGTAGAGGTGAGGCAGGTCTCTCCTGATGGGTAGAGGTGAGGCAGGTCTCTCCTGACGGGTAGAGGTGAGGCAGGTCTCTCCTGACGGGTAGAGGTGAGCCAGGTCTCTCCTGATGGGTAGAGGTGAGGCAGGTCTCTCCTGACGGGTAGAGGTGAGGCAGGTCTCCTGAGGTGAGGTAGAGGTGAGGCTCTCCTGAGCGGGTAGAGGTGAGGCAGGTCTCTCCTGGACGGGTAGAGGTGAGGCAGGTCTCTCCGGACAAGTAGAGGTGAGCCTGCAGGTCTCTCCTGACGGGTAGAGGTGAGGCAGGTCTCTCCTGACGGGTAGAGGTGAGCGGGTAGAGGTGAGGCTGGTCTCTCCTGATGGGTAGAGGTGAGGCCAGGTCTCTCCTGACGGGCAGAGGTGAGGTAGAGGGTCTCTCCTGACAAGTAGAGGTGAGGCAGAGGTGAGGCAGGTCTCTCCTGACGGGTAGAGGTGAGGCAGGTCTCTCCTGACGGGTAGAGGTGAGGCAGGTCTCTCCTGACGGGTAGAGGTGAGGCGGGTAGAGGTGAGGCAGGTCTCTCCTGACGGGTAGAGGTGAGGCAGGTCTCTCCTGTATACAACAGAGGTGGGCAGGTCTCTCCTAGAGGTGAGGCAGGTCTCTCCTGATGGGTAGAGGTGAGGCAGGTCTCCTCGGGTAGAGGTGAGGCAGGTCTCTCCTGACGGGTAGAGGTGAGGCAGGTCTCTCCTGACGGGTAGAGGTGAGGCAGGTCTCTCCTGACGGGTAGAGGTGAGGCAGGTCTCTCCTGACGGGTAGAGGTGAGGCAGGTCTCTCCTGATGATAAAGCTTTCAGTCTGTCATGTACTAGACCTACAGGGCTCCTTTAATTCCAAATCATTTGACCATCTTAAAACAATTCCACATGTTAACTTAGGGGGTTCAATCAAGTGTCCTTTCATTTGTCAAAACAACGTTTTTATTTATTTTGTGGTGTTTTCTTTTATGTCAGGGCCAGACTCTCTGTTTGGGATGTAGTTCATGTCTTCTACACTAGAGGGCAATGTGTACCCTCTTTCTGCTGCTACCTGTACAGAAATTGGGTCCCAATAGTATCAATTTCCTCCCAAAGTGAACACTTACCTTCACTGATTTGAAAGGACATGACTGCTATAAGAAATATGGTGTCATCTCTCTGTATAGCCCAACTCCCTCTACCGATCCAATGGTGTCATCTCTCTCTGTATAGCCCGACTCCCTCTACCGATCCAATGGTGTCATCTCTCTGTATAGCCCAACTCCCTCTACTGATCCAATGGTGTCATCTCTCTGTATAGCCCAACTCCCTCTACTGATACAATGGTGTCATCTCTCTGTATAGCCCAACTACCTCTACTGATACAATGGTGTCATCTCTCTGTATAGCCCAACTCCCTCTACTGATCCAATGGTGTCATCTCTCTGTATAGCCCAACTCCCTCTACTGATCCAATGGTGGTAGCCCAACTCCTCTACTTATCAATGGTGTCTCTCTGTATAGCCCAACTCCCTCTACTGATCCAATGGTGTCAACTCTCTGTAGCCCAACTCCCTCTACCGATCCAATGGTTTCAACTCTCTGTATAGCCCAACTCCCTCTACGATCCAATGGTGTCAACTCTCTGTAGCCCAACTCCCTCTACCGATCCAATGGTTTCAACTCTCTGTATAGCCCAACTCCCTCCACCGATCCAATGGTGTCATCTCTCTGTATAGCCCAACTCCCTCTACTGATCCAATGGTGTCATCTCTCTGTATAGCCCAACTCCCTCTACTGATCCTATGGTGTCATCTCTCTGTATAGCCCAACTCCCTCTACTGATCCAATGGTGTCATCTCTATGTAGCCCAACTCCCTCTACTTATCCAATGGTGTCATCTCTCTGTATAGCCCAACTCCCTCTACCGATCCAATGGTGTCAACTCTATGAGGCCCAACTCCCTCTACTGATCCAATGGTGTCATCTCTATGTAGCCCAACTCCCTCTACTTATCCAATGGTGCCATCTCTCTGTAGCCCAACTCCCTCTACTGATCCAATGGTGTCATCTCTATGTAGCCCAACTCCCTCTACTGATCCAATGGTGTCATCTCTATGTAGCCCAACTCCCTCTACTGATCCAATGGTGTCATCTCTCTGTAGCCCAACTCCCTCTACCGATCCAATGGTGTCATCTCTCTGTAGCGCAACTCCCTCTACTGATCCAATGGTGTCAACTCTATGTAGCCCAACTCCCTCTACCGATCCAATGGTGTCATCTCTCTGTATAGCCCAACTCCCTCTACCGATCCAATGGTGTCATCTCTCTGTATAGCCCAACTCCCTCTACTGATCCAATGGTGTCATCTCTCTGTAGCCCAACTCCCTCTACTGATCCAATGGTGTCAACTCTATGTAGCCCAACTCCCTCTACCGATCCAATGGTGTCATCTCTCTGTATAGCCCAACTCCTCTACTGATCCAATGGTGTCATCTCTGTAGCCCAACCCTCTACTGATCGAATGGTGTAGCCCAACTCCCTCTACTGATCCAATGGTGTCATCTCTCTGAATAGCCCAACTCCCTCTACTGATCCAATGGTGTCATCTCTCTGTATAGCCCAACTCCCTCTACTGATCCAATGGTGTCATCTCTCTGTATAGCCCAACTCCTCTACTGATCCAATGGTGTCATCTCTCTGTAGCCCAACTCCTCTACTGATCCAATGGTGTCATCTCTCTGTATAGCCCAACTCCCTCTACTGATCCAATGGTGTCAACTCTCTGTAGCCCAACTCCCTCTACCGATCCAATGGTGTCATCTCTCTGTATAGCCCAACTCCCTCTACTGATCCAATGGTGTCATCTCTCTGTATAGCCCAACTCCCTCTACTGATCCAATGGTGTCAATCTCTCTGTATAGCCCAACTCCCTCTACTGATCCAATGGTGTCATCTCTCTGTATAGCCCAACTCCCTCTACTGATCCAATGGTGTCATCTCTCTGTATAGCCCAACTCCCTCTACTGATCCAATGGTGTCATCTCTCTGTATAGCCCAACTCCCTCTACTGATCCAATGGTGTCATCTCTCTGTATAGCCCAACTCCCTCTACTGATCCAATGGTGTCATCTCTCTGTATAGCCCAACTCCTCTACTGATCCAATGGTGTCATCTCTCTGTATAGCCCAAACTGATCCAATGGTGTCATCTCTCTGTATAGCCCAACTCCTCTACCGATCCAATGGTGTCATCTCTCTGTATAGCCCAACTCCCTCTACCGATCCAATGGTGTCATCTCTCTGTAGCCCAACTCCCTCTACTGATCCAATGGTGTCAACTCTATGTAGCCCAACTCCCTCTACCGATCCAATGGTGTCATCTCTCTGTATAGCCCAACTCCCTCTACTGATCCAATGGTGTCATCTCTCTGTCATCTCTCTGTATAGCCCAACTCCCTCTAGCCCAACTCCCTCTACTGATCCAATGGTGTCATCTCTCTGTAGCCCAACTCCCTCTACTGATCCAATGGTGTCATCTCTCTGTAGCCCAACTCCCTCTACTGATCCAATGGTGTCATCTCTCTGTAGCCCAACTCCCTCTACTGATCCAATGGTGTCATCTCTCTGTAGCCCAACTCCCTCTACTGATCCAATGGTGTCATCTCTCTGTATAGCCCAACTCCCTCTACTGATCCAATGGTGTCATCTCTGTATAGCCCAACTCCCTCTACTGATCCAATGGTGTCATCTCTCTGTAGCCCAACTCCCTCTACTGATCCAATGGTGTCATCTCTCTGTAGCCCAACTCCCTCTACCGATCCAATGGTGTCATCTCTCTGTATAGCCCAACTCCCTCTACTGATCCAATGGTGTCATCTCTCTGTCACTCTCGATCCAATGGTGTAGCCCAACTCCCTCTACTGATCCAATGGTGTCATCTCTCTGTATAGCCCAACTCCCTCTACTGATCCAATGGTGTCATCTCTCTGTAGCCCAACTCCCTCTACTGATCCAATGGTGTCATCTCTCTGTATAGCCCAACTCCTCTACTGATCCAATGGTGTCATCTCTCTGTATAGCCCAACTCCCTCTACTGATCCAATGGTGTCATCTCTCTGTAGCCCAACTCCCTCTACTGATCCAATGGTGTCATCTCTCTGTCAATCTACTGATCCAATGGTGTCATCTCTCTGTATAGCCCAACTCCCTCTACCGATCCAATGGTGTCATCTCTCTGTATAGCCCAACTCCCTCTACCGATCCAATGGTGTCATCTCTCTGTATAGCCCAACTCCCTCTACTGATCCAATGGTGTCATCTCTCTGTAGCCCAACTCCCTCTACTGATCCAATGGTGTCATCTCTCTGTATAGCCCAACTCCTCTACTGATCCAATGGTGGTATAGCCCAACTCCTCTACTGATCCAATGTGTCATCTCTCTGTATAGCCCAACTCCCTCTACTGATCCAATGGTGTCATCTCTCTGTATAGCCCAACTCCCTCTACTGATCCAATGGTGTCATCTCTCTGTAGCCCAACTCCCTCTACTGATCCAATGGTGTCATCTCTCTGTAGCCCAACTCCCTCTACTGATCCAATGGTGTCATCTCTCTGTATAGCCCAACTCCTCTACTGATCCAATGGTGTCATCTCTCTGTATAGCCCAACTCCCTCTACTGATCCAATGGTGTCATCTCTCTGTATAGCCCAACTCCCTCTACTGATCCAATGGTGTCATCTCTCTGTATAGCCCAACTCCCTCTACTGATCCAATGGTGTCATCTCTCTGTAGCCCAACTCCCTCTACTGATCCAATGGTGTCATCTCTCTGTATAGCCCAACTCCCTCTACTGATCCAATGGTGTCATCTCTCTGTAGCCCAACTCCCTCTACTGATCCAATGGTGTCATCTCTCTGTATAGCCCAACTCCCTCTACTGATCCAATGGTGTCATCTCTCTGTAGCCCAACTCCTCTACTGATCCAATGGTGTCATCCTCTGTATAGCCCAACTCCTCTACTGATCCAATGGTGTCATCTCTCTGTAGCCCAACTCCCTCTACTGATCCAATGGTGTCATCTCTCTGTAGCCCAACTCCCTCTACTGATCCAATGGTGTCATCTCTCTGTATAGCCCAACTCCCTCTACTGATCCAATGGTGTCATCTCTCTGTATAGCCCAACTCCCTCTACTGATCCAATGGTGTCATCTCTCTGTATAGCCCAACTCCCTCTACTGATCCAATGGTGTCATCTCTCTAGCCCAACTCCCTCTACCGATCCAATGGTGTCATCTCTCTGTATAGCCCAACTCCCTCTACTTATCCAATGGTGTCATCTCTCTGTATAGCCCAACTCCTCTACTGATCCAATGGTGTCATCTCTCTGTAGCCCAACTCCCTCTACTGATCCAATGGTGTCATCTCTCTGTAGCCCAACTCCTCTACTGATCCAATGGTGTCATCTCTCTGTATAGCCCAACTCCTGATCCTGTCACTGATCCAATGGTGTCATCTCTCTGTAGCCCAACTCCTCTACTGATCCAATGGTGTCATCTCTCTGTAGCCCAACTCCCTCTACTGATCCAATGGTGTCATCTCTCTGTATAGCCCAACTCCCTCTACTGATCCAATGGTGTCATCTCTCTGTAGCCCAACTCCCTCTACCGATCCAATGGTGTCATCTCTCTGTATAGCCCAACTCCCTCTACTGATACAATGGTGTCATCTCTCTGTATAGCCCAACTCCCTCTACTGATCCAATGGTGTCATCTCTCTGTATAGCCCAACTCCCTCTACTGATCCAATGGTGTCATCTCTCTGTATAGCCCAACTCCCTCTACTGATCCAATGGTGTCATCTCTGTATCTCTGTAGCCCAACTCCCTCTACTGATCCAATGGTGTCATCTCTCTGTATAGCCCAACTCCCTCTACTGATCCAATGGTGTCATCTCTCTGTATAGCCCAACTCCCTCTACTGATCCAATGGTGTCATCTCTCTTATCCAATAGCCCAACTCCCTCTACTGATCCAATGGTGTCATCTCTCTGTAGCCCAACTCCCTCTACTGATCGAATGGTGTCATCTCTCTGTAGCCCAACTCCCTCTACTGATCCAATGGTGTCATCTCTCTGTATAGCCCAACTCCCTCTACCGATCCAATGGTGTCATCTCTCTGTATAGCCCAACTCCCTCTACCGATCCAATGGTGTCATCTCTCTGTAGCCCAACTCCCTCTACTGATCCAATGGTGTCATCTCTCTGTATAGCCCAACTCCCTCTACTGATCCAATGGTGTCATCTCTCTGTATAGCCCAACTCCCTCTACTGATCCAATGGTGTCATCTCTCTGTATAGCCCAACTCCCTCTACTGATCCAATGGTGTCATCTCTCTGTATAGCCCAACTCCCTCTACTGATCCAATGGTGTCATCTCTCTGTAGCCCAACTCCTCTACTGATCCAATGGTGTCATCTCTCTGTATAGCCCAACTCCCTCTACTGATCCAATGGTGTCATCTCTCTCTGTAGCCCAACTCCCTCTACCGATCCAATGGTGTCATCTCTCTGTATAGCCCAACTCCCTCTACTGATCCAATGGTGTCATCTCTCTGTATAGCCCAACTCCCTCTACTGATCCAATGGTGTCATCTCTCTGTATAGCCCAACTCCCTCTACTGATCCAATGGTGTCATCTCTCTGTAGCCCAACTCCCTCTACTGATCCAATGGTGTCACTCTCTGTATAGCCCAACTCCCTCTACTGATCCAATGGTGTCATCTCTCTGTATAGCCCAACTCCCTCTACCGATCCAATGGTGTCAACTCTCTGTAGCCCAACTCCCTCTACTGATCCAATGGTGTCATCTCTCTGTAGCCCAACTCCCTCTACTGATCCAATGGTGTCATCTCTCTGTATAGCCCAACTCCCTCTACCGATCCAATGGTGTCATCTCTCTGTATAGCCCAACTCCCTCTACTGATCCAATGGTGTCATCTCTCTGTAGCCCAACTCCTCTACTGATCCAATGGTGTCATCTCTCTGTATAGCCCAACTCCCTCTACTGATCCAATGGTGTCATCTCTCTGTAGCCCAACTCATCCTCTAGCCCAACCGATCCAATGGTGTCATCTCTCTGTATAGCCCAACTCCCTCTACCGATCCAATGGTGTCATCTCTCTGTATAGCCCAACTCCCTCTACTGATCCAATGGTGTCATCTCTCTGTAGCCCAACTCCCTCTACTGATCCAATGGTGTCATCTCTCTGTATAGCCCAACTCCCTCTACTGATCCAATGGTGTCATCTCTCTGTATAGCCCAACTCCCTCTACTGATCCAATGGTGTCATCTCTCTGTATAGCCCAACTCCTCTACCGATCCAATGGTGTCATCTCTCTGTAGCCCAACTCCCTCTACTGATCCAATGGTGTCAACTCTCTGTATAGCCCAACTCCCTCTACTGATCCAATGGTGTCATCTCTCTGTATAGCCCAACTCCCTCTACTGATCCAATGGTGTCATCTCTCTGTATAGCCCAACTCCTCTACTACTGATCCAATGGTGTCATCTCTCTGTATAGCCCAACTCCCTCTACTGATCCAATGGTGTCATCTCTCTCTGTATAGCCCAACTCCCTCTACTGATCCAATGGTGTCATCTCTCTGTATAGCCCAACTCCCTCTACTGATCCAATGGTGTCATCTCTCTGTATAGCCCAACTCCTCTACTGATCCAATGGTGTCATCTCTCTGTATAGCCCAACTCCCTCTACTGATCCCCATCTCTCTGTATAGCCCAACTCCCTCTACTGATCCAATGGTGTCATCTCTCTGTATAGCCCAACTCCCTCTACTGATCCAATGGTGTCATCTCTCTGTATAGCCCAACTCCCTCTACTGATCCAATGGTCCAATGGTGTCATCTCTCTGTAGCCCAACTCCCTCTACCGATCCAATGGTGTCAACTCTCTGTATAGCCCAACTCCCTCTACTGATCCAATGGTGTCAACTCTCTGTAGCCCAACTCCCTCTACCGATCCAATGGTGTCAACTCTCTGTATAGCCCAACTCCCTCTACTGATCCAATGGTGTCATCTCTCTGTATAGCCCAACTCCTCTACTGATCCAATGGTGTCATCTCTCTGTATAGCCCAACTCCCTCTACTGATCCAATGGTGTCATCTCTCTGTATAGCCCAACTCCCTCTACTGATCCAATGGTGTCATCTCTGTATAGCCCAACTCCCTCTACTGATCCAATGGTGTCATCTCTCTGTATAGCCCAACTCCCTCTACTGATCCAATGGTGTCATCTCTATGTAGCCCAACTCCCTCTACTTATCCAATGGTGTCATCTCTATGTAGCCCAACTCCCTCTACCGATCCAATGGTGTCAACTCTCTGAGGCCCAACTCCCTCTACTGATCCAATGGTGTCATCTCTATGTAGCCCAACTCCCTCTACTTGATCCAATGGTGCCATCTCTCTGTAGCCCAACTCCCTCTACTGATCCAATGGTGTCATCTCTGTATAGCCCAACTCCCTCTACTGATCCAATGGTGTCATCTCTCTGTGTAGCCCAACTCCCTCTACTGATCCAATGGTGTCATCTCTCTGTAGCCCAACTCCCTCTACCGATCCAATGGTGTCATCTCTCTGTAGCCCAACTCCCTCTACTGATCCAATGGTGTCATCTCTCTGTAGCCCAACTCCCTCTACCGATCCAATGGTGTCATCTCTCTGTATAGCCCAACTCCCTCTACCGATCCAATGGTGTCATCTCTCTGTATAGCCCAACTCCCTCTACTGATCCAATGGTGTCATCTCTCTGTAGCCCAACTCCCTCTACCGATCCAATGGTGTCAACTCTCTGTAGCCCAACTCCCTCTACTGATCCAATGGTGTCATCTCTCTGTAGCCCAACTCCCTCTACCGATCCAATGGTGTCATCTCTCTGTATAGCCCAACTCCCTCTACCGATCCAATGGTGTCATCTCTCTGTATAGCCCAACTCCCTCTACTGATCCAATGGTGTCATCTCTCTGTAGCCCAACTCCCTCTACTGATCCAATGGTGTCATCTCTCTGTATAGCCCAACTCCCTCTACTGATCCAATGGTGTCATCTCTCTGTAGCCCAACTCCCTCTACCGATCCAATGGTGTCATCTCTCTGTATAGCCCAACTCCCTCTACCGATCCAATGGTGTCATCTCTCTCTGTATAGCCCGACTCCCTCTACCGATCCAATGGTGTCATCTCTCTGTAGCCCAACTCCCTCTACTGATCCAATGGTGTCAACTCTCTGTATAGCCCAACTCCCTCTACTGATCCAATGGTGTCATCTCTCTGTATAGCCCAACTCCCTCTACTGATCCAATGGTGTCATCTCTCTGTATAGCCCAACTCCCTCTACTGATACAATGGTGTCATCTCTCTGTATAGCCCAACTCCCTCTACTGATACAATGGTGTCATCTCTCTGTATAGCCCAACTCCCTCTACTGATCCAATGGTGTCAACTCTCTGTAGCCCAACTCCCTCGACCGATCCAATGGTTTCAACTCTCTGTATAGCCCAACTCCCTCTACTGATCCAATGGTGTCAACTCTCTGTAGCCCTACTCCCTCTACCGATCCAATGGTTTCAACTCTCTGTATAGCCCAACTCCCTCTACCGATCCAATGGTGTCATCTCTCTGTATAGCCCAACTCCCTCTACTGATCCAATGGTGTCATCTCTCTGTATAGCCCAACTCCCTCTACTGATCCTATGGTGTCATCTCTCTGTATAGCCCAACTCCCTCTACTGATCCAATGGTGTCATCTCTATGTAGCCCAACTCCCTCTACTTATCCAATGGTGTCATCTCTCTGTATAGCCCAACTCCCTCTACTGATCCAATGGTGTCATCTCTATGTAGCCCAACTCCCTCTACTTATCCAATGGTGTCATCTCTCTGTAGCCCAACTCCCTCTACCGATCCAATGGTGTCATCTCTCTGTATAGCCCAACTCCCTCTACCGATCCAATGGTGTCATCTCTCTGTATAGCCCAACTCCCTCTACTGATCCAATGGTGTCATCTCTCTGTAGCCCAACTCCCTCTACTGATCCAATGGTGTCATCTCTCTGTATAGCCCAACTCCCTCTACTGATCCAATGGTGTCATCTCTCTGTAGCCCAACTCCCTCTACCGATCCAATGGTGTCATCTCTCTGTATAGCCCAACTCCCTCTACCGATCCAATGGTGTCATCTCTCTCTGTATAGCCCGACTCCCTCTACCGATCCAATGGTGTCATCTCTCTGTAGCCCAACTCCCTCTACTGATCCAATGGTGTCAACTCTCTGTATAGCCCAACTCCCTCTACTGATCCAATGGTGTCATCTCTCTGTATAGCCCAACTCCCTCTACTGATCCAATGGTGTCATCTCTCTGTACAATAGCCCAACTCCCTCTACTGATACAATGGTGTCATCTCTCTGTATAGCCCAACTCCCTCTACTGATCCAATGGTGTGTCAATCTCGATCTGTATAGCCCAACTCCCTCTACTGATCCAATGGTGTCAACTCTCTGTAGCCCTACTCCCTCTACCGATCCAATGGTTTCAACTCTCTGTATAGCCCAACTCCCTCTACCGATCCAATGGTGTCATCTCTCTGTATAGCCCAACTCCCTCTACTGATCCAATGGTGTCATCTCTCTGTATAGCCCAACTCCCTCTACTGATCCTATGGTGTCATCTCTCTGTATAGCCCAACTCCCTCTACTGATCCAATGGTGTCATCTCTATGTAGCCCAACTCCCTCTACTTATCCAATGGTGTCATCTCTCTGTATAGCCCAACTCCCTCTACTGATCCAATGGTGTCATCTCTATGTAGCCCAACTCCCTCTACTTATCCAATGGTGTCATCTCTATGTAGCCCAACTCCCTCTACCGATCCAATGGTGTCAACTCTATGAGGCCCAACTCCCTCTACTGATCCAATGGTGTCATCTCTATGTAGCCCAACTCCCTCTACTTATCCAATGGTGCCATCTCTCTGTAGCCCAACTCCCTCTACTGATCCAATGGTGTCATCTCTAGCCCAACTCCCTCTACTGATCCAATGGTGCCCAACTCCCTCTACTGATCCAATGGTGTCAACTCTCTGTCCAATGGTGTCCCAACTCCCTCTACTGATCCAATGGTGTCAACTCTATGTAGCCCAACTCCCTCTACCGATCCAATGGTGTCATCTCTCTGTATACCCCAACTCCCTCTACCGATCCAATGGTGTCATCTCTCTGTATAGCCCAACTCCCTCTACTGATCCAATGGTGTCATCTCTCTGTAGCCCAACTCCCTCTACTGATCCAATGGTGTCAACTCTATGTAGCCCAACTCCCTCTACCGATCCAATGGTGTCATCTCTCTGTATAGCCCAACTCCCTCTACCGATCCAATGGTGTCAACTCTCTGTAGCCCAACTCCCTCTACTGATCCAATGGTGTCATCTCTCTGTAGCCCAACTCCCTCTACCGATCCAATGGTGTCATCTCTCTGTATAGCCCAACTCCCTCTACCGATCCAATGGTGTCATCTCTCTGTATAGCCCAACTCCCTCTACTGATCCAATGGTGTCATCTCTCTGTAGCCCAACTCCCTCTACTGATCCAATGGTGTCATCTCTCTGTATAGCCCAACTCCCTCTACTGATCCAATGGTGTCATCTCTCTGTAGCCCAACTCCCTCTACCGATCCAATGGTGTCATCTCTCTGTAACCCAACTCCCTCTACCGATCCAATGGTGTCATCTCTCTGTAGCCCAACTCCCTCTACTGATCCAATGGTGTCATCTCTCTGTATAGCCCAACTCCCTCTACTGATCCAATGGTGTCACTCCCTCTACTGATCCAATGGTGTCATCCAACAACTCCCTCTACTGATCCAATGGTGACAACTATCTGTGTGGGTGGATGTCAGAGGAAGACAGAGATGTTTTATGTTTGGATGTCAGAGGACGACAGAGATGTTTTATGTGTGTGTGGGTGGATGTCAGAGTATGACAGAGATGTTTTATGTGTGTGTGGGTGGGGGGATGTCAGAGGACGACAGAGATGCTGTATGTGTGTGTGGGTGGGTGGATGTCAGAGTATGACAGAGATGTTTTATGTGTGTGTGGGTGGGGGGGATGTCAGAGGACGACAGAGATGCTGATGTGTGTGTGGTGGGTGGATGTCAGAGTATGACAGAGATGTTGTATGTGTGTGTGGGTGGGTGGATGTCAGAGGACGACAGAGATGCTGTATGTGTGTGTGGGTGGGTGGATGTCAGAGGACAACAGAGATGCTGTATGTGTGTGTGGGTGGGTGGATGTCAGAGGACAACAGAGATGTTTTATGTGTGTGTGGGTGGATGTCAGAGGACGACAGAGATGTTGTATGTGTGTGTGGGTGGGTGGATGTCAGAGGACAACAGAGATGTTTTATGTGTGTGTGGGTGGATGTCAGAGGACGACAGAAATGTTTTATGTGTGTGTGGGTGGATGTCAGAGGACAACAGAGATGCTGTATGTGTGTGTGGGTGGGTGGATGTCAGAGGACAACAGAGATGCTGTATGTGTGTGTGGGTGGGTGGATGTCAGAGGACAACAGAGATGTTTTATGTGTGTGTGGGTGGGTGGATGTCAGAAGACGACAGAGAGCTGTGTAGCTATACATGTAGTGTTCTGTAACAGCTCATTAGCTTAGACAATGCTGTAGAAGCACTGACAGCTGGCTAGCCCTGCTGGTTAGGACTGGGTCTGTTTGATAGGTGGCTAGCCCTGCTGGTTAGGACTGGGTCTGATTGATAGGTGGCTAGCCAGGCTGGTTAGGACTGGGTCTGTTTGATAGATGGCTAGCCCTGCTGGTTAGGACTGGGTCTGTTTGATAGGTGGCTAGCCCTGCTGGTTAGGACTGGGTCTGATTGATAGGTGGCTAGCCCTGCTGGTTAGGACTGGGTCTGTTTGATAGATGGCTAGCCCTGCTGGTTAGGACTGGGTCTGTTTGATAGGTGGCTAGCCCTGCTGGTTAGGACTGGGTCTGTTTGATAGATGGCTAGCCCTGCTGGTTAGGACTGGGTCTGTTTGATAGATGGCTAGCCCTGCTGGTTAGGACTGGGTCTGTTTGATAGATGGCTAGCCCTGCTGGTTAGGACTGGGTATGTTCGATAGATGGCTAGCCCTGCTGGTTAGGACTGGGTCTGTTTGATAGATGGCTAGCCCTGCTGGTTAGGACTGGTTATGTCTGATAGCTGGCTAGCCCTGTTGGTTAGGACTGGGTATGTTTGATAGATGGCTAGCCCTGCTGGGTCTGTTTGATAGATGGCTAGCCCTGCTGGTTAGGACTGGGTATGTTTGATAGATGGCTAGCCCTGCTGGTTAGGACTGGGTATGTTTGATAGCTGGCTAGCCCTGCTGGGTCTGTTTGATAGATGGCTAGCCCTGCTGGTTAGTACTGGGTCTGTTTGATAGATGGTTACCCCTGCTGGTTAGGACTGGGTCTGTTTGATAGATGGCTAGCCCTGCTGGTTAGGACTGGGTCTGATTGATAGATGGCTAGCCCTGCTGGTTAGGACTGGGTCTGTTTGATAGATGGCTAGCCCTGCTGGTTAGGACTGGGTATGTTTGATAGATGGCTAGCCCTGCTGGTTAGGACTGGGTCTGTTTGATAGATGGCTAGCCCTGCTGGTTAGGACTGGGTCTGTTTGATAGATGGCTAGCCCTGCTGGTTAGGACTGGGTATGTTTGATAGATGGCTAGCCCTGCTGGTTAGGACTGGGTCTGTTTGATAGATGGCTAGCCCTGCTGGTTAGGACTGGGTATGTTTGATAGATGGCTAGCCCTGCTGGTTAGGACTGGGTCTGATTGATAGCTGGCTAGCCCTGCTGGTTAGGACTGGGTATGTTTGATAGCTGGCTAGCCCTGCTGGGTCTGTTTGATAGATGGCTAGCCCTGCTGGTTAGGACTGGGTATGTTTGATAGATGGCTAGCCCTGCTGGTTAGGACTGGGTATGTTTGATAGCTGGCTAGCCCTGCTGGGTCTGTTTGATAGATGGCTAGCCCTGCTGGTTAGGACTGGGTCTGTTTGATAGATGACTAGCCCTGCTGGTTAGGACTGGGTCTGATTGATAGGTGGCTAGCCCTGCTGGTTAGGACTGGGTCTGATTGATAGGTGGCTAGCCCTGCTGGTTAGGACTGGGTCTGTTTGATAGCTGGCTAGCCCTGTTGGTTAGGACTGGGTATGTTTGATAGATGGCTAGCCCTGCTGGGGTCTGTTTGATAGATGGCTAGCCCTGCTGGTTAGGACTGGGTCTGTTTGATAGCTGGCTAGCCCTGCTGGTTAGGACTGGGTCTGTTTGATAGCTGGCTAGCCCTGCTGGTTAGGACTGGGTCTGTTTGATAGCTGGCTAGCCCTGCTGGTTAACACTGGTAGCTGCTTTTCCTTAACTCTGCAAAACCATCTCAACTTTGTTGATGTCAAGGGATTGTGGAGGCCAGGTCATCTGATGCAGCACTCCATCACTCTTCTTCTTGGGTCAAATAGCCCTTACACAGCCTGGAGGTGTGTTGGGTCATTGTCCTGTTGAAAAACAAATGATAGTCCCACTGAGCCCAAACCGGATGGGATGGCGTATCGCTGCAGAATGCTGTGGTAGCCATGCTGGTTAAGTGTGCCTTGAATTCTAAATAAATCACATACAGTGTGATGGGGTCACCTTGGGGTCATGATAGGGGCTGCACCAAATGTTTGATGTATTATAATAAATGATTATGCTTATGTTGTATTAATAGAAGGGGAAGGGCTATAGGACCCTCCCCAACTACATTTATAGGGTCCTGGACTACAGATTAGCAGTATATACATATAATCATTATAAGGTTTAATATTATTCCACGGTTCTTTTCCAGTCTTTGCCTCTTATAAGAAACGGTCTGAGAGATGTGTGAGTCATTGCGGTCAAAACAGGGTGTCTGTTTGATAGAGTTTGTTTTGGAGAGGTGATTCAGTAACCATTACTGTTTGTTTTAATTAACTTAATAACAGTTTGTTTTGGAGAGGTTTTACTTAATAAGAGTTTGTTTTGGAGAGGTGATTCAGTGACCATTACTTAATAACAGTTTGTTTTGGAGAGTTGACTCAGTGACCATTACTTAATAATAGTTTGTTTTGGAGAGGTCACTCAGTGACCATTACTTAATAAGAGTTTGTTTTGGAGAGGTCACTCAGTAACCATTACTTAATAAGAGTTTGTTTTGGAGAGGTGTCTCAGTGACCATTATTTAATAATAGTTTGTTTTGGAGAGGTCACTCAGTGACCAATTTAATAATAGTTTGTTTTGGAGAGGTGATTCAGTGATAATCATCTATTAATATTTATTTTGGAGAGGTAACTCAATGACAATTACGTAAATATTAGTTATTATGCAGAGGTAATTCTGACCTAAGGGAGATTACCTAAGGCCTCCCTGACCTAATGGAGATTACCTAAGGCCTCCCTGACCTAAGGGAGATTACCTAAGGCCTCCCTGACCTAATGGAGATTACCTAAGGCCTCCCTGACCTAAGGGAGATTACCTAAGGCCTCCCTGACCTAATGGAGATTACCTAAGGCCTCCCTGACCTAATGGAGATTACCTAAGGCCTCCCTGACCTAATGGAGATTACCTAAGGCCTCCCTGACCTAATGGAGATTACCTAAGGCCTCCCTGACCTAATGGAGATTACCTAAGGCCTCCTGACCTAAGGGAGATTACCTAAGGCCTCCCTGACCTAATGGAGATTACCTAAGGCCTCCCTGACCTAAGGGAGATTACCTAAAGGCCTCCCTTGTTTTGGAGATTACCTAAGGCCTCCCTGACCTAAGGAGTTTGTTTTGGAAGGCCTCCCTGACCTAAGGGAGATTACCTAATAAGAGCCTTTGTTTTGGAGATTACCTAAGGCCTCCCTGACCTAAGGGAGATTGTTTTAAGTGCCTCCCTGACCAGGATTTAATAATAGCCTCCCTGACCTTTGGGGAGGGTGGCCTGTTATTAAGAGTTTGATTTGCAGAGGTAATTCTGACCTATTAATATTTATGGGGAGAGGTGACCTGTTGATTAGAGGTTGTTAAGGGGAGATTACCTACTTTGCAGAGGTAATTCTGACCTATGGGGAGATTACCTAAGGCCTCCCTGACCTAATGGAGATTACCTAAGGCCTCCCTGACCTAAGGGAGATTACCTAAGGCCTCCCTGACCTAATGGAGATTACCTAAGGCCTCCCTGACCTAAGGGAGATTACCTAAGGCCTCCCTGACCTAATGGAGATTACCTAAGGCCTCCTGACCTAATGGAGATTACCTAAGGCCTCCTGACCTAATGGAGATTACCTAAGGCCTCCCTGACCTAATGGAGATTACCTAAGGCCTCCCTGACCTAATGGAGATTACCTAAGGCCTCCCTGACCTAAGGGAGATTACCTAAGGCCTCCCTGACCTAATGGAGATTACCTAAGGCCACCCTGACCTAAGGGAGATTACCTAAGGCCTCCCTGACCTAATGGAGATTACCTAAGGCCTCCCTGACCTAAGGGAGATTACCTAAGGCCTCCCTGACCTAAGGGAGATTACCTAAGGCCTCCCTGACCTAAGGGAGATTACCTAAGGCCTCCCTGACCTAAGGGAGATTACCTAAGGCCTCCCTGACCTATGGGGAGGGTGGCCTGTTGATTAAGAGGTTGATTTGCAGAGGTAATTCTGACCTATGGGGAGGGTGACCTGTTTATTAAGAGGTTGATTTGCAGAGGTAATTCTGACCTATGGGGAGATTACCTAAGGCCTCCCTGACCTAATGGAGATTACCTAAGGCCTCCCTGACCTAATGGAGATTACCTAAGGCCTCCCTGACCTAAGGGAGATTACCTAAAGCCTCCCTGACCTAAGGGAGATTACCTAAGGCCTCCCTGACCTATGGGGAGGGTGGCCTGTTGATTAAGAGGTTGATTTGCAGAGGTAATTCTGACCTATGGGGAGATTACCTAAGGCCTCCCTGACCTAATGGAGATTACCTAAGGCCTCCCTGACCTAAGGGAGATTACCTAAGGCCTCCCTGACCTAAGGGAGATTACCTAAGGCCTCCCTGACCTATGGGGAGGGTGGCCTGTTGATTAAGAGGTTGATTTGCAGAGGTAATTCTGACCTATGGGGAGATTACCTTAGGCCACCCTGACCTGTGGGGAGGGTGGCTTGTTGAATAATTTCGGAGATCTAATTTCTCTGAAAATTACCTATACCACGCTGACCTATGGGGAGGGAGGTTTGTTGAATAATGTTTGAGAGGAGAGGTAATTCTGTGAAAAGTACCTTATAAAAAGTTAATTTTGGAGAGGTAATTCTGTGAAAAGTACAAAGTAATGAGTTGAGTTGTTTATGAGTGTTGTGTTGTTTTATCTGAGGATTATGGCTGTTTTATTGGGTAATGACCCAATGGTGGAATAAAAAGTTAGGAGTAGGACAGAAGTTATTTGAACAAAAGGTTGAACATATGTGTTAGTGACACCTTCCTACCTTAGGACAGTACAGGAAATGTACAACCCCTTAGTATAGCAGTAAACTATTACCAGGAAGTGTACAACCCCTTAGTGTACCAGTAAACTATTACCAGGAAGTGTACAACCCCTTAGTGTACCAGTAAACTATTACCAGGAAGTGTACAACCCCTTAGTGTACCAGTAAACTATTACCAGGAAGTGTACAACCCCTTAGTGTACCAGTAAACTATTACCAGGAAGTGTACAACCCCTTAGTGTACCAGTAAACTATTACCAGGAAGTGTACAACCCCTTAGTGTACCAGTAAACTATTACCAGGAAGTGTACAACCCCTTAGTGTACCAGTAAACTATTACCAGGAAGTGTACAACCCCTTAGTGTACCAGTAAACTATTACCAGGAAATATACAACCCCTTAGTGTACCAGTAAACTATTACCAGGAAGTGTACAACCCCTTAGTGTACCAGTAAACTATTACCAGGAAGTGTACAACCCCTTAGTATACCAGTAAACTATTACCAGGAAGTGTACAACCCCTTAGTATACCAGTAAACTATTACCAGGAAGTGTACAACCCCTTAGTGTACCAGTAAACTATTACCAGGAAGTTGTGTTCTGTTGAGATGACTTTGTGACGCTTTCACCAGGGGCATTGCTGGATATAACATTACTGTTACTCTACACCCTTATGATATAACATTACTGTTACTCTACACCAGTGGTTTGGCCCTCTGAACAATACCAGAGACGCTATCGAATTTTTTTCCTATTTGGCCTCCAGATAGGCCCGGCCCTGTCAAAGAGAGAACGGAATAATGGCGAAAAGGTTAGGTAAGAGAAAAATTGATTCAGAATGCAGGGTATTTAACCTGCAGTGGACAAACTAATTTTTTTTTGTTCAATGCAAAGAAAAGGCTGTTTGTCTCATCTGTCAAGAGACGGTGGCGGTATTCAAAGAATACAATCTTCGCCGACACTATGAATCCCGTCACAAAGACAAGTACGATAGCTTGCAAGGCCAAATACGAGCAGACAAACTCTCAAAGCTAAAAAGTGGACTACTATCTCAGCAGAATACATTTGTACGCCAAGCTCAGCTGAACCAGGCATCCGTTCGGACCAGCTTTCGGGTTGCTAAACTGATAGCAAGAAGCGGTAAGCCTTTCACTGACGGAGAGTTTGTTAAGAAATGTATGGATGCTGTCGCGGAGGAGGTGTGTCCCGAGAAGAAAGATGCATTTAATGCCGTAAGTCTGTCGGCGAGTACAATCACCAGACGCGTTGAAGAAATCGGGAGTAATGTATATGCCCAGCTGCAGCAGAAGACGAAAGAATTTGACTTTTTTCATTAGCACTGGATGAGAGCACGGACGTGCAAGACACAGCGCAACTGCTCATTTTTATTCGTGGAGTTAGCGCAAACTTTGAGATATGCGAGGAGCTGGCAGCCCTCCAAAGTCTCAAAGGGACTACAACGGGAGAGGATATTTTTGACAAAGTGTGCCAAACCATGGAGAAGTTGGACCTGGACTGGTCAAAGCTAGCTAGCATCACGACTGACGGGGCTCCTAGCATGGTGGGCGAAACTCGCGGTCTAATAGGACGCATGAACCGGGAGTTGGAAAAAGGGGTCTCACCGCCCGCTACGAGTCCACTGCCTAATTCACCAGCAAGCACTGTGCTGCAAAGTGTTGAAGTGGGATTCTGTAATGAAGGTTGTGGTGTCGTGCATAAACTTCATCAGAGCAAAGGGACTTAAACACAGGCAGTTCCAAGAATTCCTGTCTGAACTGGAGTCTACGCACGGAGATGTGCTGTACTACACAGAGGTCCGATGGCTGAGCCGGGGCAGAGTTTTGAGGCGTTTTTACGAGCTGCTACCCGAAATTAACGCATTTCTTCATTTAAAAGACAAAACGGTCCCAGAGCTGATCGACCCAGAATGGAAATGGCACCTCGCATTTTTAACAGACGTGACAGAAATACTTAACAGCCTTAACTTGCAGCTACAAGGTGAGGGGAAACTCATTTGCGACATGTATTCACACATAAAAGCATTTGAGGTGAAATTAGCGCTGCTTTTGGAACAAGTGAAAAGCGCAACTTCGTCCATCTTCCTGCTACCCAAAACCTGTCGACAGAGAACCCAGCGGTCCCGTTCCCAGCTGAAAAGTGCCTGGAAGCACTGGAAATGCTGAAGGCGGAGTTCGGTGTGCGATTCAGTGAACTACATGTTCATGCAAAAGAAATCCCTCTTTTTCAGAACCCCTTTGTTGCCGACATTGATGAAGCCCAGCCTTCATATCAGTTTGAGTTGGCTGAGTTACAGAACTGTGATGTTCTGAAAGACGCATTCAAGCCCAACAGTCTCATTGACTTCTATGCCGCCCTCCCAAACGACACATATCCAAACATCAAAAAACACGCAATGAAAATGTCCACAGTTTTTGGCAGCAGGTATATCTGCGAGAAAACCTTTTCTCGCATGAAACTGCTGAAAACCCCGATGAGATCAAGATTGACAGATGAACATTTGCATCAGTGCTTGAGACTGGCTGTAACTAGAATGGAACCTGATATTCAACTTCTCACCAGCCAGATGCAGGCCCACAGTTCACACTGATGAACATACATAGGTAAGCTCACTTTTCTGACTTGAATGAGTCATTCTGATTATAAACAAATATAATCATAATAAAATCTACTGGGATAAAATCCATCTTTACAACCATACTGGTAGTGAAATGTATTGTGCTGTGTAGGTGCTGTATCACTTAGTTCAGTTTCTCAACCTGCTTCTTTTGTGGTTTTCACAGGGAAGTTGATGAGAGAGAGCTGCAAACAGCGGTGTCTACAAGCCTACTGGAACCTACAAAAGGATTATAAGGAAGGAACACAAGAACTTTAAGAGACTGCTCATATATGTCAGAGAGATTCTGCTCTGACAACTGAGCTGAACTTTTATCTGTTAAGATTGTGCATGGCACGACAGAAAGTTAATGTTCCATGGCTTTTTTTTCTATGAAGAACCCAGAGAGAGTTATTTAGTTATTATTTATTTCCTGTTTTTTCTGTGAAGAACTCAGAGAGGGTTATTTAGTTATTATTTATTTCATTAATAGTGTTATTATTTGTTTCCTGACTTTTTTTCTGTAAAGAACCTGGAAAGGGTTATTTGGTTATGTGTGGCTTTCTGGAAAACAATACATTTTTTAAGCTCCCCTACGATCGTCACACTTTTTCTGTTACAAACTGACACCGGCTCCCCATCAGAGAAGGGAAAAGTTATGTGGCCCTCACAGGAAAAAGTTTGGGGACCCCTGCTCTACACCCTTATGATATAACATTACTGTTACTCTACACCCTTATTATATAACATTACTGTTACTCTACACCCTTATGATATAACATTACTGTTACTCTACACCCTTATGATATAACATTACTGTTACTCTACACCCTTATGATATAACATTACTGTTACTCTACACCCTTATGATATAACATTACTGTTACTCTACACCCTTATGATATAACATTACTGTTACTCTACACCCTTATGATATAACATTACTGTTACTCTACACCCTTATGATATAACATTACTGTTACTCTACACCCTTATGATATAATATTACTGTTACTCTACACCCTTATGATATAACATTACTGTTACTCTACACCCTTATGATATAACATTACTGTTACTCTACACCCCTATGATATAATATTAGGAAGTCTATCATGTGGTTGTGTTGGGAAAATTATGATTAAATGACTGAACAAATCATTTTAAATGGCACTGTAAATAAGTAAATTTATACTCTGTGTTATTATATCTGATTAACAATATGAGTTCATAAGAAGGGATTGTGTGACACGGTCAAGGAGTAATTAAAGTTAATGAACACCATTCCAACTAGGCAGAAACGAATGGGTTGTGGATTAAGTGAGCAGATAAGGTAGTTAACCTATGGTTGAACCTGACGAAACTGAGCTCTGGGGTTTTTAGATAAGGAAGTGAGTGCATTCCTATGTTTTCTGTTAATTAGAACTGTCAGCTAAGTGGTGATTGATAATGTTGGGGGGTCAAAAGTTAATTCAGTTATGTTGTGTGACCTGTGAGTGTGTTAGTAAGATAGAATGAACTTTTCACCTCACTTTGTCCCGGTCGAGAGGAGGGGATTCTGTTAAAACAATGAAATGACATCATGTTTTGTATATAAACTGTTGCTCGTAGTGAAGTGGCAGCGCGCTCCGAGAATAAATTCTGTTACCTATTATTGAAAAGACTGGTCTCCGTCTATTTTATGCAAACAAGAATCTTACAAATTCTCATAAAATAGATTAAGGGTTTTCAATGAATGAAAACACATTGGCATAATTAAATTACAGTAACAGGTTGTCTCTGTGAGGCCCGTGTGTGAAGCCTGGATTAAGTGAGAGTAGAATTAGGATTACAGTATCACCCACTGTTGTTTAACACACACTGAAAGGAGATAGAGAATCATTTATATAGGCATTTTCACACAATATTACACCCACTTTAGGATAACCCGAAAGAAATTGTAAAACACATTACACACAGACTATGTACATAAAAAGCCAGAGCACCAAGGCAGAGTCAAACCAGAAATGAGGAGATAGTTGCAATGAAGCCTGACACGCCTGTTGAATATATGCAAATGAAGCCTGACACGCCTGTTGAATATATGCAAATGAAGCCTGACACGCCTGTTGAATATATGCAAATGAAGCCTGACACGCCTGTTGAATATATGCAAATGAAGCCTGACACGCCTGTTGAATATATGCAAATGAAGTTTCCCGCTGTGAAATTTACATAAACTTTTTAAGAAATGGCATGTCTGGACAGAAATGGCATGTCTGGACAGAAATGGCATGTCTGGACAGAAATGGCATGTCTGGACAGAAATGGCATGTCTGGACAGAAATGGCATGTCTGGACAGAAATGGCAGGTCTGGACGGAGACGGCAGGAGAAAACAGATATCCACTGGATGGGTCATTCAACAAGACTAGGTTGGATTTAGTCAAGGAGATAATTCAGACAAGACATGGTTGGATTTAGTCAAGGAGATCATTCAGACAAGACAAATGGACAAAAAGAAGGGAAGTACCCTGATATCAGATGATGATGCTGGAAGGACAGATCTGTACTACCTGGTTAAATCTAAAGAAGGGAAGTACCCTGATATCAGATATTAGATTGTCACCGCCCCACCGCCCCACCGTCCCACCTCCCCACCGCCCCACCACCAACTGCAATGCGCAAACAATTGCAAAATGGCTAGGAAATCATACCCAGGTTCGGTGTGCCTGAGGTTTTGTCTGCAGACAACGGGACCCATCTCATAGGAGATGTGGTTGCCCAAGTGGCCAAAATGATGGATGTTGACCAGAGGTTTGTGTCCGTCTATCACCCGCAGAGTAACAGGATTATGGAGAGGGCTAATTAAATGATCAAAGGGGGGCTTGCATAGCCTGCCATTACACAACAATGAGCTGGGTGGAATGCTTTCCCCTTGTCCTCGTGCAGCAGCCTTAACAAGGGTATTGGGTGTACACCTTACGAGATGTTAACAGGACGATACATGAACACACCAGGTGTTTGACCTGTGACTGACCGACAGATAGACATAACTGATAGGTGTCACCAGCAAAGCAGCCCCACACTGTTAGACCTCCTCCTCCATGCTTTACAGTGAGAAATACACATGCAGAGATCATCCCATCACCCACATCGCGTCTCACAGAGACACGGCGGTTGGAACCAAAGATCTACAATTTGGACTCCACACCAAAGGACACATTTCCACTAGTCTAATGTCCATTGCTCGTGTTTCTTGGCCCAAGCAAGTCTCTTCTTCTTATTGGTGTCCTTTAGTAGTGGTTTCTTTGCAGCAATTCAACCATGAAGGCCTGATTCACAGTCTCCTCTGAACAGTTGATGTTGAGATGTCTGTTACCTGAACTCTGTGAAGCATTTATTTGGGCTGCAATTTCTGAGGCTGGTAACTCTAATGAACTTATCCTCTGGGTCTTCCGTTCCTGTGGCGGTCCTCATGAGAGCCAGTTTCATCATATCGCTTAATGGTTTTTGCAACTAAACTTTAAGAAACGTTCAAAGTTCTTGACATTTCACGTATTGACTGACCTTCATGTCTTAAAGTAATGATGGACTGTCATTTATCTTTGCTTATTTGGGCTGTTCTTGACATAATATGGACTTGGTCTTTTACCAAATAGGGTTATCTTCTGTATACCACCCCTACCTTGTTACAACGCAGCTGATTGGCTCAAACGCATTAAGAAGGAAATACATTCCACAAATAACATTTAAGAAGGCACATCGGTTAATCGAAATGCATTCCGGGTGACTACCCCATGAAGCTGGTTGAGAAAATGCCAAGAGTGTGCAAAGCTGTCATCCGGGCAAAGGGTGACTATTTGGGGCAGCAGGGTAGCCTAGTGGTTAGAGCTTTAGGCTAGTAACTAAAAGGGTGACTATTTGGGGCGGCAGGGTAGCCTAGTGGTTAGAGCTTTGGGCTAGTAACTAAAAGGTTGACTATTTGGGGCGGCAGGGTAGCCCAGTGGTTAGAGCTTTGGGCTAGTAACCAAAAGGTTGACTATTTGGGGTGGCAGAGTAGCCTAGTGGTTAGAGCTTTGGGCTAGTAACCAAAAGGTTGACTATTTGGGGCGGCAGGGTAGCCTAGTGGTTAGAGCTTTGGGCTAGTAACTAAAAGGTTGACTATCTGGGGCGGCAGGGTAGCCCAGTGGTTAGAGCTTTGGGCTAGTAACCAACAGGTTGACTATTTGGGGCGGAAGAGTAGCCTAGTGGTTAGAGCTTTGGGCTAGTAACCAAAAGGTTGACTATTTGGGGCGGCAGGGTAGCCTAGTGGTTAGAGCTTTGGGCTAGTAACCAAAAGGTTGACTATTTGGGGCGGCAGGGTAGCCTAGTGGTTAGAGCTTTGGGCTAGTAACCAAAAGGTTGACTATTTGGGGCGGCAGGGTAGCCCAGTGGTTAGAGCTTTGGGCTAGTAACCAAAAGGTTGACTATTTGGGGCGGCAGGGTAGCCTAGTGGTTAGAGCTTTGGGCTAGTAACCAAAAGGTTGCTAGATCGAATCCCTGGGCTGACAAGTTAACAATCTGTCTGTTCTGCCCCTGAACAAGGCAGTTAACCCACTGTCCCTAGGCCGTCAATGTAAATAAGAATTTGTTCTTAACTGACTTGTCTGGTTAAATAAATAAAAACATTTTTTTGAAGAATCTCAAATATAAAATATATTTTCATTTGTTTATTTTGATTTGTTAAACTATTTTTTGTTTACTACATGATTCCATATGTGTTATTTCATAGTTGATGTCTTCACTATTATTTTACAATGTAGAAAATAGTAAAAAATAAAGAAAAACCCTTGAATGAGTAGGTGTGTCCAATCTTTTGACAGGTAGTATAAGTCTTTGGAAGGGCATGAGAATCATGAGCCTCCTAGGTTTCGTATTGAGGTCAGTGTACCCAGAGGAGGACAGGAGCTGGAGCCTCCTAGGTTTCGTATTGAGGTCAGTGTACCCAGACGAGGACAGGAGCTGGAGCCTCCTAGGTTTCGTATTGAGGTCAGTGTACCCAGACGAGGACAGGAGCTGGCTGTAAATATTTTCTTAATGTCTTCTTGAACTGCACTGTTGGGCTTGTAAGTAAGCCTTTCTACACTTGTTGTATTCGGCGAATGTGACAAAGTTTGATTTGCAAATTAATAATTTGTTCATGAAAAATATCTTTCTCACATATTTGTGTAATTTAACACTGTAATTTAGAGGAATTAGTTGTTTTGGGTGGATTCTTTTCCTTTAAGTATAAAAAAATACATTTTTGAGCAAAATAGACACAATTGCAAACTTCGTGGTGTTGGTCTGATGGTGAAATCTGTCATCGGCCTCCCCTTGCCAGAGGAACATAACCCCCCCATCGGCCTCCCCTTGCCTGAGGAACATACCCCCCCAACCACCACCACTTGTGTCATGTCAGAGGACACCTGGACCACCTACTGAGATGTACATCCCGTTAAGTCAGTCAGGTGATAAATGAGCTGAATAAGAGACTGGAGTAGGACTATAAATACTCTTAGATGTATGTGGTTCTGGTACCAGTTCGGACCAAATGTTTAGCTTATACATCGACCTGTGAATACTGTAGATCCAAATGGCTTGCATTGAGCATTGACCTGTGAATACTGTAGATCCAAATGGCTTGCATTGAACATCGACCTGTGAATACTGTAGATCCAAATGGCTTGCATTGAGCATCGACCTGTGAATACTGTAGATCCAAATGGCTTGCATTGAGCATCGACCTGTGAATACTGTAGATCCAAATGGCTTACATTGAGCATCGACCTGTGAATACTGTAGATCCAAATGGCTTGCATTGAGCATCGACCTGTGAATACTGTAGATCCAAATGGCTTGCATTGAGCATCGACCTGTGAATACTGTAGATCCAAATGGCTTGCATTGAGCATCGACCTGTGAATACTGTAGATCCAAATGGCTTGCATTGAGCATCGACCTGTGAATACTGTAGATCCAAATGGCTTGCATTGAGCCACAGCCCTGGTTCCCATGGACACAGTAATATATATTTTCTGAGCCTGTGTGAAGTAGGATGTGTGCAGTCTGAGACCACTTGAAGCTGGGATATCACTCCTACCGTGTCATTCAACCTCTGGTTGAACCTTACGTCACAGCAATTAACAATTAAGACCACGTGAAGCTGGGATATCACTCCCATCATGTCATTCAACCTCTGGTTGAACCTTACGTCACAGCCATTAACAAAGCACATGCTTGTAATCGCTACATCTTAGAGCAGCGGGACAGAGTGGTTTCATCTCCGGAGCACACGGAGCAATCCATTTATACTCATTAATCCTAACGAGTTCAGGAAGCCGAGCTGGAGCTCTGCGAGACATTCACGGTGATGGGGAGGGGGGCAGACGTGTTGATTAAGAAAGACCTTTAGAAAATATGAAAATGTTTTCTAACACTAAACATACAATTGTGTTTTTTACAGTTATAAGGAAGGTGAAATCTTATAGTTAGTCATTTAATCATTTGTTTATGCTATTGTAGCGTGGTTCGTTCTGCGTTGTGTACTTTTAATTAGGACGCAGCCACAACTGAAGGTCTGCTAGTTGAATTATGTTAACCCTTGGCACAGTCCTAGCTCTCAGGCACCTGCACACGAAGAGACAACACACATTATGTTAACCCTTGGCACAGTCCTAGCTCTCAGGCACCTCGCTATGCCGAAGGTCAGGCAAAAGAGAACAATAAGAGGGTACGGAAATACAGATGGGCCAAACCAAAATATTCAAAAACTTTTACAATCACATGTATGTACAATATTGATATGAAAAAGTGTTTGTACACCAAAGAAAAACATTAGCTATGCAGCTGTTATTAAATTTAAAAAATACACTGAATTATGATTATTACTATTATCAAATGATTAACATCCCCTCTTGACCTCTTGACCTCTTGACCTGGCCTATTTGGATTGGTCCTCGTGTGCAACTTGGTGCATCATCTAGGGGAACGACATCACACTGCTACACTGGGTTTAGAAAGCATATATCAATTCAAGCCTTATTCATTCAGTTTTGTTGAATAGAAAATGCATCATATAAAATATGTCGTGTTTTTAAATGTGTCACAGTTGTACTGTGTACTTGACCTCGTGTTTTAATGTGTGTCAGTTGTACTGTGTACTTGACCTCATGTTGTTATGTGTGTCACAGTTTTACTGCGTACTTGAGTTCGTGTTTTATGTGTGTCACAGTTGTACTGTGTACTTGGCCTCATGTTGTTATGTGTGTCACAGATGTACTGTGTACTTGACCTCATGTTGTTATGTGTGTCACAGATGTACTGTGTACTTGACCTCGTGTTTTATGTGTGTCACAGTTGTACTGTGTACTTGACCTCATGTTGTTATGTGTGTCACAGTTGTACTGTGTACTTGACCTCATGTTTTTATGTGTGTCACAGTTGTACTGTGTACTTGAGCTTGTGTCCTCAAAAAGTGATGACACCTCAGCAAATTATTATAATTTTTTAAAATTCTAGAAAGGTGATATTTTATAACCTTTCAAACAGTATTCAGCATTACTAGTTATTGTTTATGGCCCTCTCATGATAAATAATGACTTTTGGTGGATTACGTAGATTTATGTTTCCGAATTTACGTTGCATTGTGCCTAAGAACAGCCCCTAGCCGCGGTATATTGGCCATATACCACACCCCCTCGGGCCTTATTGCTTATTGAGTAAGAACTGTGTGTCGGCCGCGTGGGGAAGAACTCTCAACTCTGAGGTGTCGCTAGCTGGGGCTGTTGTTTCCCACGCGGCCGGGTGTAATAAAATTCCGCATTTCAAACACATACGTTACCTCCTTGCTGTGAGAGCAGTCTCTAACCTCTCCCTTGAACAGCCTCTAACGTCTCCCTTCAACAGTCTCTAACCACTCACTTCAACAGTCTCTAACCACTCTCCCTTGAGCAGTCTCTAACCTCTCTCCCTCCAACAGTCTCTAACCACTCTCCCTTCAACAGTCTCTAACCTCTCTACCTTCAACAGTCTCTAACCTCTCCCTTCAACAGTCTCTAACCTCTCTCCCTTCAACAGTCTCTAACCACTCTCCCTTCAACAGTCTCTAACCTCTCTACCTTCAACAGTCTCTAACCTCTCCCTTCAACAGTCTCTAACCTCTCTCCCTTCAACAGTCTCTAACCTCTCTCCCTTCAACAGTCTCTAACCACTCTCCCTTCAACTCTCAACAGTCTCCTCAACAACCTCTCTCCCTTCCACTAACCCTTTCAACAGTCAGTCTCTAACCCTCTCCTTCAACAGTCTCTAACCTCTCCTTCAACAGTCTCTAACCTCTCCCTTCAACAGTCTCTAACCCTCTCCCTTCAACAGTCTCTAACCACTCTCCCTTCAACAGTCTCTAACCTAACTCTCCCTTCAACAGTCTCTACCTCTCCCTAATACACCTCCCTTCAACAGTCTCTAACCTCTCCCTTCAACAGTCTCTAACCTCTCCCTTCAACTCTCTCCCTCTCCCTTCAGTCTCTAACCCTCAACAGTCTCTCCCTTCAACAGTCTCTAACCTCCCTTCAACAGTCTCCTTCAAGTCTCTAACCTCTCTCCCTTCAACAGTCTCTAACCTCTCCCTTCAACAGTCTCTAACCCTCCCTTCCAGTCTCTAACAGTCTCTAACCTCTCCCTTCAACAGTCTCTAACCTCTCCCTTCAACAGTCTCTAACCTCTCCCTTCAACAGTCTCTAACCTCTCCCTTCAACAGTCTCTAACCAGTCTCTCCTCTCCCTTCAACAGTCTCTAACCACTAACCTCTCCCCCTTCCCTTCAACAGTCTCTAACCACTCTCCCTTCAACAGTCTCTAACCTCTCCCTTCAACAGTCTCTAACCTCTCCCTCCCTCCCTTCAACAGTCTCTAACCCTCTCCCTTCAACAGTCTCTCAACAGTCTCTAACCTCTCCCTTCAACAGTCTCTAACCTCTCCCTTCAACAGTCTCTAACCTCTCTCCCTTCAACAGTCTCTAAACCTCCCTCCCTTCAACAGTCTCTAACCTCTCCCTTCAACAGTCTCTAACCTCTCAGTCTCCTTCTCCCTTCAACACAGTCTCCCTTAACAGTCCTCTCCCTTCAACAGTCTCTCTCTACAGTCTCTAACCACTCTCCCTTCAACAGTCTCTAACCTCTCCCTTCAACAGTCTCTAACCTCTCCCTTCAACAGTCTCTAACCCTCTCCTTCAACAGTCTCTAACCTCTCTCCCTTCAACAGTCTCTAACCCTCTCCCTTCAACAGTCCCTCTCCCTTCAACAGTCTCTAACCTCTCCCTTCAACAGTCTCTAACCACTCTCCCTTCAACAGTCTCTAACAGTCTCTAACTCTCCTTCAACAGTCTCTAACAGTCTCTCTCCCTTCAAGTCTCTAACCTCTCTCCCTACAGTCCTAACCACTCTCCCTTCCAGTCTCTAACAACAGTCTCTAACCTCTCCCTTCAACAGTCTCTAACCACTCTCCCTTCAACAGTCTCTAACCACTCTCCCTTCAACAGTCTCTAACCTCTCCCTTCAACAGTCTCCCTTCAACAGTCTCTCTCTCCCTTCAACAGTCTCTAACCTCTCTCCCTTCTAACCACTCTCCCTTCAACAGTCAGTCTCTAACCTCTCCCCACAGTCTCTAACCTCTCCCTTCAACAGTCTCTAACCTTCAACAGTCTCCTCTCCCTTCAACAGTCTCTAACCTCTCCCTTCAACAGTCTCTAACCACTCTCCCTTCAACAGTCTCTAACCACTCTCCTTCAACAGTCTCTAACCACTCTCCCTTCAACAGTCTCTAAACAGTCTCTCTCTCCCTTGGACAGTCTCTAAACTCTCCCTTCAACAGTCTCTAACCACTCTCCCTTCAACAGTCTCTAACCACTCTCCCTTCAACAGTCTCTAACCACTCTCCCTTCAACAGTCTCTAACCACTCTCCCTTCAACAGTCTCTAACATCTCTCCCTTCGACAGTCTCTAACCACTCTCCCTTGGACAGTCTCTAACCTCTCTCCCTTGGACAGTCTCTAACCACTCTCCCTTCAACAGTCTCTAACCACTCTCCCTTCAACAGTCTCTAACCACTCTCCCTTCAACAGTCTCTAACCACTCTCCCTTCAACAGTCTCTAACCTCTCCCTTCAACAGTCTCTAACCTCCCCCTTCAACAGTCTCTAACCACTCTCCCTTCAACAGTCTCTAACCTCTCCCTTCAACAGTCTCTAACCCTCTCCTTCAACAGTCTCTAACCTCTCCCTTCAACAGTCTCTCTCTCCCTTCAACAGTCTCTAACCTCTCCTTCCAGTCTCTCTCCCTTCAACAGTCTCTCCCTTCAACCTAACCACTCTCCCTTCAACAGTCTCTAACCTCTCCCTTCAACAGTCTCTAACCACTCTCCCTTCTCTCCCTTCAACAGTCTCTAACCTCTCCCTTCAACAGTCTCTAACCACTCTCCCTTCAACAGTCTCTAACCTCTCCCTTCAACAGTCTCTAACCTCTCCCTTCAACAACCTCTCCCTTCAACAGTCTCTAAGAACAGTCTCTCTCTAACTTGAGCAGTCTCTAACCACTCTCCCTTCAACAGTCTCTAACTCTCCCTTCAACAGTCTCTCTCCCTTCAACAGTCTCTCCATTAAGTCTCTAACCTCTCCCTTCAACAGTCTCTAACCTCTCCTTCAACAGTCACTAACCTCTCCCTGCAACAGTCTCTAACCTCTCCCTTCAACAGCCTCTAACCTCTCCCTTCAAACCTAACTCTCCCTTCAACAGTCTCTAACCTCTCCCTTCAACAGTCTCTAACCACTCTCCTTCAACAGTCTCTAACCTCTCCCTTCAACAGTCTCTAACCTCTCCCTTCAACAGTCTCTAACCACTCTCCCTTCAACAGTCTCTAACCTCTCCCTCCAACAGTCTCTAACCTCTCCCTCCAACAGTCTCTAACCACTCTCCCTTCAACAAGAGCAAACAACCGCAGTACACGTTCGTTATTGATCATCTTTAATAACACACGTGGACGTTCTTTCAGTTCTTTTATAGGGGAGACGTGGGGACGACTAGGTACTGAATATCTGTCCAGATGAATACCAAATACGGATGTTCTCTTTGAGAGATATTATCACTCCTCTGTCAGAGTGGTATGTCTCATGACGCTCATGATGGATGCCTCCAAGATGTTATTTTTGAAAACAGACATTGGCTATCTCCCAAATGGCCCCTTTAGTCCTTAGTGCAATACCTATTGGTTCTGGTCAAAGTTGTGCACTATGTAGGGATTAGGGGATCATATGGCTCTGGTCAAAAGTAGTGCACTATATAAGGAATAGGCTGTCATTGAGCTCTGGTCTAAAGTAGTGCACTATATAGGGAATAGGGTGCCATATGGCTCTGGTCTAAAGTAGTGCACTATATTGGGAATAGGGTGCCACTTGGGACACCAACATTTCCACTCCTCTGTGAGAGCTTTCTCAAAACATTCATGATGGATGTAAATGTTATTTTTGAAAACAGATATTGGCAAGGTCCTGAATGGCACCCTTGTCCCTATTTTTAGCACCTTGGTCCCTATATAGTGCACTACTTTTGAACTAGGGTGCTGTTTGGGATGCAACCCATTACCACCTCACTGTGAGAGCTTCCTCAGTCCATCCAGTAAAAAAGTAGCTTGACTCAGAAGTTTATAAATCCAAAGTGTTTTTTTGGGGGGGTGGATGGAGGATTTTATAAGGCTTATGAACTGTGAAATAACCCTCCACTCCCTGAAATCATCTTGATGTTGTAATGTTGTTACAGCAACAAATGAAACATGGACTATTTCAGCGAGCGCTGCTGTTCCAGCATTCTCAGAACACTCGTGTCACAATGAATAGCACATCTGGATGTTCTCTTTTAAAAGACATTCTCACCTCTGTGAGAGCGATCTCATCCTGCAGATGTGTGTAACAAGTGTAAACGGAGGTAGAGAAGTGATGAGTAAGCTTGTCAGAGACCTGGGCCCCTAACCACAAAAACATTTTAGTATAATGCTGATCTAGGATCTGTCGATGCAATCTTATTATTCGTGATGATCTATAAGTCAAAACTGATGCTAGATGTGCCTGGATTCATATAGTGTCTCAAAGTAGGAGTGCTGATCTAGAATCAGTTTTGCCTTTTCAAATCAGAGAATCTTATTTCTTATGATATTAAAGTCTAAACTCTGAGACACTTTTCTGAATAGTACAGTCGGTAAGTTAGCTAGCTACTCTACCAGCAGCTCTAGTTAAGATAGCTAGTTACTCTACCCAGCAGCATCCTAGCTATTTTATTAGCTACTCTACCAGCAGCATCCTAGTTATCTAGCTAGTACAGCTAGCTAGCTACTCTACCAGCAGCATCCTAGTTATCCTAGCTAGTCGGTACAGCTCGGTAAGCTAGCTAGCTACTCTACCAGCAGCATCCTAGTTATCCTAGCTAGTCGGTACAGCTCTAGTTATCCTAGTAGCTAGCTAGCTAGCTACTCTACCAGCAGCATCCTAGTTATCCTAGCTAGTCAGTACAGCTCGGTAAGCTGTAAGCTAGCTACTCTACCAGCAGCATCCTAGTTATCCTAGCTAGTCGGTACAGCTCGGTAAGCTAGCCTAGCTACTCTACCAGCAGCATCCTAGTTATCCTAGCTAGTCAGTACAGCTAGCAGCTACTCTACCAGCAGCATCCTAGTTATCCTAGCTAGTCAGTACAGCTCGGTAAGCTAGAGCTGACTATAGAGTCAGGCCACGTCAATACAGTCTTTCTTCAACATAATATATGTTAGTACTTTACCAACTAGTCTTTAATAAACAGTTGTTTTCTTTCTATAACTCATCAGCAACTTGTCAATCACCCTCGTGGTTGTATCGGTGTCTCTATAGCAGCTTGTTAATCACCCTCGTGGTTGTGTGGGTGTCTCTATAGCAGCTTGTTAATCACCCTCGTGGTTGTGTGGTGTCTCTATAGCAGCTTGTTAATCACCCTCGTGGTTGTGTGGGTGTCTCTATAGCAGCTTGTTAATCATCCTCGTGGTTGTGTGGGTGTCTCTATAGCAGCTTGTCAATAACCCTTGTGGTTGTGTGGGTGTCTCTATCGCAGCTTGTCAATAACCCTCGTGGTTGTGTGGGTGTCTCTATAGCAGCTTGTCAATCACCCTCGTGGTTATGTGGGTGTCTCTATAGCAGCTTGTCAATAACCCTCGTGGTTGTGTGGTTGTCTCTATAGCAGCTTGTTAATCACCCTCGTGGTTGTGTGGGTGTCTCTATAGCAGCTTGTCAATAACCCTTGTGGTTGTGTGGGTGTCTCTATAGCAGTTTGTCAATCACCCTCGTGGTTATGTGGGTGTCTCTATAGCAGCTTGTCAATAACCCTCATGGTTGTGTGGGTGTCTCTATAGCAGCTTGTCAATAACCCTCGTGGTTGTGTGGGTGTCTCTATAGCAGCTTGTCAATAACCCTCGTGGTTGTGTCGGTGTCTCTATAGCAGTTTGTCAATAACCCTCGTGGTTGTCTGGGTGTCTCTATAGCAGCTTGCCAATAACCCTTGTGGTTGTCTCTATAGCAGCTTGTCAATAACCCTCGTGGTTGTGTGGGTGTCTCTATAGCAGCTTGTCAATCACCCTCGTGGTTGTCTCTATAGCAGCTTGTCAATAACCCTCGTGGTTGTGTGGGTGTCTCTATAGCAGTTTGTCAATAACCCTTGTGGTTGTCTGGGTGTCTCTATAGCAGCTTGCCAATAACCCTTGTGGTTGTCTCTATAGCAGCTTGTCAATAACCCTCGTGGTTGTGTGGGTGTCTCTATAGCAGCTTGTCAATAACCCTCGTGGTTGTGTGGGTGTCTCTATAGCAGCTTGTCAATAACCCTCGTGGTTGTGTGGGTGTCTCTATAGCAGCTTGTCAATCACCCTCGTGGTTGTGTGGGTGTCTCTATAGCAGCTTGTCAATCACCCTGTCTCTATAGCAGCTTGGTTGTGTGTCAATAACCCTCGTGGTTGTCTCTATAGCAGCTTGTAATAACCCTCGTGGTTGTGTGGGTGTCTCTATAGCAGCTTGTCAATAACCCTCGTGGTTGTGTGGGTGTCTCTATAGCAGCTTGTCAATCACCCTCGTGGTTGTGTGGGTGTCTCTATAGGAGCTTGTCAATAACCCTCGTGGTTGTGTTGTCTCTATAGCAGCTTGTCAATAACCCTCGTGTTGTGTGGGTATAGCAGCTTGTCAATCACCCTCGTGGTTGTGTGGGTGTCTCTATAGCAGCTTGTCAATAACCCTCGTGGTTGTGTGTGTGTCTCTATAGCAGCTTGCCAATAACCCTCGTGGTTGTGTGGTGTCTCTATAGCAGCTTGTCAATAATCACCCTTGTGGTTGTGTGGGTGTCTCTATAGCAGCTTGTCTCTATAGCAGCTTGTCAATAACCCTCATGGTTGTGTGGGTGTATCTATAGCAGCTTGTCAATAACCCCCTGTGTGTGTGGCTTGCCAATAACCCTCGTGGTTGTGTGGGTGTCTCTATAGCAGCTTGTTAATCACCCTTGTGGTTGTGTGGGTGTCTCTATAGCAGCTTGTCAATAACCCTCATGGTTGTGTGGGTGTATCCAGCTTGTTATACCCCCTCATGGTTGTCTCTATAGCAGCTTGTTAATCCCCTCGTGGTTGTGTGGGTGTCTCTATAGCAGCTTGTTAATCACCCTCGTGGTTGTGTGGGTGTCTCTATCGCAGCTTGCCAATAACCCTCATGGTTGTCTCTATAGCAGCTTGTTAATCACCCTCGTGGTTGTGTGGGTGTCTCTATAGCAGCTTGCCAATAACCCTTGTGGTTGTCTCTATAGCAGCTTGTTAATCACCCTCATGGTTTGTGGGTGTCTCTATAGCAGCTTGTCAATAACCCTCATGGTTGTGTGGGTGTATCTATAGCAGCTTGTTAATCCCCCTCGTGGTTGTGTGGGTGTCTCTATAGCAGCTTGTTAATCACCCTCGTGGTTGTGTGGGTGTCTCTATCGCAGCTTGCCAATAACCCTCATGGTTGTCTCTATAGCAGCTTGTTAATCACCCTCGTGGTTGTGTGGGTGTCTCTATAGCAGCTTGCCAATAACCCTTGTGGTTGTCTCTATAGCAGCTTGTTAATCACCCTCATGGTTTGTGGGTGTCTCTATAGCAGCTTGTTAATCACCCCCGTGGTTGTGTGGGTGTCTCTATAGCAGCTTGTTAATCACCCTCGTGGTTGTGTGGGTGTCTCAGTTATCTCAACCTAGTTGTGAATAGAGTAGTTAAACATATATGTCAAAGGTGAAACAACTTTTGTGCTGGTGGAGAAAAATGAACGTGTGTTAATGAGAAAGAGTGAGAGAGAAAAGCAGAGAGGAGGAAAGACGGAGAGAGAGCAATAGAGTGTGACAGAGAGAGATTGCGGGGGTTGAGTGTGTCACTGGGGGAGGGGGAGAGAGAGAGAGAGAGAGAGAGAGAGAGAGAGAGAGAGAGAGAGGAAAGAGAGGAGAAGATAAGAAGGGAGAGGGAGAGAGAGATGAAGAAAGGGAGAGATGGAAAGAGACAGAGATGGTGAGATGTAGCAAAGCTAGAGAGCACAATGCACAGTTCAGATCGGAACAAGGACACTGACCATTCTCTTCAGGAGGACTTCAGGAGACAAGGGGAGTCTCAAGTTGGATTCAATTAAATCTACCTCGAATATCGCAGCTCATTTGTGTAGGCTATTAGCCAGACAAGACCTGCTGAGTAGTGGCTGAATTTATGCTCAAGCCAACAACTTTTTTCTCATGGAGTGCAGTTATTATGCGAAAGGCGGTTAACATAATAGTTTGTTTAAAAACTTTACATCCTTTGCAAAAAATAACATTTTCCCAGTAATGATCATATTTACACGGACACATCTGAAAGCAAAGCTACCTGATTGCACTCGGATAAATGCAGAAAATTGGCAATCAGAATGAACGTTCCACCACAGCGAACATGTTCTTTTTGATCAGCACATTTGACTTCGGACGTAATGACGTTTGGGTGTGAAAACTATTTATAAGATACATACATTCAGCTCTACTTCACTGGCGCTAAAGAGGATCAGATACAGACCCTGTGTAATATATACCAGGACAGGTCAACCAGACCCTGTGTAATATATAACAGGACAGATCAACCAGACCCTGTGTAATATATAACAGGACAGGTCAACCAGACCCTGTGTAATATATAACAGGACAGGTCAACCAGACCCTGTGTAATATATAACAGGACAGGTCAACCAGACCCTGTGTAATATATAACAGGACAGGTCAACCAGACCCTGTGTAATATATAACAGGACAGGTCAACCAGACCCTGTGTAATATATATAACAGGACAGATCAACCAGACCCTGTGTAATATATAACAGGACAGGTCAACCAGACCCTGTGTAATATATAACAGGACAGATCAACCAGACCCTGTGTAATATATAACAGGACAGATCAACCAGACCCTGTGTAATATATAACAGGACAGATCAACCAGACCCTGTGTAATATATAACAGGACATATCAGATACAGATCCTGTGTAATATATAACAGGACAGATCAGACCCTGTGTAATATATACAGACCCTGTGTAATATATAACAGGACAGGTCAACCAGACTCTGTGTAATATATAACAGGACAGGTCAACCAGACCCTGTGTAATATATAACAGGACAGATCAGATACAGATCCTGTGTAATATATAACAGGACAGATCAGATACAGACCCTGTGTAATATATAACAGGACAGGTCAACCAGACTCTGTGTAATATATGACAGGACAGGTCAACCAGACCCTGTGTAATATATAACAGGACAGATCAGATACAGACCCTGTGTAATATATAGGACAGGACAGGTTTCAGACTCTGTGTAATATATAACAGGACAGGTCAACCAGACCCTGTGTAATATATAACAGGACAGATGAGATACTGACCCTGTGTAATATATAAGAGGACAGGTCAACCAGACCCTGTGTAATATATAACAGGACAGATCAACCAGACCCTGTGTAATATATAACAGGACAGATCAACCAGACCCTGTGTAATATATAACAGGACAGGTCAACCAGACCCTGTGTAATATATAACAGGACAGGTCAACCAGACCCTGTGTAATATAAAACAGGACAGGTCAACCAGACCCTGTGTAATATATAACAGGACAGATCAACCAGACCCTGTGTAATATATAACAGGACTGGTCAACCAGACCCTGTGTAATATATAACAGGACAGGTCAACCAGACCCTGTGTAATATATATAACAGGACAGGTCAACCAGACCGTGTGTAATATATAACAGGACAGATCAACCAGACCCTGTGTAATATATAACAGGACAGATCAACCAGACCCTGTGTAATATATAACAGGACTGGTCAACCAGACCCTGTGTAATATATATCAGGACAGGTCAACCAGACCCTGTGTAATATATAACAGGACAGGTCAACCAGACCCTGTGTAATATATAACAGGACAGGTCAACCAGACCCTGTGTAATATATAACAGGACAGATCAACCAGACCCTGTGTAATATATAACAGGACAGGTCAACCAGACCCTGTGTAATATATAACAGGACAGGTCAACCAGACCCTGTGTAATATATAACAGACAGATCAACAGACCCTGTGTAATATATAACAGGACAGATCAGATACAGACCCTGTGTAATATATAACAGGACAGATCAACCAGACCCTGTGTAATATATAACAGGACAGATCAACCAGACCCTGTGTAATATATAACAGGACAGATCAACCAGACCCTGTGTAATATATAACAGGACAGATCAGATACAGACCCTGTGTAATATATAACAGGACAGGTTAACCAGACCCTGTGTAATATATAATAGGACAGGTCAACCAGACCCTGTGTAATATATAACAGGACAGATCAACCAGACCCTGTGTAATATATAACAGGACAGATCAGCTACAGACCCTGTGTAATATATAACAGGACAGATCAGATACAGATCCTGTGTAATATATAACAGGACAGATCAGATACAGACCCTGTGTAATATATAACAGGACAGGTTAACCAGACCCTGTGTAATATATAACAGGACAGGTCAACCAGACCCTGTGTAATATATAACAGGACAGATCAACCAGACCCTGTGTAATATATAACAGGACAGATCAGATACAGACCCTGTGTAATATATAACAGGACAGGTCAACCAGACTCTGTGTAATATATGACAGGACAGGTCAACCAGACCCTGTGTAATATATAACAGGACAGATCAGATACAGACCCTGTGTAATATATAACAGGACAGGTTTACCAGACTCTGTGTAATATATAACAGGACAGGTCAATCAGACCCTGTGTAATATATAACAGGACAGATGAGATACTGACCCTGTGTAATATATAAGAGGACAGGTCAACCAGACCCTGTGTAATATATAACAGGACAGATCAACCAGACCCTGTGTAATATATAACAGGACAGATCAACCAGACCCTGTGTAATATATAACAGGACAGGTCAACCAGACCCTGTGTAATATATAACAGGACAGGTCAACCAGACCCTGTGTAATATAAAACAGGACAGGTCAACCAGACCCTGTGTAATATATAACAGGACAGATCAACCAGACCCTGTGTAATATATAACAGGACTGGTCAACCAGACCCTGTGTAATATATAACAGGACAGGTCAACCAGACCCTGTGTAATATATAACAGGACAGGTCAACCAGACCTGTGTAATATATAACAGGACAGATCAACCAGACCCTGTGTAATATATAACAGGACAGATCAACCAGACCCTGTGTAATATATAACAGGACTGGTCAACCAAACCCTGTGTAATATATATCAGGACAGGTCAACCAGACCCTGTGTAATATATAACAGGACAGGTCAACCAGACCCTGTGTAATATATAACAGGACAGGTCAACCAGACCCTGTGTAATATATAACAGGACAGATCAACCAGACCCTGTGTAATATATAACAGGACAGGTCAACCAGACCCTGTGTAATATATAACAGGACAGGTCAACCAGACCCTGTGTAATATATAACAGGACAGATCAACCAGACCCTGTGTAATATATAACAGGACAGATCAGATACAGACCCTGTGTAATATATAACAGGACAGATCAACCAGACCCTGTGTAATATATAACAGGACAGATCAGCTACAGACCCTGTGTAATATATAACAGGACAGATCAACCAGACCCTGTGTAATATATAACAGGACAGATCAGATACAGACCCTGTGTAATATATAACAGGACAGGTTAACCAGACCCTGTGTAATATATAATAGGACAGGTCAACCAGACCCTGTGTAATATATAACAGGACAGATCAACCAGACCCTGTGTAATATATAACAGGACAGAACAGACCCTGTGTAATATATAACAGGACAGATCAGATACAGATCCTGTGTAATATATAACAGGACAGATCAGATACAGACCCTGTGTAATATATATAACAGGACAGGTCAACCAGACTCTGTGTAATATATAACAGGACAGGTCAACCAGACCCTGTGTAATATATAACAGGACAGATCAGATACAGACCCTGTGTAATATATAACAGGACAGGTCAACCAGACCCTGTGTAATATATAATAGGACAGGTCAACCAGACCCTGTGTAATATATAACAGGACAGATCAACCAGACCCTGTGTAATATATAACAGGACAGATCAGCTACAGACCCTGTGTAATATATAACAGGACATATCAACCAGACCCTGTGTAATATATAACAGGACAGATCAGATACTGACCCTGTGTAATATATAACAGGACAGATCAGATACAGACTCTGTGTAATATATAACAGGACAGATCAGATACAGACCCTGTGTAATATATAACAGGACAGATCAGATACAGACCCTGTGTAATATATAACAGGACAGGTCAACCAGACTCTGTGTAATATATAACAGGACAGGTCAACCAGACCCTGTGTAATATATAACAGGACATATCAGATACAGATCCTGTGTAATATATAACAGGACAGATCAGATACAGACCCTGTGTAATATATAACAGGACAGGTTAACCAGACTCTGTGTAATATATAACAGGACAGGTCAACCAGACCCTGTGTAATATATAACAGGACAGATCAGATACAGATCCTGTGTAATATATAACAGGACAGATCAGATACAGACCCTGTGTAATATATAACAGGACAGGTCAACCAGACTCTGTGTAATATATAACAGGACAGGTCAACCAGACCCTGTGTAATATATAACAGGACAGATCAGATACAGACCCTGTGTAATATATAACAGGACAGGTCAACCAGACTCTGTGTAATATATAACAGGACAGATAAACCAGACCCTGTGTAATATATAACAGGACAGGTCAACCAGACCCTGTGTAATATATAACAGGACAGATAAACCAGACCCTGGTAATATATAACAGGACAGGTCAACCAGACCCTGTGTAATATATAACAGGACAGGTCAACCAGACCCTGTGTAATATATAACAGGACAGATCAACCAGACCCTGTGTAATATATAACAGGACAGGTCAATCAGACCCTGTGTAATATATAACAGGACAGATGAGATACTGACCCTGTGTAATATATAACAGGACAGGTCAACCAGACTCTGTGTAATATATAACAGGACAGATAAACCAGACCCTGTGTAATATATAACAGGACAGGTCAACCAGACCCTGTGTAATATATAACAGGACAGATAAACCAGACCCTGTGTAATATATAACAGGACAGGTCAACCAGACCCTGTGTAATATATAAAAGGACAGATCAGATACAGACCCTGTGTAATATATAACAGGACAGGTCAACCAGACTCTGTGTAATATATAACAGGACAGGTCAACCAGACCCTGTGTAATATATAACACGACAGATCAACCAGACCCTGTGTAATATATAACAGGACAGGTCAACCAGACCCTGTGTAATATATAACAGGACAGATCAACCAGACCCTGTGTAATATATAACAGGACTGGTCAACCAGACCCTGTGTAATATATAACAGGACAGGTCAACCAGACCCTGTGTAATATATATAACAGGACAGGTCAACCAGACCCTGTGTAATATATAACAGGACAGGTCAACCAGACCCTGTGTAATATATATAACAGGACAGGTCAACCAGACCCTGTGTAATATACAACAGGACAGATCAACCAGACCCTGTGTAATATATAACAGGACAGATCAACCAGACCCTGTGTAATATATAACAGGACTGGTCAACCAGACCCTGTGTAATATATAACAGGACAGGTCAACCAGACCCTGTGTAATATATAACAGGACAGGTCAACCAGACCCTGTGTAATATATAACAGGACAGGTCAACCAGACCCTGTGTAATATATAACAGGACAGATCAACCAGACCCTGTGTAATATATAACAGGACAGGTCAACCAGACCCTGTGTAATATATAACAGGACAGATCAATCAGACCCTGTGTAATATATAACAGGACAGGTAAACCAGACCCTGTGTAATATATAACAGGACAGGTCAACCAGACCCTGTGTAATATATAACAGGACAGATCAACCAGACCCTGTGTAATATATAACAGGACAGATCAGATACAGACCCTGTGTAATATATAACAGGACAGGTTAACCAGACCCTGTGTAATATATAATAGGACAGGTCAACCAGACCCTGTGTAATATATAACAGGACAGATCAACCAGACCCTGTGTAATATATAACAGGACAGATCAGATACAGACCCTGTGTAATATATAACAGGACAGGTTAACAGACCCTGTGTAATATATAATAGGACAGGTCAACCAGACCCTGTGTAATATATAACAGGACAGATCAACCAGACCCTGTGTAATATATAACAGGACAGATCAGATACAGACCCTGTGTAATATATAACAGGACAGGTTAACCAGACCCTGTGTAATATATAATAGGACAGGTCAACCAGACCCTGTGTAATATATAACAGGACAGATCAACCAGACCCTGTGTAATATATAACAGGACAGATCAACCAGACCCTGTGTAATATATAACAGGACAGGTCAACCAGACCCTGTGTAATATATAACAGGACAGGTCAACCAGACCCTGTGTAATATATAACAGGACAGATCAACCAGACCCTGTGTAATATATAACAGGACAGATCAACCAGACCCTGTGTAATATATAACAGGACAGGTCAACCAGACCCTGTGTAATATATAACAGGACAGGTCAACCAGACCCTGTGTAATATATAACAGGACAGATAATATATAACAGGACAGGTCCAGACCCTGTGTAATATATAACAGGACAGGTCAACCAGACCCTGTGTAATATATAACAGGACAGGTCAACCAGACCCTGTGTAATATATAACAGGACAGGTCAACCAGACCCTGTGTAATATATAACAGGACAGGTCAACCAGACCCTGTGTAATATATAACAGGACAGGTCAACCAGACCCTGTGTAATATATAACAGGACAGGTCAACCAGACCCTGTGTAATATATAATAGGACAGGTCAACCAGACCCTGTGTAATATATAACAGGACAGATCAACCAGACCCTGTGTAATATATAACAGGACAGATCAGATACAGACCCTGTGTAATATATAACAGGACAGGTTAACCAGACCCTGTGTAATATATAATAGGACAGGTCAACCAGACCCTGTGTAATATATAACAGAACAGATCAACCAGACCCTGTGTAATATATAACAGGACAGATCAACCAGACCCTGTGTAATATATAACAGGACAGGTCAACCAGACCCTGTGTAATATATAACAGGACAGGTCAACCAGACCCTGTGTAATATATAACAGGACAGATCAACCAGACCCTGTGTAATATATAACAGGACAGATCAACCAGACCCTGTGTAATATATAACAGGACAGGTCAACCAGACCCTGTGTAATATATAACAGGACAGGTCAACCAGACCCTGTGTAATATATAACAGGACAGGTCAACCAGACCCTGTAATATATAACATATCAACCAGAGGACAGATCAACCAGACCCTGTGTAATATATAACAGGACAGGTCAACCAGACCCTGTGTAATATATAACAGGACAGGTCAACCAGACCCTGTGTAATATATAACAGGACAGGTCAACCAGACCCTGTGTAATATATAACAGGACAGGTCAACCAGACCCTGTGTAATATATAACAGGACAGGTCAACCAGACCCTGTGTAATATATAACAGGACAGGTCAACCAGTCCCTGTGTAATATATACCAGGACATTAAGCAGGACTGGGTAGGACCAAGGGGCAGTATATGTCTGTATATTTGATTCAATCAGTACAACACTATTAATGAATATCTTGGTGCAGTATGTTTTTAATCTAAATTCATTCTACATTCCATTCCCAGAAGCTTTTTTTTCTTTGTTCGGGTTAGGTTGCGTCTGTCGATAAGAACATCTCATGGAGCCAAACCCACGTCGACCCCTAGTCCCTAGTCCCTTCGCCTTAAACCCTAGCTCCTAACCCCTACCCAGAGGCAAGTGTTTCTTTTTCAAATATTTACTTTTCAACGTGGCCTTGGGGTTAGCGTGTCCACTCTAACATTGGAAGGTCGGGGGTTCGGTCCCCTGTCGAGTCATACCACAGACTGTAAAAATGGGACCTGATTCTTCTCTGCTCGACACACTGCTCGAATCAAGGAGATACAGTAGATTGGGAGTAAAGCTCTGAGATAGGCTAGTGTCCTGTCCAGGGGGTGTCCTGCACATCAAGCTGCCTCACTACAGAAACAGGAGATAGACTAGTGTCCTGTCCAGGGGGTGTCCTGCACATCAAGCTGCCTCACTACAGAAACAGGAGATAGACTACTGTCCTGTCCAGGGTGTGTCCTCCACATCAAGCTGTCTCACTACAGAAACAGGAGATAGACTAGTGTCCTGTTCAGTGGGTGTACTGTACATCAAGCTGTCTCACTACAGAAACAGCAGATTGACTAGTGTCCTGTTCAGTGGGTGTACTGTACATCAAGCTGTCTCACTACAGAAACAGCAGATTGACTAGTGTCCTGTCCAGGGGGTGTACTGTACATCAAGCTGTCTCACTACAGAAACAGGAGATAGACTAGTGTCCTCTCCAGGGGGTGTCCTGTACATCAACCAGCCTCAAGCTACATAAACAGCTGCCTACTTAATAAGAAATGTGGAAACCATTTCAGCTAGCCTATCACGGGGCAAGGTGGAGATGTTCGTCGATGTAGTGACACTCATCACTTGTCAGAGGGGTGCTTGGTTGAATAAATAACGTACCTGAACACCTTACCGTTGTCCTTCATTTTCTTGCACTAATACCGACACTTGTCTTCTCATGCTAGCAAGGATTTAGCGGATAGCTGCTGAGAAAAGTTTACCAGAGAGGAAGAGGCGAAGCAAGAGGATTTACTCCGCCCCAAAATCTGTCCACGTGAGATAAGCCCTTTTTTGTATGGAGGTCTATGAGACGGTTGTTGCATTACGTCAGGCTTATCACATCAAATCAAACATTATTTGTCACATGCGCCGAATACAAGTGTAGACCTTACAGTGAAATGCTCACTTACAAGCCCTTAACCAACAGTGTAGACCTTACCGTGAAATGCTCACTTACAAGCCCTTAACCAGCAGTGTAGACCTCACAGTGAAATGCTGACTGACAAGCCCTTAACCAACAGTGTAGACCTCACAGTGAAATGCTGACTTACAAGCCCTTAACCAGCAGTGTAGACCTCACAGTGAAATGCTGACTGACAAGCCCTTAACCAACAGTGTAGACCTCACAGTGAAATGCTCACTTACAAGCCCTTAACCAGCAGTGTAGACCTCACAGTGAAATGCTTTACTGACAAGCCCTTAACCAACAGTGTAGACCTCACAGTGAAATGCTGACTTACAAGCCCTTAACCAACAGTGTAGACCTCACAGTGAAATGCTCACTTACAAGCCCTTAAACAACAGTGTAGTTCATGAAAATGTTTACCAAATAAGCTAAAGTATAAAATAATAAAAAGTAACACAATAAAATAACAATAACGAGGCTATATACAGGGGGTACCGGTACCGAGTCAGTGTGGAGGCTATATACAGGGGGTACCGGTACCGTGTCAGTGTGGAGGCTATATACAGGGGGTACCGGTACAGAGTCAGTGTGGAGGCTATATACAGGGGGTACCGGTACAGAGTCAATGTGGAGGCTATATACAGGGGGTACCGGTACAGAGTCAGTGTGGAGGTTATATACAGGGGGTACCGGTACCGAGTCAATGTGGAGGCTATATACAGGGGGTATCGGTACAGAGTCAGTGTGGAGGTTATATACAGGGGGTACCGGTACCGAGTCAGTGTGGAGGTTATATACAGGGGGTACCGGTACTGAGTCAGTGTGGAGGTTATATACAGGGGGTACCAGTACTGAGTCAGTGTGGAGGCTATATACAGGGGGATACCGGTACAGAGTCAGTGTGGAGGTTATATACAGGGGGTACCGGTACAGAGTCCGTGTGGAGGTTATATACAGGGGGTACCGGTACAGAGTCAATGTGGAGGCTATATACAGGGGGTACCGGTACAGAGTCAGTGTGGAGGTTATATACAGGGGGTACCGGTACAGAGTCCGTGTGGAGGTTATATACAGGGGGTACCGGTACAGAGTCAATGTGGAGGCTATATACAGGGGGTACCGGTACAGAGTCAGTGTGGAGGTTATATACAGGGGGTACCGGTACTGAGTCAATGTGGAGGTTATATACAGGGGGTACCGGTACCGAGTCAATGTGGAGGCTATATACAGGGGGTACCAGTACTGAGTCAATGTGCGGGGTTACAGGTTAGTCGAGGTAATGTGTACATGTAGGTAGGGGTGAAGTGACTATGCATAGATAATAAACAGCGAGTAGCTGTTTCGTAATGTTTAGGCTGTTTCAAATGCACTGATATAAGTGGATGCACGTGGCATTCCGGCAACTTCTGCCCTCTCATTGGCTAGGATGGTCCCACCTGACCTCGCCTGCCTTCAATCATCGAGGAGATGTATTTCCATTGTTAGAGCGGTCACTCGACTATCTAGTCAATATAATAGATGATCTTTGGTTTTAGTTACTACCATTATGTGTTTGTCTTCACCTTAAGGTGAATATCCTGACTAAGTCTGTCTGGATGAGGGCTCTACCTTAAGGTGAATACCCTGACTAAGTCTGTCTGGATGAGGGCTCTACCTTAAGGTGAATACCCTGACTAAGTATGTCTGGATGAGGGCTCTACCTTAAGGAGAATACCCTGACTAAGTCTCTCTGGATGAGGGCTCTACCTTAAGGTGAATACCCTGACTAAGTCTCTCTGGATGAGGGCTCTACCTTAAGGTGAATACCCTGACTAAGTCTCTCTGGATGAGGGCTCTACCTTAAGGTGAATACCCTGACTAAGTATGTCTGGATGAGGGCTCTACCTTAAGGAGAATACCCTGACTAAGTGTCTCTAGATGAGGGCTCTACCTTAAGGTGAATACCCTGACTAAGTCTCTCAGGATGAGGGCTCTACCTTAAGGTGAATACCCTGACTAAGTCTCTCTGGATGAGGGCTCTACCTTAAGGTGAATACCCTGACTAAGTCTCTCTGGATGAGGGCTCTACCTTAAGGTGAATACCCTGACTAAGTCTCTCAGGATGAGGGCTCTACCTTAGTCAGGGTTGACATTTTGGACTCTGTTATAGTGTTATATAGCTGGGATAAAACCATGTTCTTCGTAGAGGAAGGCTCTATTGTTGTTAAACCGTTTATATAGCTGGGATAAAACCATGTTCTGGGTGGAGGGAGACTATTGTTGTTAAACCTGTTGTGGACAGGTGTCTTTTATACTGATAACAAGTTCAAACAGGTGTCATTAATACTGGTAACGAGTGGAGGACAGAGGAGCCTCTTAAAGAAGAAGTTACAGGTCTGTGAGAGCCAGAAATTTTGCTTGTTTGTAGGTGACCAAATACTTATTTTCCACCATAATTTGCAAATAAATTAATAAAAAATCCTACAATGTGATTTTCTGGATTTTTTTTCTCTCATTTTGTCTGTCATAGTTGAAGTGTACCTATGATGAAAACACTATTTTTAAGTGGGAGAACTTGCACAATTGGTGGCTGACTAAATACTTTTTTGCCCCACTGTAGCTGGGATAAAACCATGTTCTGGGTGGGGGGAGACTCTATTGTTGTTAAACCTGTTATAGTGGTATATAGCTGGGATTAAACCATGTTCTGGGTGGGGGAGACTCTATTGTTGTTAAACCTGTTATAGTGTTATATAGCTGGGATTAAACCATGTTCTGGGTGGGGGGAGACTCTATTGTTGTTAAAGCTGTTATAGTGGTATATAGCTGGGATTAAACCATGTTCTTGGTGGGGGGAGACTCTATTGTTGTTAAACCTGTTATAGTGTAATATAGCTGGGATTAAACCATGTTCTGGGTGGGGGGAGACTCTATTGCTGTTAAACCTGTTATATAGCTGCAATTAAACCATGTTCTGGGTGGGGGGAGACTCTATTGTTGTTAAACCTGTTATAGTGTAATATAGCTGGGATTAAACCATGTTCTGGGTGAAGGGAGACTCTATTGTTGTTAAACCTGCTATATAGCTGTGATTAAACCATGTTCTGGGTGGAGGGAGACTCTATTGTTGTTAATCCTGTTATAGTGGTATATAGCTGGGATTAAACCATGTTCTTGGTGGGGGGAGACTCTATTGTTGTTAAACCTGTTATATAGCTGGGATTAAACCATGTTCTTGGTGGGGGGAGACTCTATTGTTGTTAAACCTGTTGTAGTGGTATATAGCTGGGATTAAACCATGTTCTGGGTGGGGGGAGACTCTCTTGTTGTTAACCCTGTTGTAGTGTTATATAGCTGGGATTAAACCATGTTCTGGGTGGAGGGAGACTCTCTTGTTGTTAACCCTGTTGTAGTGTTATATAGCTGGGATTAAACCATGTTCTTGGTGGGGGGAGACTCTATTGTTGTTAAACCTGTTATATAGCTGGGATTAAACCATGTTCTGGGTGGGGGGAGACTCTATTGTTGTTAACCCTGTTATAGTGGTATATAGCTGGGATTAAACCATGTTCTTGGTGGGGGGAGACTCTATTGTTGTTAAACCTGGTATATAGCTGGGATTAAACCATGTTCTTGGTGGGGGGAGACTCTATTGTTGTTAAACCTGTTGTAGTGGTATATAGCTGGGATTAAACCATGTTCTGGGTGGGGGGAGACTCTATTGTTGTTAAACCTGCTATAGTGGTATATATCTGGGATTAAACCATGTTCTGGGTGAAGGGAAACTCTCTTATTGTTAACCCTGTTGTAGTGGTATATAGCTGGGATTAAACCATGTTCTGGGTGGGGGGAGACTCTCTTGTTGTTAAACCTGCTATAGTGGTATATAGCTGGGATTAAACCATGTTCTGGGTGGGGGGAGACTCTCTTGTTGTTAACCCTGTTGTAGTGGTATATAGCTGGGATTAAACCATGTTCTGGGTGGAGGGAGACTCTCTTGTTGTTAAACCTGCTATAGTGGTATATAGCTGGGATTAAACCATGGTCTTGGTAGAGGGAGACTCTCTTGTTGTTAACCCTGTTGTACTATTATATAGCTGGGATTAAACCATGTTCTGGGTGGGGGGAGACTCTATTGTTGTTAAACCTGTTATATAGCTGGGATTAAACCATGTTCTGGGTGGGGGGACACTCTATTGTTGTTAATAAACCTGTTCTAGTGTTATATAGCTGGGATTAAACCATGTTCTGGGTGGGGGGAGACTCTATTGTTGTTAAACCTGCTATAGTGGTATATAGCTGGGATTAAACCATGTTCTGGGTAGAGGGAGACTCTCTTGTTGTTAACCCTGTTGTACTATTATATAGCTGGGATAAAACCATGTTCTGGGTGGGGGGAGACTCTATTGTTGTTAACCCTGTTATATAGCTGGGATTAAACCATGTTCTTGGTGGGGGGGAGACTCTATTGTTGTTAAACCTGCTATAGTGGGATATAGCTGAGATTAATCCATGTTCTGGGTGGAGGGAGACTCTATTGTTGTTAAACCTGCTATAGTGGTATATAGCTGGGATTAAACCATGTTCTTGGTAGAGGGAGACTCTATTGTTGTTAAACCTGTTATATAGCTGGGATTAAACCATGTTCTTGGTAGAGGGAGACTCTATTGTTGTTAATCAACCTATTGTAGTGTAGCCTTGGGGTGAAGGGAGGCTCTCTTGTTGAAAACCTATTAATGTCTCCTTTTACTACCTCGTGTTCTCCTGGTCTCCTTCCACTATCCACCTCTCCACCTTTGAGACGATTGGACCATTTTTAGCTAACCGTGCGTGTTCCTGCTGGGCTGATCAAAGTGCCTGTCTTTGAAAGCCAATCATCTGTGAGGAAAGCGAATAACTCCATTCCGTGTTCTGCTCCTCGAACAGCGTCTAACCTCTGACCTGTGATCAGTGGCGCGCCACACTTTCTCTGGACGCCGGCAAGGTCGGAGTCTCCCTCTAAAATCCAATGTGTCTGCCAGACAGCCACTTACAAAGTAGTCCTATAGGCTATCGATCGCTGTCCCATTGGTGTTGAAATTGCGACGTGTCCATGTGGCTGCATGCATATTGAATAATGATAGGCTATCTGTGGTGCCAGGGTTTGTACTGCATAGCATATTGAATAATGATAGGCTATCTGTGGTGCCAGGGTTTGTACTGCATAGCATATTGAATAATGATAGGCTATCTGTGGTGCCAGGGTTTGTACTGCATAGCTTTGCTTTAGCTAAAGGATAACTGTTTATTGGTACAACTATTTGGTCGTCAGTTTCACTAAGTTATACACGGCGTCACAATGCTGCCATTTGTAGACTGCTGGCTGGTGGCACTACTGTAATTACCTTCTCCTCGTTATGACGAACTTGACAACACCGGCCAAACCCGGAAAACGCTGGGCCAATTGTGTGCCGCCCTGTGGGACTCCCAATCGCCCCCGGTTGTGATACGGCCTGGATTCTACTATTCATAGCTATGTGACATATTTAGCTGCTAATTTAATGACAATGAATATGTTTACATGCACATCTCTCTCTTACCTTTCACCTCTATCCTCTCCTACCTTTCACTACTATTCAATTCAATTCAACAAGGGGCTTTATTGGCATGGGAAACATATCTTAACATTGCCAAAGCAAGTGAGGTTGATAATATACAAATTGAAATAAACAATCAAAAATGAACATTAAACATTACACTCATAAAAGTTCCAAAAGAATAAAGACAGGTCATATTATGTTTATATACAGTTTTGTAACAATGTGCAAATGGTTAAAGTACAACAATGGTGTTTGTTCTTCACTGGTTGACATTTTCTTGTGGCAACAGGTCACAAATCTTGCTGCTGTGATGGCACACTGTGATATTTCACCCAGTAGATATGGGTGAAAGTCTTTGTGGATATTCTTCTTTGTGGATCTGTGTAATCTGAGTGAAATATGTGTCTCTAATATGGTCATACATTGGGCAGGAGGTTAGGAAGTGCAGCTCAGTTTCCACCTCATTTTGTGGGCAGTGGGCACATAGCCTGTCTTCTCTTGAGAGCCATGTCTGCCTACGGCGGCCTTTCTAAATAGCAAGGCTATGCCCACTGAGTCTGTACATAGTCAAAGCTTTCCTTAAGTTTGGGTTAATTTCTTCTTTGTTAATTCTTTCCAATGTGTCAAGTAATTATCTTTCTGTTTTCTCATGATTTGGTTGGGTCTAATTGTGTTGCTGTCCTGGGGCTCTGTGGGGTCTGTTTTTGTTCGTGAACAGAGCCCCAGGAGCAGCTTGCTTAGGGTACTCTTCTCCAGGTTCATCTCTCTGTAGGTGATGGCTTTGTTATGGAAGGTTTGGGAATAGCTTTCTTTTAGGTGGTTGTAGAATTGAACGTCTCTTTTCTGGATTTTGATAATTAGTGGGTATCGGCCTAAATCTGCTCTGCATGCATTGTTTGGTGTTCTACGTTGTATACGGATGATATTTTTGCAGAATTCTGCATGCAGAGTCTCAATTTGGTGTTTGTCCCATTTTGTGAATTCTTGGTTGGTGAGCAGACCCCACACCTCACAACCATAAAGGGCAATGGGTTCTATAACTGATTCAAGTATGTTTAGCCAGATCCTAATTGGTATGTCGAATTTTATGTTCCTTTTGATGGCATAGAATGCCCTTCTTGCCTTGTCTCTCAGATCGTTCACAGCTTTATGGAAGTTACGTGTGGCGCTGATGTTTAGGCCAAGGTATGTATCGTTTTTGTGTGCTCTAGGGCAACAGTGTTTAGATGGAATTTGTATTTGTGGTCCTGGCGACTGGACCTTTTTTGGAGCACCATTTTTTTGGTCTTACTGAGATTTACTATCAGGGCCCAGGCCTGTCAGAATCTGTGCAGAAGATCTAGGTGCTGCTGTAGGCCCTCCTTGGTTGGGGACAGAAGCACCAGATCATCAGCAAACAGATTTGATTTGATTTGAAACAGTAGACATTTGACCTCAGATTCTAGTAGGATGAGGTCGGCTTCTGCAGACTTTTCTAGTGCCCACGCTAATTCGCTGATATTTTTATGTTGAAGAGGGTGGGGCTTAAGCTGCATCCCTGTCTCACCCCACGGCCCTGTGTGAAGAAATGTGTGTTTTTTGCCTATTTTAACCGCACACTTGTTGTTTGTGTGGATTTTATAATGTCATATGTTTTTCCCCAACACCACTTTCCATCAATTTGTATAGCAGACCCCAAATTGAGTCAAAGTCTTTTTTGAAATTAAAGCATGAGAAGACTTTGCCTTTGTTTTGGTTTGTTTGGTTGTCAATCTCACACAAATTATCAATGAACCTACCAGGTACCTCCCCAAAGCCTTAAACACGGGCACCCTCATGGATATCATCCTAACCAACTTCCCCTCTAAATACACCTCTGCTGTCTTCAACCAAGATCTCAGCGATCACTGCCTCATTGCCTGCATCTGTAATGGGTCAGCGGTCAAACGACCTCCACTCATCACTGTAAAACGCTCCCTGAAACACTTCAGCGAGCAGGCCTTTCTAATCGACCTGGCCGGGGTATCCTGGAAGGATATTGATCTCATCCCGTCAGTAGAGGATGCCTGGATATTTTTTTTAAATGCCTTCCTAACCATCTTAAATAAACATGCCCCATTCAAGAAATTTAGAACCAGGAACAGATATAGCCCTTGGTTCTCCCCAGACCTGACTGCCCTTAACCAACACAAAAACATCCTATGGCGTTCTGCATTAGCATCGAACAGCCCCCGTGATATGCAGCTGTTCAGGGAAGCTAGAAACCATTATACACAGGCAGTTAGAAAAGCCAAGGCTAGCTTTTTCAAGCAGAAATTTCCTTCCCCAACACTAACTCAAAAAAGTTCTGGGACACTGTAAAGTCCATGGAGAATAAGAACACCTCCTCCCAGCTGCCCACTGCACTGAAGATAGGAAACACTGTCACCACTGATAAATCCACCATAATTGAGAATTTCAATAAGCATTTTTCTACGACTGGCCATGCTTTCCACCTGGCTACTCCTACCCCGGTCAACAGCACTGCACCCCAACAGCAACTCGCCCAAGCCTTCCCCATTTCTCCTTCTCCCAAATCCGTTCAGCTGATGTTCTGAAAGAGCTGCAAAGTCTGGACCCCCTACAAATCAGCCGGTCTAGACAATCCGGACACTTTCTTTCTAAAATTATCTGCCGAAATTGTTGCCACCCCTATTACTAGCCTGTTCAACCTCTCTTTCGTGTCGTCTGAGATTCCCAAAGATTGGAAAGCAGCTGCGGTCATCCCCCTCTTCAAAGGGGGGGACACTCTTGACCCAAACTGCTACAGACCTATATCTATCCTACCATGCCTTTCTAAGGTCTTCGAAAGCCAAGTCAAGAAACAGATTACTGACCATTTCGAATCTCACCATACCTTCTCTGCTATGCAATCTGGTTTCAGAGCTGGTCATGGGTGCACCTCAGCCACGCTCAAGGTCCTAAACGATATCTTAACCGCCATCGATAAGAAACATTACTGTGCAGCCGTATTCATTGATCTGGCCAAGGCTTTCGACTCTGTCAATCACCACATTCTCATCGGCAGACTCGGCAGCCTTGGTTTCTCAAATGATTGCCTCGCCTGGTTCACCAACTACTTCTCTGATAGAGTTCAGTGTGTCAAATCGGAGGGTCTGCTGTCCGGACCTCTGGCAGTCTCTATGGGGGTGCCACAGGGTTCAATTCTTGGACCGACTCTCTTCTCTGTATACATCAATGAGGTCGGTCTTGCTGCTGGTGAGTCTCTGATCCACCTCTACGCAGACGACACCATTCTGTATACTTCTGGCCCTTCTTTGGACACTGTGTTAACAACCCTCCAGGCAAGCTTCAATGCCATACAACTCTCCTTCCGTGGCCTCCAATTGCTCTTAATTACAAGTAAAACTAAATGCATGCTCTTCAACCAATCGCTACCTGCACCTACCCGCCTGTCCAACATCACTACTCTGGACGGCTCTGACTTAGAATACGTGGACAACTACAAATACTTAGGTGTCTGGTTAGACTGTAAACTCTCCTTCCAGACCCATATCAAACATCTCCAATCCAAAGTTAAATCTAGAATTGGCTTCCTATTTCGCAACAAAGCATCCTTCACTCATGCTGCCAAACATACCCTTGTAAAACTGACCATCCTACCAATCCTCGACTTTGGCGATGTCATTAACAAAATAGCCTCCAATACCCTACTCAACAAATTGGATGCAGTCTATCACAGTGCAATCCGTTTTGTCACCAAAGCCCCATATACTACCCCCCATTGCGACCTGTACGCTCTCGTTGGCTGGCCCTCGCTTCATACTCGTCACCAAACCCACTGGCTCCATGTCATCTACAAGACCCTGCTAGGTAAAGTCCCCCCTTATCTCAGCTCGCTGGTCACCATAGCCTCTCCCACCTGTAGCACACGCTCCAGCAGGTATATCTCTCTAGTCACCCCCAAAACCAATTCTTTCTCTGGCCGCCTCTCCTTCCAGTTCTCTGCTGCCAATGACTGGAACGAACTACAAAAATCTCTGAAACTGGAAACACTTATCTCCCTCACTAGCTTTAAGCACCAACTGTCAGAGCAGCTCACAGATTACTGCACCTGTACATAGCCCACCTATAATTTAGCCCAAACAACTACCTCTTTCCCAACTGTATTTAATTAATTTATTTATTTTGCTCCTTTGCACCCCATTATTTTTATTTCTACTTTGCACATTCTTCCATTGCAAAACTACCATTCCAGTGTTTTACTTGCTATATTGTATTTACTTTGCCACCATGGCCTTTTTTGCCTTTACCTCCCTTCTCACCTCATTTGCTCACATTGTATATAGACTTGTTTATACTGTATTATTGACTGTATGTTTGTTTTACTCCATGTGTAACTCTGTGTCGTTGTATCTGTCGAACTGCTTTGCTTTATCTTGGCCAGGTCGCAATTGTAAATGAGAACTTGTTCTCAACTTGCCTACCTGGTTAAATAAAGGTGAAATAAAATTTAAAAAATAAAAATAAAAATTAGGGTGTGCAGGGTGAATACATGATTTGTCGTACGGTAATTCGGTAAAAAGCCAATTCGACATCTGCTCAGTACTTTGTTTTCACTGAGGAAATGTATGAGTCCGCTGTTAATGATAATGCAGAGGATTTTCCCAATGTTGCTGTTGAAGCATATCCCACGGTAGGTATTGGGGTCAAATTTGTCTCCACTTTTGTGGATTGGGCTGATCAGTCCTTGGTTCCAAATATTGGAGAAGATGCCAGAGCTAATGATGATGTTATAGAGTTTTATTATCGTTACTGCACCGTGGCCATAGAGAAAGATACAGGAACCAATGGGAGAGTACTAACCAGGAACCAATGGGAGAGCTTGTTTCCCTGGGGTGTATTGATGATGTTATAGAGTTTTAGCCTATTGGAAGTTGTCTGTATATTTGATCATTTCATTGAGGAAACCATCAACACCACAGGCCTTTTTGGGTTGGAGGGTTTTTATTTTGTCCTCTAGTTCATTCAAGGTAATTAGAGAATCCAGTGGGTTCTGGTCGTCTTTAATAGTTGATTCTAAGATTTGTATTTGATCATGTATGTTTTTGCTGTTTGTTCTTTGTTATAGAACAAAAAGATTGGAGAAGTGGTTTATCCATACATCTCCATTTTGAATAGATAATTCTTCGTGTTTGTTTAGTGTTTTCCAATTTTCCCAGAAGTGGTTAGAGTCTGTGGATTCTTCAATTACATTGAGCTGATTTCTGACATGCTGTTCCTTCTTATTACCGCTGTGTATTTAGTGAATGTGTTTTTGGTTGGACAGGTTTCTCACTTCTTTCTTCGATTTTTGCATTTTTCGTCAAACCATTTGTCATTGTTTATTTTCTTCAGTTTTCTATTGGACATTTTTTAGATTTGATAGGGAAGCTGAGAGGTCAAATATACTGTTAAGATGTTCTACTGCCCAGTTTACACCTTCACTATTACAGTGGAATGTTTTGTCCAGGAAGTTATCTACAACGTATCCAATTGACAACCAGAGACATTCTTCAAAGGATTCGGTTGGGCAACCACCAACCTACCGAAGCGCAGCTCAGAGTAAATATTTATTGCATTTTCCTTTTCCAAATGGGCGGTAATTTAGAATGCATAAGATACTGTATTTACGATAGCACAGCTTCGCCTTTGTTCTTCAGTCTTCCCGCTCCTTCACTCAAACCCAGCCCCTTTTCTTTTGTTTAACAAGCTGTCATATCTGTTCCGCCCGCTAGGGACGTTTTCCTTTATGACATAACTTGTAATCAAGTTATGATTAATTATGTGTATGTGTAATTCTGTGTGATTATTTAGGTATTTAGTAAATAAATAATTAACCCCAATTTTGTATTGCTGATTCAACTTGTTAGCCAGGGTTCGTGAAGATAACCAAGAATTTACAACTTTCAGATGAGACTGAATTAAGGTGACGATTAATATTGACTGCTATTGAGGTAAAATATTACTAGGTCTTTAAGAGTTTATTCGGAAGATAACAGCTCTATAAATATTATTTTGTGGTGCCCGACTCTCTAGTTAATTGCATTTACATGATTAGCTCAATTACAATTACAGAGAAATTATTTTACAGAATAGCATGTCATATCACTTAATCCGGCATAGCCAAAGACACGACACTGTCTTCATTAAAGTATGGGGATTTTAGTGGGGGTATATAGGTAGGACATTTTTCTCTGTTAAGATCATTTCCTTTTGAATTTCTAGGCAAATGTAAAATGTTCCTGTTTTGATTCATTTAATGGAGGTCTGATCTGAGGGGGCCTAAATAGGGTGTGGGCATGGTTGACTTGGGGGGTGATGATTGGTGGTGGTGTGTATATGGCTGGTGGTTTTGTGGCCTGGATGTAGGTCCTCTCAGCGTGGGTCCTCATATTGTCGGTCCAGGGGAGGGTCCCGCAGGTCTGGGAGAGTGTCTCGCCGGTCTGGGCGGGGTGTCTATTGATCTGTTGCTCCTGTGTGAAGTGTTGGGGCTACGTTTGAGAGCGATGTCCTTTAGAGTCCGGGCGAATGTGGGCACTGCTGCCTTGTAGTGGTGGACCTGGTCATAGAGGCTATTCAAGTCTAGGGTGGAGGGGTGGGCCAGGAAAACATTTGGTTTTGAGGCACAGTCACGGGAAATATTTGTGTTTACACGCTGTGTGGTAGCAGGGTGGAGATAACCACTTGTGAATTGGGGGAAGTAGAAGAAGCTTTTTCAATCACTCCCTTCAGTGCTGTGGCCACCCTTTCCTGCTGTGTTCTCAGGTCTTTTGTGCCTGTGTGTATTATAATGTGGCTGGGTGAACCTAGTTGGTCCTCAGACAGAAGGTCGAGGGTGCGCTGGGTGAACCTAGTTGGTCCTCAGACAGAAGGTCGAGGGTGCGCTGGGTGACCCTAGTTGGTCCTCAGACAGAAGGTCTGGGGTGCGCTGGGTGAACCTAGTTGGTCCTCAGACAGAAGGTCTGGGGTGCGCTGGGTTACCCTAGTTGGTCCTCAGACAGAAGGTCTAGGGTGCGCTGGGTGAACCTAGTTGGTCCTCAGACAGAAGGTCTGGGGTGCGCTGGGTGAACCTAGTTGGTCCTCAGACAGAAGGTCTAGGGGGCGCTGGGTGAACCTAGTTGGTCCTGAGACAGAAGGTCTGGGGTGCGCTGGGTGAACCTAGTTGGTCCTCAGACAGAAGGTCTGGGGTGCGCTGGGTGAACCTAGTTGGTCCTCAGACAGAAGGTCTAGGGGCGCTGGGTGAAAGTTGGTCCTCAGACAGAAGGTCTAGGGCGCGCTGGGTGAACCTAGTTGGTCCTCAGACAGAAGGTCTGGGGTACGCTCTGTGAACCTAGTTGGTCCTCAGACAGAAGGTCTAGGTTTGGACACCAGAGTTTAGACACACTGTGTGTGGGAAAAAGTAGTTTTTCTTGTATAATTTCCCATTTGAGTCCATATGGAGAACAATCTGTGTCTTGTGTTTGTCCTCAGTGGGTGTGGGGGGGGGGTTGTCAGAAGGGCTATCAGGGTGGCTGACAGGGGGGGTGAGATCCCCTGGGCTTGGGATTCTTCATTTGTCTGTTCTGCTGTGATGTCGAGGCTATGGTCAGGGTCTGAGGTGGACTGTTCTGCTGTGATGTCGAGGCTATGGTCAGGGTCTGAGGTGGACTGTTCTGCTGTGATGTCGAGGCTATGGTCAGGGTCTGAGGTGGACTGTTCTGCTGTGATGTCGAGGCTATGGTCAGGGTCTGAGGTGGACTGTTCCTGCTGTGATGTTGAGGCTATGGTCAGGGTCTGAGGTGGACTGTTCTGCTGTGATGTCGAGGCTATGGTCAGGGTCTGAGGTGGACTGTTCTGCTGTGATGTTGAGGCTATGGTCAGGGTCTGAGGTGGACTGTTCTGCTGTGATGTCGAGGCTATGGTCAGGGTCTGAGGTGGACTGTTCTGCTGTGATGTCGAGGCTATGGTCAGGGTCTGTGTCATACCAGGGGATAGTCTGGTTAATTTAACAGTGTGTCATACCAGGGGATGGTCTGGTTAATATAACACTGTGCCAGGGGTTGGTCTGGTTAATATAACACTGTACCAGGGGATGGTCTGGTTAATATAACACTGTACCAGGGGATGGTCTGGTTAATATAACACTGTGCCAGGGGATGGTCTGGTTAATATAACACTGTGTCATGCCAGGGGATGGTCTGGTTAATATAACACTGTACCAGTGGATGGTCTGGTTAATATAGCACTGTACCAGAGGATGGTCTGGTTAATATAGCACTGTACCAGGGGATGGTCTGGTTAATATAGCACTGTGTCATGCCAGGGGATGGTCTGGTTAATATAGCACTGTGTCATGCCAGGGGATGGTCTGGTTAATATAACACTGTACCAGGGGTTGGTCTGGTTAATATAACACTGTACCAGGGGATGGTCTGGTTAATATAACACTGTGCCAGGGGTTGGTCTGGTTAATATAACACTGTACCAGGGGATGGTCTGGTTAATATAACACTGTACCAGGGGTTGGTCTGGTTAATATAACACTGTACCAGGGGATGGTCTGGTTAATATAACACTGTACCAGGGGATGGTCTGGTTAATATAACACTGTGTCATGCCAGGGGATGGTCTGGTTAATATAACACTGTGTCATGCCAGGGGATGGTCTGGTTAATATAACACTGTACCAGGGGATGGTCTGGTTAATATAGCACTGTACCAGGGGATGGTCTGGTTAATATAGCACTGTACCAGGGGATGGTCTGGTTAATATAGCACTGTGTCATGCCAGGGGATGGTCTGGTTAATATAACACTGTGTCATGCCAGGGGATGGTCTGGTTAATATAACACTGTGTCATGCCAGGGGATGGTCTGGTTAATATAACACTGTACCAGGGGATGGTCTGGTTAATATAGCACTGTACCAGGGGATGGTCTGGTTAATATAGCACTGTACCAGGGGATGGTCTGGTTAATATAACACTGTACCAGGGGATGGTCTGGTTAATATAACACTGTACCAGGGGATGGTCTGGTTAATATAACACTGTGTCATGCCAGGGGATGGTCTGGTTAATATAACACTGTACCAGGGGATGGTCTGGTTAATATAACACTGTACCAGGGGATGGTCTGGTTAATATAACACTGTACCAGGGGATGGTCTGGTTAATATAACACTGTGTCATGCCAGGGGATGGTCTGGTTAATATAACACTGTGTCATGCCAGGGGATGGTCTGGTTAATATAACACTGTACCAGGGGTTGGTCTGGTTAATATAACACTGTACCAGGGGATGGTCTGGTTAATATAACACTGTGTCATGCCAGGGGATGGTCTGGTTAATATAACACTGTGTCATGCCAGGGGATGGTCTGGTTAATATAACACACTGCCAGGGGATGGTCTGGTTAATATAGCACTGTACCAGGGGATGGTCTGGTTAATATAGCACTGTACCAGGGGATGGTCTGGTTAATATAACACTGTACCAGGGGATGGTCTGGTTAATATAACACTGTACCAGGGGATGGTCTGGTTAATATAACACTGTACCAGGGGATGGTCTGGTTAATATAACACTGTGTCATGCCAGGGGATGGTCTGGTTAATATAACACTGTACCAGGGGATGGTCTGGTTAATATAACACTGTACCAGGGGATGGTCTGGTTAATATAACACTGTGTCATGCCAGGGGTTGGTCTGGTTAATATAACACTGTACCAGGGGATGGTCTGGTTAATATAGCACTGTACCAGGGGATGGTCTGGTTAATATAACACTGTACCAGGGGATGGTCTGGTTAATATAACACTGTACCAGGGGATGGTCTGTGTTAATATAGCACTGTGTCATGCCAGGGGATGGTCTGTGTTAATATAACACTGTGCCATGGGGATGGTCTGTGTTAATATAACACTGTACCAGGGGATGGTCTGTGTTAATATAGCACTGTGTCATGCCAGGGGATGGTCTGGTTAATATAACACTGTACCAGGGGATGGTCTGGTTAATATAACACTGTGCCATGCCAGGGGATGGTCTGGTTAATATAACACTGTACCAGGGGATGGTCTGGTTAATATAACACTGTACCAGGGGATGGTCTGTGTTAATATAGCACTGTGCCAGGGGATGGTCTGGTTAATATAACACTGTACCAGGGGATGGTCTGGTTAATATAACACTGTACCAGGGGATGGTCTGTGTTAATATAGCACTGTGCCAGGGGATGGTCTGGTTAATATAACACTGTACCAGGGGATGGTCTGTGTTAATATAGCACTGTGCCATGCCAGGGGATGGTCTGGTTAATATAACACTGTACCAGGGGATGGTCTGGTTAATATAACACTGTACCAGGGGATGGTCTGGTTAATATAACACTGTACCAGGGGATGGTCTGGTTAATATAACACTGTACCAGGGGATGGTCTGGTTAATATAACACTGTACCAGGGGATGGTCTGGTTAATATAACACTGTGTCATGCCAGGGGATGGTCTGGTTAATATAACACTGTACCAGGGGATGGTCTGGTTAATATAGCACTGTACCAGGGGATGGTCTGGTTAATATAACACTGTACCAGGGGATGGTCTGGTTAATATAACACTGTACCAGGGGATGGTCTGGTTAATATAACACTGTACCAGGGGATGGTCTGGTTAATATAACACTGTGTCATGCCAGGGGATGGTCTGGTTAATATAACACTGTACCAGGGGTTGGTCTGGTTAATATAACACTGTACCAGGGGATGGTCTGTGTTAATATAGCACTGTGCCAGGGGATGGTCTGGTTAATATAACACTGTACCAGGGGATGGTCTGGTTAATATAACACTGTACCAGGGGATGGTCTGTGTTAATATAGCACTGTGCCAGGGGATGGTCTGGTTAATATAACACTGTACCAGGGGATGGTCTGGTTAATATAACACTGTACCAGGGGATGGTCTGGTTAATATAACACTGTACCAGGGGATGGTCTGTGTTAATATAGCACTGTGCCATGCCAGGGGATGGTCTGTGTTAATATAGCACTGTGCCATGCCAGGGGATGGTCTGGTTAATATAACACTGTACCAGGGGATGGTCTGTGTTAATATAACACTGTGCCATGCCAGGGGATGGTCTGGTTAATATAGCACTGTGCCAGGGGATGGTCTGGTTAATATAGCACTGTACCAGGGGATGGTCTGGTTAATATAACACTGTACCAGGGGATGGTCTGGTTAATATAACACTGTACCAGGGGATGGTCTGGTTAATATAACACTGTACCAGGGGATGGTCTGGTTAATATAGCACTGTACCAGGGGATGGTCTGGTTAATATAACACTGTACCAGTGGATGGTCTGTGTTAATATAGCACTGTACCAGGGGATGGTCTGGTTAATATAACACTGTACCAGGGGATGGTCTGGTTAATATAGCACTGTACCAGGGGATGGCCTGGTTAATATAGCACTGTACCAGGGGATGGTCTGGTTAATATAACACTGTACCAGGGGATGGTCTGTGTTAATATAGCACTGTACCAGGGGATGGTCTGGTTAATATAACACTGTACCAGGGGATGGTCTGGTTAATATAACACTGTACCAGGGGATGGTCTGGTTAATATAACACTGTACCAGGGGATGGTCTGGTTAATATAACACTGTACCAGGGGATGGTCTGGTTAATATAACACTGTACCAGGGGATGGTCTGGTTAATATAACACTGTACCAGGGGATGGTCTGGTTAATATAGCACTGTACCAGGGGATGGTCTGGTTAATATAACACTGTGTCATGCCAGGGGATGGTCTGGTTAATATAACACTGTACCAGGGGATGGTCTGGTTAATATAACACTGTACCAGGGGATGGTCTGGTTAATATAACACTGTGTCATGCCAGGGGTTGGTCTGGTTAATATAACACTGTACCAGGGGATGGTCTGTGTTAATATAGCACTGTGCCAGGGGATGGTCTGGTTAATATAACACTGTGTCATACCAGGGGATGGTCTGGTTAATATAGCACTGTACCAGGGGATGGTCTGGTTAATATAACACTGTACCAGTGGATGGTCTGGTTAATATAACACTGTACCAGGGGATGGTCTGGTTAATATAACACTGTACCAGGGGTTGGTCTGGTTAATATAGCACTGTGCCAGGGGATGGTCTGGTTAATATAACACTGTACCAGGGGATGGTCTGGTTAATATAACACTGTACCAGGGGATGGTCTGTGTTAATATAACACTGTGCCATGCCAGGGGATGGTCTGGTTAATATAGCACTGTGCCAGGGGATGGTCTGGTTAATATAACACTGTGTCATGCCAGGGGATGGTCTGGTTAATATAACACTGTGTCATGCCAGGGGATGGTCTGGTTAATATAACACTGTGCCAGGGGATGGTCTGGTTAATATAACACTGTACCAGGGGATGGTCTGGTTAATATAACACTGTACCAGGGGATGGTCTGGTTAATATAACACTGTGTCATGCCAGGGGATGGTCTGGTTAATATAACACTGTGTCATGCCAGGGGATGGTCTGGTTAATATAACACTGTGCCAGGGGATGGTCTGGTTAATATAACACTGTACCAGGGGATGGTCTGGTTAATATAACACTGTACCAGGGGATGGTCTGGTTAATATAACACTGTACCAGGGGATGGTCTGGTTAATATAACACTGTACCAGGGGATGGTCTGTGTTAATATAACACTGTGCCAGGGGATGGTCTGGTTAATATAACACTGTGTCATGCCAGGGGATGGTCTGGTTAATATAACACTGTACCAGGGGATGGTCTGTGTTAATATAGCACTGTGCCATGCCAGGGGATGGTCTGGTTAATATAACACTGTACCAGGGGATGGTCTGGTTAATATAACACTGTACCAGGGGATGGTCTGGTTAATATAACACTGTACCAGGGGATGGTCTGGTTAATATAACACTGTACCAGGGGATGGTCTGGTTAATATAACACTGTACCAGGGGATGGTCTGGTTAATATAACACTGTACCAGGGGATGGTCTGTGTTAATATAGCACTGTGCCAGGGGATGGTCTGGTTAATATAACACTGTACCAGGGGATGGTCTGTGTTAATATAACACTGTACCAGGGGATGGTCTGGTTAATATAACACTGTGTCATGCCAGGGGATGGTCTGTGTTAATATAACACTGTACCAGGGGATGGTCTGTGTTAATATAGCACTGTGCCAGGGGTTGGTCTGGTTAATATAACACTGTACCAGGGGTTGGTCTGGTTAATATAACACTGTACCAGGGGTTGGTCTGGTTAATATAACACTGTACCAGGGGTTGGTCTGGTTAATATAACACTGTGCCATGCCAGGGGATGGTCTGGTTAATATAACACTGTACCAGGGGATGGTCTGGTTAATATAACACTGTGCCAGGGGATGGTCTGGTTAATATAACACTGTACCAGGGGATGGTCTGGTTAATATAACACTGTGTCATGCCAGGGGATGGTCTGGTTAATATAACACTGTACCAGGGGATGGTCTGGTTAATATAACACTGTGCCAGGGGATGGTCTGGTTAATATAACACTGTACCAGGGGATGGTCTGTGTGGAAGATGAGTTTGCTGATGTTCCCATTTTTATAATAGTCAGCAAAAAGCGTCTCTTGATTTTCCATAAGGAACTTCATTTTGTGATATTTTCTTGCCTTATCATTCTTTACATACACAGGGTACTGTATTCTAATGACCTGTGAACAGCGGGAGGCAGCTTCTAAGGCCTCTCCATTTGGTTGGGGTAGACTGTGCGACTCTCCTGCCATTGTTGGGCTTAAGGGCTTTGACACCTCTCACCTGACAAGTCATCTCTAATTGAAGTTGTATCAGGCTTGGCAGCCTTCATTTAGCATTCAGTCCTTATTAAAACATGTCTTTTTCTTCTTTGCTTTTGGACATAAAACATGGCTTCAGACCAAACATTATTCACTCAGTTCCAGGTTGGATGGTGTTTTCAGGTTTCTGTTGTTTTCCCAGAGCATTTGCTGTATATAAATTGGAATGATAATCTTTGGTAGTTGTAAGCCTTCCAGGTGATTCTGTAATTCCGTCCAAAATCAGGTTGCATATTTTTCAGTTTTGATTTGGAGTGAAGGTTATGTTGTACAGGGCAGCATCCTGCATGTGTTCCTGACAAACAATCCCATTTTAATTAACTCTAAATCTATCTCTTTTTAAAGAACATGCTGAAAATTGCAGGAGCTCATCTGATCTCTCTCTCTCTCTCTCTCTCTCTCTCTCTCTCTCTCTCTCTGAACATTAGGTTTTTATTAACTCAACTTTATTTGAAGAATAGTTTTTTTTACACATCTGACATTTTCAAACACAACCGTCAAACCTGAATAACAGCACGTTCATTAGTTACAACAGAATGAAGTCATTTCACCAACCCCTTCATTAGTTACAACAGAATGAAGTCATTTCACCAACCCCTTCATTAGTTACAACAGAATGAAGTCATTTCACCAACCCGTTCATTAGTTACAACAGAATGAAGTCATTTCACCAACCCGTTCATTAGTTACAACAGAATGAAGTCATTTCACCAACCCGTTCATTAGTTACAACAGAATGAAGTCATTTCACCAACCCCTTCATTAGTTACAACAGAATGAAGTCATTTCACCAACCCCTTCATTAGTTACAACAGAATGAAGTCATTTCACCAACCCTTTCATTAGTTACAACAGAATGAAGTCATTTCACCAACCCGTTCATTAGTTACAACAGAATGAAGTCATTTCACCAACCCGTTCATTAGTTTAAAAAAGAATGAAGTCATTTCACCAACCCCTTCATTAGTTACAACAGAATGAAGTCATTTCACCAACCCGTTAGTTACAACAGAATGAAGTCATTTCACCAACCCATTCATTAGTTACAACAGAATGAAGTCATTTCACCAACCCCTTCATTAGTTACAACAAAATGAAGTCATTTCACCAACCCCTTCATTAGTTACAACAGAATGAAGTCCTTTCACCAACCCGTTAGTTACAACAGAATGAAGTCATTTCACCAACCCGTTCATTAGTTACAATAGAATGAAGTAATTTCACCAACCCGTTCATTAGTTACAACAGAATGAAGTCATTTCACCAACCCGTTAGTTACAACAGAATGAAGTCATTTCACCAACCCGTTAGTTACAATAGAATGAAGTCATTTCACCAACCCCTTCATTAGTTACAATAGAATGAAGTCATTTCACCAACCCGTTCATTAGTTACAACAAAATGAAGTCATTTCACCAACCCCTTCATTAGTTACAACAGAATGAAGTCCTTTCACCAACCCGTTAGTTACAACAGAATGAAGTCATTTCACCAACCCGTTCATTAGTTACAATAGAATGAAGTAATTTCACCAACCCGTTCATTAGTTACAACAGAATGAAGTCATTTCACCAACCCGTTCATTAGTTACAACAGAATGAAGTCATTTCACCAACCCGTTAGTTACAACAGAATGAAGTCATTTCACCAACCCGTTAGTTACAACAGAATGAAGTCATTTCACCAACCCCTTCATTAGTTACAACAGAATGAAGTAATTTCACCAACCCCTTCATTAGTTACAACAGAATGAAGTCATTTCACCAACCCCTTCATTAGTTACAACAAAATGAAGTCATTTCACCAACCCCTTCATTAGTTACAACAGAATGAAGTCCTTTCACCAACCCGTTAGTTACAACAGAATGAAGTCATTTCACCAACCCGTTCATTAGTTACAATAGAATGAAGTCATTTCACCAACCCGTTCATTAGTTACAACAGAATGAAGTAATTTCACCAACCCGTTAGTTACAACAGAATGAAGTCATTTCACCAACCCGTTAGTTACAATAGAATGAAGTCATTTCACCAACCCCTTCATTAGTTACAATAGAATGAAGTCATTTCACCAACCCGTTCATTAGTTACAACAGAATGAAGTCATTTCACCAACCCGTTCATTAGTTACAACAGAATGAAGTCATTTCACCAACCCGTTAGTTACAACAGAATGAAGTCATTTCACCAACCCGTTAGTTACAACAGAATGAAGTCATTTCACCAACCCGTTAGTTACAACAGAATGAAGTCATTTCACCAACCCCTTCATTAGTTACAACAGAATGAAGTCATTTCACCAACCCGTTCATTAGTTAAAACAGAATGAAGTCATTTCACCAACCCCTTCATTAGTTACAACAGAATGAAGTCATTTCACCAACCCCTTCATTAGTTACAACAGAATGAAGTCATTTCACCAACCCGTTCATTAGTTACAACAGAATGAAGTAATTTCACCAACCCGTTCATTAGTTACAACAGAATGAAGTCATTTCACCAACCCGTTCATTAATTACAACAGAATGAAGTCATTTCACCAACCCCTTCATTAGTTACAACAGAATGAAGTCATTTCACCAACCCGTTCATTAGTTACAACAGAATGAAGTCATTTCACCAACCCGTTAGTTACAACAGAATGAAGTCATTTCACCAACCCGTTAGTTACAACAGAATGAAGTCATTTCACCAACCCGTTAGTTACAACAGAATGAAGTCATTTCACCAACCCGTTCATTAGTTACAACAGAATGAAGTCATTTCACCAACCCGTTCATTAGTTAAAACAGAATGAAGTCATTTCACCAACCCCTTCATTAGTTACAACAGAATGAAGTCATTTCACCAACCCCTTCATTAGTTACAACAGAATGAAGTCATTTCACCAACCCGTTCATTAGTTACAACAGAATGAAGTCATTTCACCAACCCGTTCATTAGTTACAACAGAATGAAGTCATTTCACCAACCCGTTCATTAGTTACAACAGAATGAAGTCATTTCACCAACCCCTTCATTAGTTACAACATAATGAAGTCATTTCACCAACCCCTTCATTAGTTACAACAGAATGAAGTCATTTCACCAACCCCTTCATTAGTTACAACAGAATTATAACATTCCTGTGTGACATACTGAGTCTAGTCCAGTTAGTCTGATTTCTAACAGTGACCCATAGTTCAGTATTGTAGCAAACCACTGCTAACCACCACTCCAATAAGGGCTACCTCTTTTAGGGAGGGAGGTAACACACCTAGGTTTACAGACTCTAACATATATATATACAAATATTCAGTATCTAAGGACTGACAACATACGATGGAAAATACATCATACTGGCTATATAACTGATTATATATATCTGTACATTGAAAGTTACAAATATTGAAAATATTGCTGACATGCAAAACAGTTTTTGGGACGATATCAACAATGGACCAATGAAACACCAAAAGACTCAACAGCAAGGAAGAGGTCGGGGGAAAGGAGTGTATGAATCAGAAGAGGACGTTCTTCATTGTCTGGATGTTCTGTCTGAATGTGTGTATTGTATCAGTGTTCTGTCTGAATGTGTGTATTGTATCAGTGTTCTGTCTGAATGTGTGTATTGTATCAGTGTTCTGTCTGAATGTGTGTATTGTATCAGTGTTCTGTCTGAATGTGTGTATTGTATCAGTGTTCTGTCTGAATTTGTGTATTGTATTAGTTTTCAGTCTGAATTTAAAGTACTTTTCTAAAAACCAAGAAAACTTTACAGCAAAAACAGACCCAGGAAAATATAGGATAAAAAAAGACAATCAAAATAATATAATATTTGAAGCTAATTACCTTTAAAAGTAATATTTCACCCAAAACCTTTTTGTTTTTTTGCATTTTGCATCATATGATGCTGTGTTTTGCTGGGCTACACTGAGGAGAAAGCCAGACTGAGGAGAAAGCCAGACTGGGGAGAAAGCCAGACTGAGGAGAAAGCCAGACTGAGGAGTAAGCCAGACTGAGGAGTAAGCCAGACTGAGGAGTAAGCCAGACTGAGGAGAAAGCCAGACTGAGGAGAAAGCCAGACTGAGGAGTAAGCCAGACTGAGGAGAAAGCCAGACTGAGGAGTAAGCCAGACTGAGGAGAAAGCCAGGTGGGTTTGAATCTGGTTTTGAAGTGGTGATGGAGTAAGAGGTGCAGGTCGCTAGGGGAAGAGTTGTAGAGTTTGGGGGCAGCTGAAAGCACGACCCCCCATGGTGCACAGTCTTGTTTTGGGGATGGTGAGTAGACCGGCGGGAGAGGGGGGTGTGTGTGGGGAGACATCGGGCTTAGGAAGTCAGAAAGGTATGAGGGGGCAAGACCATTGAGGGCCTTGTAGGCGATGTGTAGTTTCTTGTAGGTGAGGTGCAGTTTCTTGTAGGAGTGGTGTAGTGTATTGTAGGTGTGGTGTAGTTTCTTGTAGGTGAGGTGTAGTGTCTTGAAGGCGAGGTGTAGTTTCTTGTAGACGAGGTGTAGTTTCTTGTAGGCGAGGTGTAGTTTATTGTAGGCGAGGTGTAGTTTCTTGTAGGCGAGGTGTAGTTTCTTGTAGGCGAGGTGCAGTTTCTTGTAGGCGAGGTGTAGTTTCTTTTAGGCGAGGTGTAGTTTCTTGTAGGCGAGGTGTAGTTTCTTGTAGATGAGGTGTAGTTTATTGTAGGCGAGGTGTAGTTTCTTGTAGGCGAGGTGTAGTTTCTTGTAGGCGAGGTGTAGTTTCTTGTAGGCGAGGTGTAGTTTCTTGTAATCGAGGTGTAGTTTCTTGTAGGCGAGGTGTAGTATCTTGTAGGCGAGGTGTAGTTTCTTGTAGGCGAGGTGTAGTTTCTTGTAGGCGAGGTGTAGTTTCTTGTAGGCGAGGTGTAGTTTCTGGTAGGTGAGGTGTAGTTTCTTGTAGGCGAGGTGTAGTTTCTGGTAGGCGAGGTGTAGTTTCTTGTAGGCGAGGTGTAGTTTCTTGTAGGTGAGGTGTAGTTTCTTGTAGACGACGTGTAGTTTCTTGTAGGCGAGGTGTAGTTTCTGGTAGGTGAGGTGTAGTTTGACTGGGAGCCAGTTAAGGCGGTGCAGGGAAGGGTGTTTCCTTCCTGGCCACATCAAGACATCTCTCCTCCATGCAAGTACACTTAAAGGGGAAATCTGCAGTTCAAATATCAATAATGCGTTCACACCACCACTAAAAGTGTCTAGAAGATGGATGTAGCAATCACAGATTGTCCCCCTTTAACTGTGTGATCTTTTCCCGGTTACATGAACACTGCTCCCCTCCAGGTACACCTTGTGTCTTAACCAATCAAATGGATATGTCAAGACAAGAGAGAGGACCGAGTTGAATTGCATCAAGGATGCAGGTCGATGGTTATTGTCATGAGTCTTGTCCTGGAGGCAGAACGGAGTGATTTTCCCCATAGTCAAAATTGTAAAAATTCAAGAAAACATGTTTTTTCTCCCTCCATCCTCCTGCTTCTCTCGCTCCCTCTCTTTCCTCCTCCCCCTCTCTCTCCTCCTCCCTCCCTCTCCTCCTCCCTCTCTTTCCTCCTCACTCTCTCTCCTCCTGCTTCTCTCGCTCCCTCTCTCTCTCCATGTTGCATAAGTTCAGTTCCTGTCTCTGTGTAGTGATGGTTCTGCAGGCCAGCAGGAAGCCTCTTCTCTCTCTCTCCTCCTCCCTCTCTCTCTTCCTCCCTCTCCCCCTCCCTCCATGTCTCATAATTTCAGTTCCTGTCTCTGTGTAGTGATGGTTCTGCAGGCCAGCAGGAAGCCTCCTCCCTCTCTCTCCTCCTCCTCCGTCTCCCACTCCCTCCATGTCTCATAATTTCAGTTCCTGTCTCTGTGTAGTGATGGTTCTGCAGGCCAGCAGGAAGCCTCCTCCCTCTCTCTCCTCCTCCGTCTCCCACTCCCTCCATGTCTCATAATTTCAGTTCCTGTCTCTGTGTAGTGATGGTTCTGCAGGCCAGCAGGAAGCCAGCGGAGGTGAATAGCTGTGTTCCACTAGAGATCCAGGACAGGACCAGAGACCAGCCAAACAGGATCTGGACCCCCTCCATATTGACCCCCATCTGCTCAGCCAGACACAGAGCCTCCTGGAAGACTGCAGCAGAGTAGGCCATGTACACACTCACCCCTGTTAGTGAGGACAGAGCTGGAGGGAGGGAGGGAGGGAGGTGTGGAGAGAAATGGGGGAAAGGAGTGTGTACTGAAACGGTGTGTTTACTGATAAAATACCAAATGGAGACACAGGGACATACTGACCACTAGGGAGACACAGGGACATACTGACCACTAGGGAGACACAGGGACATACTGACCACTAGGGAGACACAGGGACATACTGACCACTAGGGAGACACATACTGACCACTAGGGAGACACAGGGACATACTGACCACTAGGGAGACACAGGGACATACTGACCACTAGGGAGACACAGGGACATACTGACCACTAGGGAGACACATACTGACCACTAGGGAGACACATACTGACCACTAGGGAGACACATACTGACCACTAGGGAGACACAGAGACATACTGACCACTAGGGAGACACATACTGACCACTAGGGAGACACAGGGACATACTGACCACGAGGGAGACACATACTGACCACTAGGGAGACACATACTGACCACTAGGGAGACACATACTGACCACTAGGGAGACACAGAGACATACTGACCACTAGGGAGACACATACTGACCACTAGGGAGACAGAGGGACAAACTGACCACTAGGGAGACACAGGGACATACTGGCCACTAGGGAGACACAGGGACATACTGACCACTAGGGAGACACAGGGACATCCTCAGGCGTCAGGTAGCCTAGTGGTTAGAGTGTAGGCGGGCAGGTAGCCTAGTGGTTAGAGTGTAGGGGCGGCAGGTAGCCTAGTGGTTAGAGTTTAGGGGGGGCAGGTAGCCTAGTGGTTAGAGTGTAGGGGCGGCAGGTAGCCTAGTGGTTAGAGTGTAGAGGCGTCAGGTAGCCTAGTGGTTAGAGTGTAGAGGCGGCAAGTAGCCTAGTGGTTAGAGTGTAGGACCAGCAGGTAGCCTAGTGGTTAGAGTGTTGGGCGTCAGGTAGCCTAGTGGTTAGAGTGTAGAGGTGGCAGGTAGCCTAGTGGTTAGAGTGTAGGGGGGCGGCAGGTAGCCTAGTGGTTAGAGTGTAGAGGTGGCAGGTAGCCTAGTGGTCAGAGTGTAGAGGCGGCAGGTAGCCTAGTGGTTAGAGTGTAGAGGCGGCAGGTAGCTTAGTGGTTAGAGTGTAGAGGCGGCAGGTAGCCTGGTGGTTAAAGTGTAGAGGTGTCAGGTAGCCTAGTGGTTAGAGTGTAGAGGTGTCAGGTAGCCTAGTGGTTAGAGTGTAGAGGGGGCAGGTAGCCTAGTGGTTAGAGTGTTGGGTGTCAGGTAGCCTAGTGGTTAGAGTGTTGGGCGTCAGGTAGCCTAGTGGTTAGAGTGTAGAGGTGGCAGGTAGCCTAGTGGTTAGAGTGTATCGGCGTCAGGTAGCCTAGTGGTTAGAGTGTAGAGGTGGCAGGTAGCCTAGTGGTTAGAGTGTTGGGCGTTAGGTAGCCTAGTGGTTAGATTGTAGGGGGGCAGGTAGCCTAGTAGTTAGAGTGTAGAGGTGGCAGGGTAGCCTAGTGGTTAGAGTGTTGGGCGTCAGGTAGCCTAGTGGTTAGAGTGTTGGGCGTCAGGTAGCCTAGTGGTTAGAGTGTAGAGGTGGCAGGGTAGCCTAGTGGTTAGAGTGTTGGGCGTCAGGTAGCCTAGTGGTTAGAGTGTTGGGCGTCAGGTAGCCTAGTGGTTAGAGTGTAGGGGGGCAGGTAGCCTAGTGGTTAGAGTGTAGGGCGTCAGGTAGCCTAGTGGTTAGAGTGTAGAGGTGGCAGGGTAGCCTAGTGGTTAGAGTGTAGAGGTGGCAGGTAGCCTAGTGCCTAGAGTGTAGAGGTGGCAGGTAGCCTAGTGGTTAGAGTGTAGAGGTGGCAGGGTAGTCTAGTGGTTAGAGTGTAGAGGCGGCAGGGTATCCTAGTGGTTAGAGTGTAAAGGTGGCAGGTAGCCTAGTGGTTAGAGTGTAGAGGCGGCAGGTAGCCTAGTGGTTAGAGTGTAGAGGTGGCAGGGTAGCCTAGTGGTTAGAGTGTAGAGGTGGCAGGGTAGCCTAGTGGTTAGAGTGTAGAGGTGGCAGGGTAGCCTAGTGGTTAGAGTGTAGAGGTGGCAGGGTAGCCTAGTGGTTAGAGTGTAGAAGTGGCAGGGTAGCCTAGTGGTTAGAGTGTAGAGGTGGCAGGGTAACCTAGTGGATAGAGTGTAGAGGTGGCAGGGTAACCTAGTGGTTAGAGTGTAGAGGTGGCAGGGTAACCTAGTGGTTAGAGTGTAGAGGTGGCAGGGTAACCTAGTGGTTAGAGTGTAGAGGTGGCAGGGTAACCTAGTGGTTAGTGTAGAGGTGGCAGGGTAACCTAGTGGTTAGAGTGTAGAGGTGGCAGGGTAACCTAGTGGTTAGAGTGTAGAGGTGGCAGGGTAACCTAGTGGTTAGAGTGTAGAGGTGGCAGGGTAACCTAGTGGTTAGAGTGTAGAGGTGGCAGGGTAACCTAGTGGTTAGAGTGTAGAGGTGGCAGGGTAACCTAGTGGTTAGAGTGTAGAGGTGGCAGGGTAACCTAGTGGTTAGAGTGTAGAGGTGGCAGGGTAACCTAGTGGTTAGTGTAGAGGTGGCAGGGTAACCTAGTGGTTAGAGTGTA